>NW_024609837.1:35105393-35601533 GCF_016920785.2 Ixodes scapularis
CTTTTGGCCTTGAAGGAGCTGCAATTTTCATACTCCTTTCTTTTTTCTTTCTCTCCATAAGCTGAAAGCACGGAAGAAGGTAAAGGTTTCATGGATGACTTAGTATCTTTTTTTTTTTTTATGTCGGTGCTTCCCGGCCTAGTTTCTTGTGCGCTGTGCCGCGACTAGCGGGGCTGCAGTAGATTTCGTCCGCGACGATGTATTCGAGTGTGCCAAGATTTTTAGTGTTTGAAAAGTCCTACGAGTATATCGGCAACAAGCGAGTTCTTCAGAAAAGCCCAAGGAATTCTTCTGATGAGTTTAGTGTTCGGTTCGGCGAACTACTGCTTCTGCTACATTGTGTTGGATCTTCACGGACCCCTTTCCTTTCGTTTTTGTGTTGTTCTGCAGTGCCCGTGTCGACATATATTTCGGATTACATATTTCGAGTCCGGCGTTTTCATCGTAAGTGCTCTGCAACCTACTCCTTTGCAACAATTGACAGTTCCGTTCCGGATTACTTCTAGAATTAGGCAGTGTCTATTTTCTAGCAGCCGGGAGAATAATTTCCCCGAAATTCTATCGGCGGTCGCCTGCCATTAGCTGACTACAATCATGTGACAACCGCAGGTATAATACCGACTTTCTTATTCTCCTGGCGTTTTGTGAAAACACGTTTTTGCCGATACACGTTTTGTAGACACGTTTCATCGACACTACATCGCCATTCACACTCTTACGACCAAGTAAGACCGAGAGAGACCAGACCGGCTTTTAAGCATTTTGCGACTTCTCAGGACCGGATGCGATGCTGCCGAGCTGGTCCTAAGAGATCGCAAGAGGCTTAAAAACCGGTCTGGTATTTCTCAGTCGTACTCGGTCGCAAGAGTGTGAACGGGCCTTAACGTTTCATCGTCACTCGCTACGCAAAATGCACGCCTTAGGGACATTTTGTCGCGCGTGTATCTCTAAGGCGCGTGCTCACCGACCCAGCCGACCCGTTCGCGCTACTTCGTGGCGACAGTCTGCGGCGGCTCATTACGAAAATGTGAGCCCACCTGTCCCACCCATACACGTCACTTCGCGGATACATTCTGGGGCGGCTCATTACAAGAAAAGAAAGGAGAGAAGCTAATATAGAAAAGCTAATCTGAGCTGTCGACAAAACGTCGTTCGATGAATTAATGGCAACTGCCGGTGGAAATAATTTTACCGGCTGTTGGCAGAATGGACACTACCTAAGACTCACCCCCGGTTCTTGTTTGTTTAGTAATCATTTCAGTTGTGTAAAAGCTTCTTTGTACGTCTTCAGATATGACAGATTGCTTGCAAGTTTGTACTTGTTTACGAAATAGGCCGTCTAATAAACTTCTATGAGATTTGAAAACAATACCGTGTGTCCGTTTTCCTGCCTTTTTGCAATCACATAAAGTGCTGCGACCGTGCACCTTTGAATCGGGTGCATCTGTGTTCTATCCGAATTCAGTGAGTGTAGAAAGAGGTGTAACAGTACACTACTGAAAGGGGTGCTCCTGTGTTCCCTTTGAGAGCAGTAGGTGTAGAAAGGGGAGTAATGGTACACTATTGAGTGGGGTGCATCTGTGTTCCCTTTGAGTGAGGCGGGTGTATGAAGCGGTGCAATGGTACACCATCGCATGGGGTGCATCTGTGCTCCCTTTCATCTCATTGGGTGTAGAAAGAGGTGTAGCCGTACACCATTGAATGGGGTGCACCTGTGTTCCCTTCGAGTGAGATTTCTGTAGAAAAGGGTGTACATGTGCACCACACTATCGGGTGTACACGTACTCCTATATGTGGGGTGCACTTGTATTCCCCCAAAGGGTGTAGTATATGTGACAAGCACTTACACCCCCTACGGGTGTACCCCATGACACCCTTTTTTTTTTAGAGTGAAGGGAAGACAAGGGGTAGCGGGCGCCTTTCCTAAAATATGTCCCGCCACCAGGGCCGTAACCAGGGGGGGGTTAGGGGGTGCTGACCCCCCCCCCCCCGAAATTTTTTTCTGGGTACGGCCCTGGTCGGTGCACTGGCAGCCAGCCGATTTTAATCTTCACCTCTGCGCACGCGCAGTGGCGCCGGTCGGCTACCGGGACCGGTTCTCCGGTTTGCTGTAACTTTCAATTATATGCCACCAATGCACGTGATTCATAGGCGAAAACAAGACAATAGACACTTTCAAAATGGCCGCCGTTGTCCTCGAAACCCCCCCCCCCCCCCCCCCCGAAATTTTTTTCTGGGTACGGCCCTGCCCGCCACCCTAAGTTGAAACGGCATTGTATACAAATAAATGCCTACGGCGTCGGCTTGAGGACCCCGTGTAAGCAGCCTCCAGCCTTTAGAGTGCTCGTACCGTTTATCCTTCTTTTATTAGCTTCCGCCACGAGAAGTCGTACCGCAGGCAGTATGAAGCCCATTAGAGAAAACATCTCCCCCTTCTGGTGCTCGTCGGCTTCTTTCTGTATTCCGCGCTGCGGTGCTGATCCTCAGTGAATGATGAAGGCGAGGACGAAAGCGGGCTTATGTTTAAGCCAAGGTCGTGGGGAAGTCCGGAGCGTCTTCAGGAGAAGCTCAGACCCAGACTACACTGTACCCAGAGCATTTGCTTCCTCTCAGTTGAGAAGAAAAGCAATAGACCGATCTCACCAGCTAGTTTGAGAACGCCACCGCTGCCGCCATGCACCGTGGGAGCTGTAGTCTTTCTGCACGCGCGAAAACCCCGCTGGAGGTCTGCGCGAGCAGAGCACGAGGCGGCATGAGCTGTCTCGCAAACTGACATCTGCCTTCTACAAACTACGGTTATGGTGGCGTCACGCATGCGCCGAACGCTTGGTGAGATCGGTCTATTGGTCACCTGGCTGTACAAGCTGCATCCCCCCCCCCGCTGGAACGTCTCCTCCCGGTACGTCCCCTCCGCACTTCCCTTGGCAATGAGCACACCGTGCCAATAAGATACCTTTAGTGAGCCTGTGGGCAACAGCATCTCAAAGCAAGCCAAAAAAAGACATGCCAAAAGACAAGCCCAGAACCACGAACAAACCATCAAACGAAAAGTGATGAAAAGGCGGCCGCTAGAGAGGAAGGATAATCCGCTACCCTTGAGGAAGGCTGCTTGACGTCTGCGCAGTCTGCGTTTGGGAGCTTTCAGGGCACACATTTTTCGCAGACAGCCCCAAAGAGAAAGAGGGAGACTGAGAGAGAGGGAGAAAGGGGACTGGATATGTTGAAGGTATTTTCACCCTGTGCTCGACGTGCTGGCCTTGTTTGGAAGTGTGCCTGCAGTCGAGGACCCTGATATTTGGTGCGCCTCCCCACTGTATCTCCACTTCAAAACTCTGGGCGCCGTCCCTGTCGGGAAGACGTACCGTGACCTAGACGGAGATAAACCCCACTTTGGAAGCGCCCACCAGGCGCGTCCACCCACCGCTGTTTTAATCTTTTGTTTCTCGCGTCGATTGCTTCCGTTTTTTCTTTGAGCTGACGAAGAACCCCGGGTGGGGGGGTTGCCTGGCGAGGCGTTTGGGGGGGGGGGGGGGGGGCGATCGCCCCTACCGCCCCCCCCCCCCCTTCCCTTGGATCCGCCACTGCTACGAATCTTCTTCTTTTGCAACAGGAGTGACCGACGGCACCGGGCGAACGAAATTGGAAAACACTCCGCACTGGCTAAATTGCTCATCTACAGTGGGTAACAATGTCGCCATGTTCTGGCAGACTAAACTCCTGCTGTATAAACAACTAACGACTAATTTGTTTGTTTTTGGAAAACACTGTTTCTGGATGTCGGCAATTGATACGCGACGAGCACAGGCGGCACGTCGACACACACCAACGAGTACACCGAGCCGCCGACCACGCGCACACACTCGCCGACCCACCGACGTACCGACGTGCCGACGTTTCAAAATGCAGTCGGCGGCATCCAAAATGAAACGTGTCCGTGACGTCACTGGCCGCGCCCCCTGGACTTCAAATCGGTGCCGAAAATACGTCACGTGATCTGTTCGTCGTCTGCTTTCTGCGCCGAGAGCCGCAAGGCTCGCTTGCTCCATTGGCTTTGGTGGCGGACGCTCGAAACGACAAAGAACGAGGTGCAACCATTTATGTGTGGCTATTGCGACTTGCTGTTTTCAATGCAGGAATTGGCTGCATTGCATCCAGACCGTGCATTTTCCCCGGGTAGGTATACTCGTTGTTATTATTTAGAGTACGAGCGTAAACAAGAGCTTCTCCGCATGCTCGTCCTCGGCGTTCGAGGGGATGCCGGATTCTCACAATTAAGGCTGAAAACGTTCGAACGCAGTAAATAATCAGGTAGTGTTTTTGTTTCCCCCAGAGTGTGTTTAATGAGAGGATAACGCTAAATCAGTGAAGGCCTCGAAGTTTTCACTGTAATCATATTCGCGTCAAAGCGTTAACACACCTGCGCTGTACCGCTACGTACCGTGTGAAAGCAATTTCTGCAAAACGTAATCAGTGCAAGTTTAGGGCACCTGGACTAGAATTACAGCAATCGCACTGATTAGTAAAAACAAATGTTTCATGTCTAACTGTTAAAGGGATACTACAATGAAATTTCGGCGCTCATTTTTTGGTCTATATGTGTTCAAAGGAGCAGTATCACATCGAACATACCAATATCTTGTGAAAAAAAAAGTCTCGAAAAGGAATTTTAAAACGAGTTAAACGATTAGCAAAGAGCACCTTGTGGATGTCGCTAACGCTTCGTTTGTAATGCTCGTCTAGGAACCTTGACAGCTAGTGACGGAGGTTGTCTTGCCTCCGGCCACGACGAAAGAAGAGGGGACCCAGACAACACCCAACATCCTCAGGACGTCCTCGAAAGGTACAAACGTCCTCATGGTTTTCAAGACGTCCTCAGGACATCCTGAGAACGTCAGTGGCTGGATCATCCTAGAAACGTCCCTCCGAAGACCTATTGAGGACGAAGGATACCTCAATTTGACTGCGTTTTTAAAAAAAATAAATGAATGAAATTGCGGTAGTATACACAGTTCACGCTCACTGCTCTACTTAATATCACATACAAATTATTACATTTAGCTGCGTAAGTTTAGGACATTTTTAACTATAGTTTTCATCAAACAATTTTTTAATAAAACCAGAACGCACTACAATTATTATTTGTTTTGTATTCGCGCAGTATTTCGAAATTCACTTCCATTGGCGACATCCAATTTAGGTGGCGCAAGCTGCCGCCTACTACAAGGTGTACCGTTATGGCAATTATCCACCCGTCCGAGATACTCAAGCAAGCTAAGCCAAGCCAAGACAGAAACAGAAATAGCGTCGAAGTTGACGATGGTAGTTCACTTTAACGATGGCTTGATAATGTGGATACTTGAGCTAGTTGGTAATTCATGGTTGGATGGAATAGAGCACTATATAGCTCCTTCGGAGCAGAGTAGCGCAATCTAGAACGCCGCCTCTCGGCGACTAGCGGCGAACGCCCGGAGGTTCCAACTGCGGTCAGAAATGCATGGAGAACGTGAGAAAATCGTTGTTTCTTCAGTATTGTGGGAATATACGGAATGGCAATCGTTTGTGACATAATAATGAAACATTTTAGAATAATTTGCGCTACGTTTTGTGACCCGCAAGAACCTGACTTTTTTTTAAAAATTGCTTGAGCGGCATCATGCAGCAGACGACACGGCGACGTCACACCATTCACGTGACCCGCTCTGGCCAACCCGAAAAGCTCATCTCCGCTGCGAGCAAAAATCGTCTGCTTCAAACGCCATTGCCTTGAAATTGCCTTCTCAAAGTTTGCACACGCATCCGATATTATTAAAACTTTGACAAAGTGTTTAGTGCTTTACTAACTTCACGACAGATTAGTTTTGAAAAGTGTGAACTCGCCGTTCATTTTTTAATCAGCCGTGTTGTATCGATCTCCATGTATTCTCCCATAGGGCGGGCCGCCTCTTGGAACCCTGAGTACCACGTGACTCGCGCCGAGCCGCTCTGTCGGCCATCTTGTCGGCAAAACACGAGGTTCAAAGGATTGCGCTACTCTGCTCCGTAGGAGCTATATAGTGCTCTAGGATGGAACAGCGCGGATACAGTCACACTCACAGGCACACAAGAAGGAAACAGATCCGCAGCGCTGATTAACAACTCAGTGATATAATTTCTTCTTCCTCATATCGTCATCTTCTCCTCCTTCGCCCTTAATGAGAACATTTAAAATTTTTAAACACCAGAAACCAAAGAGCCATTAAACATAAATAAATAAATAAATAAATAATTGACAACCAAAAAGAAATAAAACTTTAAAAAAAATTTAAGTTAAATTTTTTAATTGTAATTTGTATTCTAAAGATATTTCTAACTTTATTTTTATTTTTTAAATTTTCTTAGTTTTTTTTATATTTAGCTGTCATTTATTTATTTAATATTTACTTAATAATGTTTATTGGCTATTTGGTTTCTTGTGTTGAAAAATTTTAAATGTTCTCATTAACGGCGAAGGAGAAGATGATGACGATTTGAGGAAGAAGAATTATATCACTGAGTTGTTAGTCAGCGCGGCGAGTTCCACGCTGTTCCATCCAAATTGATGATGGCAGCAATGCAAGGCAGTGACAAAGGTTAGTGTGTTTTTAAATGTAGTACTTCTTCTAAATGGCGGAAAGCAATGAACGGCAATTTCGGCGGGAAATATGCCGGCGCTTAAACGAATGCTTCGTGCTTTCCAACTGTGCGAAAGTAGACTCGGTAGCAAGAGGGTATCTTCCTCGCACGAACATTAATTGTGATTTTCTTCCAGACCATCTTAGCTTTCTGCTGTGACTGTCATCACAAATCAATGTATTAGGAGCAGTGAAATCAAATGTTGAGTGCGCAAACAAAGCTGACGTGGAGACCATCATCAAAGTATGGCTGCGCCACATGGAGAGAAACTGAAAAAGCTGCAGCCAAAGGCCGCAGATGTTCGACATGATGGTAAGTTTCTCATATTAGCTGTTTTCATTATTAATGCTTATGGAGTTGATTTTTTTTCTGCAGATCCCGCTGACTATTCGGACTAGTGCTGGCCAAGATGCGAAGCCAGACTGCACGTCTGGTGCAGACATTGAAAAAAGTCATGTATACCATTTGCTCTCCAATAAAGTATTTCTTGAACAGTTACCTTTGTTTGCAATAATGAATGGTACGATCATGCTCATAGTTACAGGCTAAGAACATAGCGCAAGGAAATACGCAGAGGAGAAAGCCGACAGCATGCTGGAGGGGAGAGGTTTTCTTCTCCTCTTCAGCATTCCGCCAGCTTTATTCCTCCTTTCCCTTGACCTATGACGTTCTTAGCCTCTCACTGACTAGTAATCTAGAATTAGTGCGTGAATTGCACTTTAAAATAGTGCACAACAATTCATTTTTTTCCTGTAGGCAGCTCTTGCAGGCATCTTCAGGTTCAAAATCCAGTTGTAGAAAACCTAGAAACAATAAAAATGAAAGCATCCTAACAGCTCAGTGAACAGCCGCACCTGCAGTGCATTGTCCTAAAAATGTACTAGAAAAATCCTTGGCTGACCTCGTGAGGACGTTCTGAGGATGTCCTGAGGCCGGACAACAGGACGTTTTTAGGATGTTTTCAGGATCATTTGAGGACATCCTCAGGACATCATAATGTCCTCAAAAGGCTGTCCTGAGGACATCCTGGGGATGTCCAAGTGTTGTCTGGGGAAGGAGGAACTCCCCCCTGTTCCCGAGAATGCCTTGTCTGTGTCCCAGACAGGGTGTAAGATAGACAGGTAAGGAAACGAGAGCCAAATGAGCGACCGGCAAGGAGGATAGAAGGGCAGGAGGGCATGACGTCGGCCGCGCAGCCTCCACAAGCCATGCTCCCTTGACGCCTCGCCTCTTTCTCATTTTTCTTCTTACTCTCCTCACGTCACGTGACCGTAGCTAGCTTTCGTCTAGCTATGGTGTACTAGAATACACCACAGCCTAGCCTTCGATCTGATAAAACCTACCGGACGGAGCGCGCGCAAGCCTGCAAGGAATTTCCTACAAACAACCATCCATCTCGCACGTGACATGTCACGCGCACCAATCGCCAGAGAGATCTGCGGTCACGCTGGGCACAAAATCGTTTAAACTTTTTATGACTAGGCTTCACCAATATTGCAACGTGCCCCTCCTAGTACTTCTAACCTCCTTAGCGACCGGATTGTGTCCCCCTCGGTTTTCTCTTTTTCTGTGGCGCCATCTATGCGGAGCACCGCGAACTCTCACTCCAGGTGGGCGACCGGTAGCGACCGGCTAAACTGACGGAGATGGTTTCCCGTCGATTTTTAATGGAGAACTGTCGTGCTCTGGGTTTATTTTGCGCACTCTCCCATAAAGTTTCATGCAAATCCGATTCCAATTTTTTTTCCTCTTACCGCAGCGCCATCTGTCGCAAATCGGGCGTACCCACAAGCAGACGAGTAAACAATCCGGTCACGACGCTGCGGTAGGCTTCTATGGGCCGTTTCCCCACCTGTCTATGTTAAACCCTGGTTTAGGGTGTAAGATAGACAGGTGAGGAAACGAGAGCCAAATGAGCGACCAGATTGTGTCCCCCTCGGGTTTCTCTTTTTTCTGTGGCGCCATCTATGTGGAGCACCGTGAACTCTCACTCCGGGTGGGCGACCGGTGGCGACCGGCTAAACTGACAGAGATGGTTTCTCGTGGATTTTTAATGGAGGACTGTCGTGCTCTCGGTTTATTTTGCGCACTCCCCCATAGAGTTCTACGCAAATCCGATTCCAATTTTTTTCCTCTTGCCGCAGCGCCATCTGTTGCAAGTCGGGGGTACCCACAATCAGACGAGTACACAATCCGGTCACGGCGCTGCGGTAGGCTTCTATGGGCCGTTTCCCCACCTGTCTATCTTGCACCCTGCCCTGGTCCCAGAAGTAGCTATTCGCGACTCCAGCGACCTATTCGCGTCTCCAGCTCGACGCTCGCCCTCCCGCGGCGGAAACGGGAAGCGCTCTAGTGAGGGTCCCCCCGATTCTCCTGCTCAGCGGGCACGGCGGAACTGCTCGAGATCATAGCTCGCGAAATGTCATTTCCGAATGCAAAAAACACTCTTCACGGTCCCAACGTAGTGCTGCGGCTGGTATGGGGTTGTACCTTATTGGAGGGTTTTAGTATTGCGCATAGAAGCAAACGCAAGTCGTGTGCGTTTGCGCTAGAGTTGCAAGTCCCACGTTGTGCGTGCGCCTCGTTGGTATGCGCCATCCAAGAGCGCAATTTTGGGCTCCGCGCACGCGCAGTGTGGAACACGCAAAGCTAACGGAAACACAAAGCAGTTGCGTTCGCTCGTATACGCATTACTAAAACTCACTACTGTTTCACCGGCTTCCAACGCCATCGAAACGTGCTGCAGTAATCAGTCGTGCAAGCAAGTAGGCGTTCCATCGAATTGGAAAGGCTGAGATTGGAAAAACCGACGGAGCGTAAAAATGAAAGTAACTAAATGTTATAAGAAAATTAATAATTCTTTTCTAAAATCTTGTGGGCATTTGGTCTGGAAGGATACTGGCGGTGACTTACGTTTTGTTGATTGTAAAAAGTGGCGACTGATACAAAAAATATACTTTAACCACGATTAATGTAATTTTACATGGATTTCTCACTTTAGCTAGAATGTTTTCATTGACTTCAGACTAGCTTTATTTTATTAATTGATAATTAAAATTCTGCAATTGGCACCAGTGTTGATAATTAGCACACTTTCGGTTGTCATATTTGTTCGCGCGTTTGAAATTAGATCATAAGCAACGCTTGAAAAATTACGTATTACAATAGCTGAATTTTAATATTATTAATACCAATCGCGGCAATGTATGCCCCCAATTAACGCTAAGATTACGAAAATACGCCATTTGACCGTATTAGTCTATAGAGAAAGGTATAATTTCGTCTTCTTTTTAGCATATGAAGAACTCTGACATTTTTATCAAGATAAACGAACAGTCAAACACTGGATGTAATATAAAGTCATATGCGTCACGCGTTGCTATGAAAAAAAAAACACGCACACACTTCAGTTGTCTGACTCGGATTCCGTCTTTGGGTTGTTGCAGTGAGAACAGCGTTTATTAATTAACATGTTTTGTGGACATTTGTAAAAATTGGAATTGTTCTCTTATTCCTGTTCAACCAATTAATTATCTAAATACCCGAAAACCCATCAAAAGGCCCGCAGTTTAAAATTAAATCCAAAAAAGGGGTTAGTTTCGGTTTCGCTCCAGAATTAAAACGCCCATCCTTGCGTAAATATTAAGCTAAACACCGTTCTTGCTTTCAGGGTAAAGAGGTGACCTGCGCCCATAACACCCTAGCTTTTTCGTATTACCAGAAATAATTTGTGTCGCTCAGTAAAGCCAGTACTCTAGACAGGCTCAACAGCGGCACGCATCTCCGACCCTCACTATAACCGCCATTTTGGAAAATGAGTGGCGCCACCTATAGTTAGTTGGAGTCCCCACCAAACAAACATGGCGGCGGGGTCCAGGTCGCGTCGACTCGGCCAAGCCACCTGAACGGGTGGCGCATTCAATTTAACAATTTAACAGATTTTCTTTTGGTTAATGCCCAATTTGATAGGTATTTCTTTTGCTTAATGCCCTATTTGATAGGATAGAGCATAGCTTTGTTTTCCCGGTGTTTTTTGTTCATTTTCATGTCAAACTTTCGTTTCGGGAATTTCGTTCAAAACCGAAACTATGGGCTCCGGAGAGGCGGTAATAGGCTCGTTTTGATCAGCTAAGGAAAGCGGCAGTAATTTTCAGCTAACTCGCATGCCTTGACCATGCGACTTATCTGTTGGAGACGCGATAGATCATAATGCCGTGACAGCTTCTAACTTTGCGAGACGCGTCCCCCACTTTTGAAAGCAGACAATTTCCCTCATTAATCGTATGCAGCGAGCAGGTTTTCCGGTATCAAGTAATTACGAAATCAGCCCAACTCCTTCGGTGTGGTCCAGAGGCTTTTTCGGAGAAAACCAGTTAAGATGAAAAGCCAACGCGCCGACCGGCGTGGGTGGCTCAATCTTAAAGCTAATCGAACACGACCAAACTCAAGAAAAACAGCTATCGAACCTTCCCGTTCACTTGACTGCAACATTGGTGTTCCCTCCAGTAAAACACCTTGTCTGTCGACCCTCAGTCCACTTTTGTGCATCCTTATAAAGAAACCACTTATCAGTTACCAAGTAGTAGTCACTTTGAATGTGACTCGAGACAGACAAGAAATCAAAACGTTTTTCCGTGATTCCTCCCCATCCAAGAAATCGAAAGCACGCGACCGTGTGTTGTGGAGTAAACGGGCTTTCAAACACGTGATGGAAGGAAACAATCTACCGAGGTTTCACCACACTAATGAACACTCGGGGAAACTTAAGAAATATTCGGGCCTTCGTCAAATTACATTGTTCGCCACCGCACCGATAACACGTGTCCGCGAAAGCCGCCAGAGACGCGGAGGTGCGCAAAACGACCTGCTCCGGCTGGTTCCCGGTTTTCCCGCTTGGTGGCGTCCGTTTTGCTGGAATCAGTGGTCAGTGGCTGGAACCGTGAATTGTCCCCCTACAAGATTATAGAAGATTAACCCGTCACTCAAAATTCGTACAAAAGCAGCCGCTTCGGTGGCTGGAACGACTAGGCCATCCTCTCGACGTCAGCCTCGCCATAGCTTTGCTCGTCTTGAGACGACCTACGTCACGATTGCGTTGGATGTCACGTGGTCTCCGCTGGGCCTTCTCCGAGCGCTTGCCAGAGTGGGCCGTCTATAACGAAAAATACAGCCACCAGGCTCAAAATACAAACGTGCGATTGTCTTTTACGGATATTGTGGATCATATTCAACCTATTTTTGAACACGACGGGAATATTTCAAATTTTGTTGAAGTATCCCTTTAAGGAGTAAGTAAGCTTGATCTCAATATACAGCTCAGAGGGAAGGTGAGTAAAAGGAGCTGGTGGATCCACCACAGCTATAGACCTTTTCTGTGTACTCTCGTCCCCAGCCACCTAATAGGCGTATCCGGTATGGGCAGGGGGGTAAAGGTGGGTGAGGAGGAGTGGCAAATCCCGTGCGCCGACATCCTGGGTCCCGAGTGAACGAACGCAAAAGAGAGCGACAGAACACGAGAGAAAGAAAGCAACGTTGCCATGGTAACGCGAAGAGTGAAAACTCTTAGCAATATAAACAGTGATAATTTAACGTTGTAAACTAAATTATGAGCTATTCTAACGCTTATAAAAAGCAATAAACTCATTACGCTGCATTAACTTCCCTTCTGTCGAAATCTCGGAAATCTGGTGGTTGCGCAGTTTCGTATTCCTCAACCGCGCCCAGCCGCGCCCCACTGGCGAAGCCGGGTATATGGTTTAGTTTAGCGTTAACGCGAGGCCGTACATCTGCGCGCTTTTCAAAAAGAAAGCTTCGAAAGGAACGTGAATATCTTTCCACCGGTAAGTTCGTGAATTGTTGAAGTTCACGAAACTGCTCTGATGATGTAACCGTGTTTGGGACCCAGAAGGTCTGCCTGCATGATCCGCCGCTTGCGGCAGCCAGAATGTATGGGAAAATGGCGGACCTTTTCCTCTAGAGTTAGTATGTATGATCTCTATGGGTATGGGCGACGAAAAAATAATCCAACGTCTCAACCTGCAAATAGTAAAAAAATAAAGGGGAGGCAAAACGAGAAAGTGTGACGGTTACGCTTATATCCTAAATGCCTTCTATTGGCGTGGCAAAGGCAAAACAATGTTTTCGCCCATACTGGAAGTGACGTTAATTCAAGATGGCGGCGCCCTTGTGAAAAGGGTCTATAAGAACACCGCGTCGTCATTAATATTTTATTCTCTTCGAGTACATTCCCCATGATCAAAAGGATCGTCTGCTAGCTATTTTCTGCCATCGCTGCTGTGTTTTCTTTGTGGCGTAGCCCAAGACGAAGCCAATCCGCGTAGTATCCAGGTGATTATCCCAGCCACTGATATCTATTGTAGTCAGGGGGGTAAAGGTGGGTGAGGAGGAGTGGCTAATCCCGCGCGCCGACATCCTGGGTCCCGAATGAAAGATCGCGAAAGAGAGCGACAGAACACGAGAGAAAGAAACCAATGTTGCCAGCTGAAGGACGACAGTCGCAATGGTAATCGCGAAGACTGAAAACTCTCAGCAATATAAACAGTGATGATTTAACGTTTCAAACTAAATTCTGAGCTATTCTAAGGTTTATAAAAAGCAGCATACTCATTACGCTGCATTAACTTCCCTTCTGTTGAAATCTCGATAATGTGGTAGATGCCCGGTTTCGTATTTCCGGGCGCGGCCAACCACTCCCGGAAATACGAAACTAAACCAGATAACCGGAGCCGGTTCTCTGGTTTAGTTTAGTGTTGACGGGAGGCCGTAAATCTGCGTGCTATGCAAAAAGAAAGCTTCCAAAGGAGCGCGAATATCTTTCCACCGTAAGTTCGTGGATTGTTGAAGTTCATGACACTGCTCCAGGGGGGTAAAGGTGGGTGAGGAGGAGTGGCAAATCCCGTGCGCCGACATCCTGGGTCCCGAGTGAACGAACGCAAAAGAGAGCGACAGAACACGAGAGAAAGAAAGCAACGTTGCCATGGTAACGCGAAGAGTGAAAACTCTTAGCAATATAAACAGTGATAATTTAACGTTGTAAATTAAATTCTGAGTTATTCTAACGCTTATAAAAAGCAATAAAGTCATTACGCTGCATTAACTTCCCTTCTGTCGAAATCTCGGAAATCTGGTGGTTGCGCAGTTTCGTATTCCTCAACCGCGCCCAGCCGCGCCCCACTGGCGAAGCCGGGTATATGGTTTAGTTTAGCGTTAACGCGAGGCCGTACATCTGCGCGCTTTTCAAAAAGAAAGCTTCGAAAGGAACGTGAATATCTTTCCACCGGTAAGTTCGTGAATTGTTGAAGTTCACGAAACTGCTCTGATGATGTAACCGTGTTTGGGACCCAGCATGATCCGCCGCTTGCGGCAGCCAGAATGTATGGGAAAATGGCGGACCTTTTCCTCTAGAGTTAGTATGTATGATCTCTATGATTGTAGTAGCCTGGGGAGCCTGGGGGTAAAGGTGGGTGAGGAGGAGTGACAAATGCGTGACAAATGCCGTGCGCCGACATCATGGGCTGTGTTCCAAAATTTACTCGATCCGACTCCGGAGTAAAGGTTTCGTACCGTGGCGTTCCAAAACTTACTCGAGCTCACTCGATGACGTCAGAACTCCCGTTCCAGATGCGGGTTGTTTACTCCGGAGTAATTACTCACGCTACCCTCCTCGATCGAGGGGTAACGTCGGATCAAAGCGAGTAAATACGTCACGTGATCTGTTCGTCGTCTGCTTTCTGCGCCGACAGCCGTCAAAGCTCGCTTGCTCCGTTGGTTTTGGTGGCGGACGTTCAAAATGACAAAGAATGAGGTGCAGCATGTGTGGTTATTGCGATTTGCTGTTTTCAACGCACGAATTGACTGCATTACATCCAGACCGTGCACCTTCCCCGGGAAGGTGTACTTGTTATTATCAGAGTGCGAGCGTAAACAGGAGCTTCTCCGCATTCTCGTCCTCGGCGTTGGAGGGAATGTCGTATTCTCACGTTCAAGGCTGAAAATATTTAAACGCAGTAAATGATAAGGTAGTATTTTTTGTTTTCTCTAGAGTGTGTGTAGTGAGAGGATAACGCTTGTAAAGCAGTGAAGGCTTCAAAGATTTTATCGTAATCATATTCGCGTCAAAGTTTTATATCATTCTTGAGAAAGCACCCTCGCGCTGCACCACTACACCGTGTGGAATCAATTTCTGCAAAACATGATCAATGCAAATTACAATGCGTGGAATATATGCGTTTAGGGTAATCGCGCAGACTAATAAAACACTTTTTTAATGTCTAACTGTAAGGAGTAGGTAATTTTTATTTCAATATACAGCTCAAAAAGAAGGTGAGTAAAAGGAGCTGGTGAATCCGCCCCAAAAACACCGCGTCGTCATAATTATTATCGTCTCTTCGAGTGCTTTCTTGATGATCAAAAAGATCGTCTGCTATTTTCTGCCATCGCTGCTGTGGTTTCTTTTTGTCGTAGCCCAAGACAAAGCCAATCCGCATAGTATCCAGGTAATTAACCCGGCCGTTCCAAAATCGAGTCGCGGATCGTTTACTCGCGATGTCACGTGGTATTACCCGCTGACGTAGGAGGCAGGTTACTCGGGTAAGATTTGGAACATAGCCATGGAGAATAGAAGGGTAGGAGAGGGCATGACGTCAGCCGCGTAGCCTCCACAAGTCATGCTCCCTTGACGCCTCGCCTCTTTCTCATTTTCCTCCTTACTCTCCTCACTTACCATGCCAACGTGACCACATCACGTGACAGTAGTTAGCCTTCGTCTTGCTATGGGGTACTAGAATACACCACAGTCTAGCCTTCGATCTGATAAAACCAACCGGACGGAGCGCGCGCAAGCCTGCAGGGAGTCCTTCTACAATCAACCATCCATCTCACACGTGACATGTCACGCGCACCAATCGCCAGGCAGATCTGCGGTCACGCTGGGCACAAAATCGTTTAAACTTTTTATGACTAGGCTTCACCAAACACCAATATTGCAACGTGCCCTCTCCTAGTACTTCTAACTAGAGCACTATATAGCTCCTACGGAGCAGAGTAGCGCAATCCTTTGAACCCCGTGTTTTGCCGACAACATGGCCGACAGAGCGGCTCGGCGCGAGTCACGTGGTACTCAGGGTTCCAGGAGGCGGCCCGCCCTATGGGAGAATACATGGAGATCGACATAACACGGCTGATTAAAAAACTAACGGCGAGTTCACATTTTTCAAAACTAGCCTGTCGTGAAGTTAGTAAAGCGCTAAACATTTTATCAAAGTTTTAATAATATCGGATGCGTGTGCAAATTTTGAGAAGGCAATTTCCAAGGCAATGGCGTTTGAAGCAGACGATTTTTGCTCGCAGCGGAGATGGGCTTTTCGGGTTGGCCGGAGCGGGTCACGTGAATGGTGTGACGTCGCCGTGTCGTCTGCTGCATGATGCCGCTCAGGCAATTTTTTAAAAAAAGTTACGTCCTTGTATGGCACAAAACTTATCGCATTTTATTCTAAAATGTTTCATTATTATGTCAAAAATGATTTCCATTCCGCACATCCCCACAAAACTGAAGAAACAACGATTTTCTCACGTTCTCCATGCATTTCTGACCGCAGTTGGAACCTCCGGGCGTTCGCCGCTAGTAGCCGAGAGGCGGCGTTCTAGATTGCGCTACTCTGCTCCGAAGGAGCTATATAGTGCTCTACTTCTAACCTCCTTGGCCTAAAGCCCCTCGATGTGTTTGCACTCGTCTTGCAAGTAGCGTCAAATGCGCGAGTGCACGAGGCCCATGTCTCGAGCGGCCCTTGGAAGCAAATGGCGGCGCAGCACTGAAATGAACGGGCCTTGGAAGCGAATGGCGGCGGAGCACCCGCTCATCGCACGTGTCTCGAGCGCTTCCACAACAATGGTTGGCGGTACTTGTAAAAAACGCTTTTATCAAGGGGCTTTACCTTGGCCGACATCCTGGGTCCCGAGTGAAAGATCGCGAAAGAGCGACAAAACACGAGAGAAAGAAACCAATGTTGCCAGCTGAAGGACAGCAGTTGCAATGGTAATCGCGAAGACTGAACGCTCTCAGCAATATAAACAGTGATAATTTAACGTTGTAAACTGAATTCTGAGCTATTCTAATGGCGAATTCGGGTGGTCAGTTGCCGGCGAGAACGAGCCGGCGGAACCGGCAACCAGAAACGCGCCGGCGGCACACCACGTGACCCTCACCACCCGAACACGAAACGCCAGACGGTGGCAGTTTACTTCGCCTCTTGCCCGCGCGACACCGCTAGCGAGAGCCTACGACTTGGATTGACTTTCGTAGCGGCTGCTAAAGTTACTTCAGATCAGTTTCGTTCTTTCGTCCATTTTTTTTCTCACTGACCTTCTCTCTCATTTCGGAAGTGACGACACCGGATACAGTCTGGCGCCCACTCGCCCGGCCGTTCGGAGCTCGGGCGGAAAAAGCGCCGGAAAGTTGCCGGTGCTTGCCGGAGAACCACCACCCGAACGGTGCGCGCCGGCCGGAAACTGACCACGCGAACACTATTGGCGACGAGGGCGACGAGATCTTTGGGTGGCGCCGCCTCGCGGATGCTTTCTGTAACCTAGTCAGTAGGATGCTAGCAGACGACGCTATATGTAATCGTATGAGACATTTCTGTTAGTTTACAGCAGGGACGATTGATAATTATTTTTAAAATTTTATGACGTGTCATGAGCTTTTGTGGGACTGAACGGCAGCCCCTCCTAAGCTCTCTTGATAGATACCAGCTTTAAGATGTTCGAGAGCAAGCCTAGAACTTGGTAGCGCGCGCGCAGTCCAACGCGGATGCGCGGTTGCGCTGGTGGTGCTTGCTGACTTTCTTTTGTTCTGGATTAAGCGTGTGGCGATTCTTTGTCTGTTAGTCCTGATTAGTTTAATCTAATTTTAATCTAGCAGCGTTAAGTTCGCATTCAGCAGGGCGTGAGGGGACAACTGTGCACGCGCGCGTTGTCGTTGTGGTGGTATGGAGCTCGCCGATACCGACGCTTCCGTCCAAGGTAAGGAATTAGCACGGCTCTGTAGTTGTTTCCAAGCATTCGTACGGAACTGCGTGAACCAAGGGTACACGAAGTCACTTTCATCGAAGTGCTTACTACATACGCGAGAGCTTTTTGAGTTCGTCTTGCCCATTTTCAACTTGGTCAGCCACTCCTTTCTGACTTTCCTGTCGCGCGGATAATAATAAAAACTTGCGCCCGTCTCACCGTGGTAGGTGTTGCACTGCGGTACCGAGCAGTACACCACCATCTCGGCGCTTGGACAACGCGTGAAACAACCTTTGTCGCGTCTAGAAAACTTTAAAAGGAACGCCACCCGAGCACCGAAGCGTAGCACGGCCGACCTAGGAGGAGGCATTCACCAGTCCTACTGCTTACGTCACAAACGATGATGATGATAGCTGGAAAGCGCCCCCTATAGTTCGCACACGCCGCCCATAGAGTTATTATAATGTACGCTAGAGGTTCAACTGGCGCTAGTGTCTATGCGACTTCCGGGAGGCAAATTGAAGCAGACAGCAACCAGTCTACTTTTGCGGTGCTCCTGTGCATTCCTATGGGAAAACGCGCGTGAAATTTGCCTCTTCGCCGGAAAATAACACGAATGGCTTTTATTATTTCGGTTGTACCGGATAGTATGTACACTTATTAATATTGTAAAAGTGTAATTGCTTTAAAACAGCATTTTTCTTTACCACTGAACGATGTTAAGCTTCGCTATATTTCAGGCCCAAACCTATGTTCCATGGCAGGTATGTAAAAACGAGCGACGATTCTAAGCAAACTAACGATCGAAAAGAATGTAGAGTGTGTTCAAGGTTCGCTAGCATTGCGGTGGCGCTTATATATTGCTAATATGCCCGTCCTGTCACTCTATGAAAATGACTCCGTCGTGCATCTTTACGACGGGTAAAAAACATTCGAATGTAAGAAATAAAGTACGTGGACTACGAAAAATGTGCCTTTTTATTATTTCCTATGTCGGGCAGTTCTTATCGGGCCCCTGTTCTCTGACCTCTCGCTATTTGCAAAGATTTGGAGCGTGCGGTTGACGATTTGAACCCAGAACATGCATCTTTGCACATACCCATGAGCAATAAAGCAGTACTTATTTAATGCAAATCGGACTATATTAAGTGGCTTTCAATTTATTTTGGTCGCCTGCATGCACAAGGAGTTACTTATCCAATGTCACTGCATAGTTCTTGCCGTCTCTCTTGGTTTTCCACGTGTCCTTCGTTCGTTTGACACGTATATCCCCATGGTGGAAAGCGCCGATGCCGTGTTCGCGCTAACAGTGTCCGACAGTGGACATAAATACACGTACGAAGCCGTTTTAGCACCGTTTTTAATCTGATGAATTTGAAAGAAAAACGCCGTAACTGACCAATTATTTCGTCGGCCTGACTGAGAAATGTTCCAAGCTACCTAGTACCTACGAATTATTCGTGATATTTGCTCTTATATTCGAGCGCGGAAAGAAAATGTACTCGCTTTTTCCCATAGAAATGCATTACCGGAAGTCAATTTCCGACTGGTTGCTGTCTGCTTCAATTTGCAGCAGCACACTAGCGCCACTTGAACCTCTAGCGTACATTGTAATAACTCTATGACGCCGCCAATTGCCGGTTTTCCGGCAAAATAAGTTGCCGACGATTGACCACGCGAATTCGCCATAACGCTTATAAACAGCAGCAGACTGTGCGGACTATCCACCGACTGTCTGTCTGTCTGTGAAAAAAAAAATTACAAAAGATACTATCTTTTTTTTATTTTTAAGAGGCCAGCATTTCAGGGAGATCAAGGATGTAACAAATCCAACAAACTGGTACTACTTGAGTAGGATTAAATTTGATTCAGCTAAATTTCCTCAATGCCTTGTTTAGGGATACAAACTCTAATGACACAAAAAGAACCAATTTCATACGGCATTGAAAGTAACGAGTATGGCTGTAGATGTCACACTGGCAGATTTTCCTCTCTTACTGCTGGATGCTTCACGTGGAATGAACGCACCTTTACATGGCCTGGGCCAATAGCATTAAAAAGCTAGACACCTCAGTGAATTTTCAGTTTGCATTTTATGATCAGTGTATTTGTAGATGATATGATACCTTCCCAGAGCTGCCGACACTGTTAAATAAGTCCATAATCACATCATCAGCACCCAATGAAACATTTCCAACGAAACAGGACAAAGAAAGTTTAGGCAAGCAATTCCAAAAGATTGCAAAGCCAGCTTTTGGAACTTTGATAAGTATACTTTATACAAACACAAATGGGAAACTGATACACATGTCAGACAAGAACCTTGAAAACGAACAAATGAGACTGTATACATACACGAGGTTCTACCACAGGGGTCTCAAACACGCGGCCCGCGACTCTCTTGGACGCGGCCCGCAAGTGTCCCGTTGCTGCAAATTCCTGTTCCTATATGCCTCGAGTTCTGCATGCTTCCTAAATAATGACCTCTTGTCGTCCATTCATTTCCACTAGAAGCATAGCTCTGCTCTTACGACGTTGTAACATTTTGGCACTATTCTGTCTTCTCTTATATCGAGAAATGTTTCGTCTTGCATACCGTTAAGACACAAGTATTTTCTTTTAATTCTGCTACAAAAATTGTCATGAAAGCAAAAATTACCGTGCGAAAAGAATTTCGAGACATATTGAACTCTGATACTTTCCGTGTGAATTGAGCGACATAGTAACGATTATGTGGTACGTTCATAGTTGTACTAAACATTCCAGCACATTACCTGGATAGTGGCATTCTAAATCTTGTAATTACACTAGGCACAAACCAGAACTAGTAGTTGTATGAATAAATCAAGGCTAAAGACGGAACTGAGAAAACAACCATTTTACAAAAGGCAAGTAGCACGAGATCGCTTCTTTAGAAAATCTCTGGGTGTCGCTAAAAGACTCGGCTTCTTTGCAACCTGAAACACCATCCCTATTTTTTTTACATTTTTTTTGTCCCAATATATATTAACCCCCCACCCTATGTTGGCCCTCAACATTTTGGGGGTAGGCTATCTGGCCCCCACACTCAAATGAGTTTGAGACCCCTGTTCTACTAGCTTCTCTTGTGGCTTTGAGCGATGACTTCAACGAAACTGTAGAAGATAGCCATCCATCTTGTTCATAATCATGCAACCAATAATTGTCAGGAGCAGAGAAATGACAATTATTAAAATATTATATACTGCACCGAACGGCATCAACACAAAACTTAGTCAAACTTATGTCTTGTGAAGTCTCAAACGCCTCTTCAGATCAACAATCACATAAGTTACGGAAAAGTTGAAATACACATCAAAGACCAAAAAAGTCAACCGTAATACCCCGAGGGTTAGCCCTCCTAAAAGTGAAAGCCAATCAGGTGAAAATATGGAGTGGGCTATCTTTCAGTGTGCGATCAAAGAAAGTTTAAAAAATACTAGTTTTAGATACTGTGATTTGCGAAACTTTGCATTGCAAGGACGGGTGATGAACCAAAGACCACTGTCCTTCCCAGTTAGCAATGTTCGCTTATCTACCGTTGTGGCTAAGTCACGTCATTTCTGCCGAGGCTACCATTGGCCACGGCCCTGCAGTTACCAGAAGTGGGCTGGCTATCTTTCGGCAATTTCCGAAAAAAAATAGCAAATCCTGCCAAAATAGGATGGGAATCATCTCTCAGGAGTTGGGGGTTGGAGCATCTCTTGGGATATTACGGTATTACAAAAATCTATAAAAAAACAAACAAACACAGATACCATACATATAAAAGCTGCCGAAATCATACTTTTTACCAAGTCACACACAGCACTAAAAGGAGACCCTGTATTTTTTTGGCACAAGTAGATTTAGAGTTATATATAATATATATATTACTTTAGATTGAGACCAGCCCAATAAAGACATCTAAAACAAGTTCTAAACCTTGGTGACAAACATCTATAGTTACCAACAGAATGATAACACCAGGGAGTGTCATTCGAATGCCTGGCCTCCATGCCTTCCAACATGCTTTGGATGCGCATGCGCGCTCTAAGTGTGCAAGATGCCGAAACACTGTGGAAAGTTGGAACCTTAGATTGGAGGCGGGACAACAGAAGCTCCTCCCTGCTGTTCCCACCTCGTTAGTGACAACAGATCTGGATCTTCAAAAAAAACCTTGTATACTGGCAGAGCACTGTGCAAGCCACAAGCATGCAAAAACATGCAGATAGATGCTGCAGCTGCCATAGCATTGGAATGTCTTTGAGCAAATGTCTAGCATCGCTGACGAACGCTGTGAAGTTTGGTGGTTTCCAAGATCGTTGCATCCTGCACGTGCACTATGTCCACGTTGCGCGCGAGATGCAGATGCGTCGCATTCTTTTCGTCGGTCGACATCGTTGTGCTCGGACCCAAGACGAGAAATGTTTCTCCTGCAGACAAAAAAAACGAGCAGGACGTGTCGATCGTGCCCTTCCGTAGCTCCTTCAGCAAAAATAACTCGAGCTGACATAAAAACAAAAATGTTCACCAAAAATGACAGAAAGTAGTATTACCCATACAAAATTAAAACTTTGTAAACTGGAATCCCCGCTCTCAAGAGATCTGTTAATCTAATTTGTCTGTTGTAACAATCTGTAAACAGGTAAACCAAAAATGACTGAATGGTGAAGTACTACTAACATAGAAGTTCATGGTTTTTCCACTTTGAAGAAAACCTGCATTAGTGAATTTACTGTTCGAAAAAGCATGTTAATCTAATTTGTCTAGTGCAAACTTACCTTTCACGGCAACTTAATTGTTGCCAATGTCACAAATGTAAACAATCATAAAAGTTTATTGAGTGAAGATTTTGTCTCATGCCTACGTGACATTGCACAATTGGTTTTCTGAGCTCGCAGGTATACAGCATAATAAGGCACACAATATAGATGGCACAACCTGTTATCATGACTTGAGTTGGATTGCTGAATTTCGTTCTGGCTAAGAAACAAATTTAAGAGTTTAAAGAAATACATGTTGAAAACTATCTACTAATTTCTATGCCTTGCATAGAGGCTTCTACCTTTGCTGAGAGTAGGGCAGCTGCAGTGTCCACGTAATTCGTAGCTTGCAGAGCGGCCCACGGTCACCGGCTTCTCTAACGGGGGGCTCAGGTCATCACTCACCCAGAGGGTATGCTTCTTTGTGCTGCCATTGCTAGCTTCAACCCGCAATGCTGCATAAAAAAAAAGTGTTGTAGAAGTGATTTCTAACAAGAAAGAACGTCCATGACTTCTTTTCTACTTAATTTTACCAAAATCGTTACAGCTGTCAGCAAAAAATTACCAATTAATTTAAAGCACTAGCATATCGAACAAATTGTGGTATGCATTGGTGCTACCTGTCAAATCAGCAAATACAGTATTGAAAAAAAAAAAAAAAAAAGAATATTTGCAACGTCCACATGCTCCTTTAAAAAAACCTTTTGGGTGTGTTTTTCTTGTTTTGACAAGACTAGACCTTATGAGAAATTGCTTTGTCTGGAGCGCCGCCATTTTAAGGTTGGCAAACGTCGTCGGCACTGAAGCGCGGTGGAGGCATCGGAGACAACCGTACGGGCAGGGTGCGATGGCGTGGCAGCTGCGTTTTCCGTCTTCTGACCATGGAATGTGGACGAACAGTTTGAACAACCTACCGCAGCTGTCCGGCGAAATTCTCGGAGGCCTGTGCACGCTGGCGGCAACCTCGTCCAAGCAGCAGAGCAAGTCCTACGCCTTCACTGTGGAAGCTTACACACTGCAGGTTGTCGCCAGTGTGCACAGGCCTCCGAGAGCAGTTGCCGCAAGTTGTTTGAACTGTTCGTCCACATTCCATGGTCGGAAGGCGGAAAACCCAGCTGCCGCACCTTTGCACACTGCCTTTACGGTTGTCCCTGATGCCTCCACCGTGCTTTGGTACCAACAATGCTTGCCGACATTAGAATGGAGACGATCTCAGTGTTGTCGGACCACCAAGCAATTTAGCATAAGGTATACTGTTCCCAGAAAGAGAAAATAAATTGAGGTTAAGAATTTAAACAAAAATATTTTATTAAAAAAAAAAAATAGTGGTAGGCTTTTTTTCCATTTTGCCAACCACAAGCCGAACAAAACTAGGTTAATTAATAAGGCCACATTTTAATTATCCCCCAATGCTGCAATTCTGTGAAATTGTTATTTCTTTACTGTAAATATCTGGAAATTAACACTATAGTATTCTGTTCTACAGTTTCTATATCTTAGCCATGTCTTGTCACATGTTTACACATTCTTTAAGCGAGTTAAAGAAAAAGACTGTGTCGAAACGTCTTCGGACGGGGACTGTGGGCTTAATTTAAAATGCACGAAAGCAATGGTGGTTTTGCTGCTTCAAACAAACATTTTTAGCATAAGCATATGTGCTAAAGTATAGTTGCAGATGTTCAGAATGACTCTTGCAGAGGTTTTTGAAAACAAGCAGCAAAAGGGGGCGGGGCACCTCACCCAACTCTGCGGCACAGTAACGAGCAGCGAAGTCGGCCGGAAAGTCGTCGTGGCACCGAGGACAGGAACGCAATCCTGCGTTTTGAGCAAACCAGACAGTCAACCCGGATTAAAAAGGTATGTCGCAAAACAGAGTGCAGAGGGTGCTGTGTAAATTTCCCTACTGTATCGTCTACTCCTCCCTTGGTCCTTAAAAAAACGCTGGCAGTATTGTGAAACAAATACAATAAATACAATGTCCCATATATATTCATAATACATCTGGAATGCTTATATACCAAGTGTTTAGGAGAAATGTCACCGAGCGCTCAGCCTCTGCCCAAGCTCTAGCAGTACAAACCATTTTCTAGCTCATTGAAAAATTAAAAAAAAAAAATTGCTTATAGCTTTTGAATAAAAATCTGGAGGTACTCAAGCATTGTCGTCTGGTCCCAACCCCTAATGCTATATTTTGGCAGGGATTTGGTGTTCGGCGATGCGTGGTTTATTTTTGCAATCAGAAGAACATGGTTCTCTTTCCACCAAAACACCCCACATTTCAAAATGTTTTGGAGCGACCAAACAGTAAAAGCCGCCACAACCAAAGAGCAATCCCGCATTACCTTCGAACTCTGGTGGAGCAGGCACCACAACCTGAGCGTTCGCTTCTGGACCCTCCGGGAAATCCAGATCATGGTCCACATTTCTAAATCCGTGGAAACGGGCTCCGGCGACTCGGGAGCTCTGGACACTTTCCGACTGGATCAGCATTTCTTGGAGGTCCTCAGAGGTTCCATTGTCATCCAAGAGACAAGGGGGAATTGTGTAGTTTTTCACAGCAGTCACTCCTGTATATTGAGACATTTACATCTCAATGCGTTTCACGCTATTTGTTTTAGAGGTAACGGCCTGTTCACGTATGGTGCAGCAATAACTCGGTGCTAAAGACACGGTGCTGACTTTGCATTCTATCAGCACAGTATCAGCACTCTGCTGATTGTGACTTAGCCTTTTACTGTTTATGAACACAATGCAGCACTAACCCAGCACTGAGTCAGCAGTCACACTAGCACTGATGCAGCCCTGATTTTGCTTTATCTCAGCACAGTGCTGCATGTGTGAACCTTCCTTAATCTGCAAGGAGTGGAACCTGCACTCAAGGTCTGGAAGTTAATATAAACAGAATAACAAAAGGATCCGTTTTTATTTAGAATCAGTTAACCTTCTTGAAAGGTATGCATTATCCACTGCAACTCTGCACAGCACTCCCAGGTTCAACAGAGTGCTTCATTTTAACGTCTAATCTCCCCCAGAAAACTACTCAAACTAGATTTTTGAAGCTGACTACGTCATTTTCTGAAACACAATTCGTCGGCGATATACAAGAGGAAAATTAAGAAGACTATGAAACAATACTGAGTGAGAGTCTTACTAGCTGCTTATTGCTTCATAAAAGAAGTAGCACGCACGGATAGGAAGCCAGAAACACGAGTTTCGCCACTAAACTTAAAAAACGAAACAACCACTGTTTCTTTATTTTTTGGGGAAATTTTTGCAATTATGTTGCTACGATCTGACAAGTTCCACGCTGTGCAAGCCATGTCATGGCCATGTCAACTTGTGCTCTGCACTGATAATATGTCGGTAAAAATTTGGGTTTATGAGTGTGATGAATTAGTGTGGCAACACAAGTATCTGAACTTGAAGAAAGTAGGGAGCACTGTCTCCCTGTACCATAAGCATTGCAAACTCGGGTGAGTAATCGTAATGAACATTGGCAACACTAGCTGGTGAAAAAACACGCAACAGCCTGGTCTGGCCAAGCATTGAGATTATTTGCTGCTCGCTTTTCTACGGTGTTTTCTGTAACATTTAGTGCAAAAAGTTGAAAATGAATTTGTGTCTCCTATTTTATGAACAACAGAGATTATGTCCCAACAGTCTCTAGGGAAATTGAGAAGACAAAAAAAATTTCATGGTTTAATTGGGGTGACGTACCGGGCTCATAGTAATCCTGGAGCGTCACGGTGGCTGGGACTGCATTTTCCACAACATAATCTTGAACCAACTCCAGCAATGCACAGGATTTGCGATTGCTCAACTGAAAAAGGTGCGAAAATTATATACTCTAGACGACTCTATTCTTGCGACCCAATATTTCACAAATTTTGTTAAGTGTGGGTCTGAGAAAACTTTTCGCGGTCACAAAATCTCACGATTTAAAGTTACATGCATGCATTCTTTTCAATGGGTAGATGTATTCGTTTGATGAATTTTTTCAAATATATATGAAGTAACAAAACTTGCGAAAATTAGCTCCCTGTGAAAATTAAGTTGTTTACAGTACATACAAAAATCATTCATGCAGGGTGTTTTTTTTAGTCGGTCCAGGATTATGTCACCCTTGTACATGGATAAAAACAAACTAAGCAAGCAAAGAGCACCAGCTACGTCAATCTCTCCACTCTCTGCCAGCTCTGCAAGCCAAGCTGACTGCAATTGCACCACTCTTTGCTCACTTAGTTTCAGTTTGAAGCCATTACAGAGGACATTTTTTGAGTTACGAGTTTTAGTTGAGCTAGTTGGTACATACTGTTAGCAATCAGGTCAGCTAAACACTGAAAAAACAAGAACACAAAGGAAAGGGTGAAAACTACATCAGCGGGACACTTGTCAGCTCATTGCCGGACCTGTGGATGTGATGCAGAGCTCACCAGTATAACCGTCCTTCATAGAAACAAGAGCAACTTTGCACGTGAAGTGCTGGAGGCCTTGGCCATTGAAGAAAAAGGAGATTGCGTGAGCACCTTGTCAATTACGGTTCATGAAAAAGAATGCCAATATTTGCGGTTTGCAACACCCCGTTGAGTGGTAGGCTAAAAGGTTGTTTTTAAACGTGTTTAATGAGCCGTAGGACGAAGAAGAAAAGGCCTAGGCTGGGATGAGGAAAAAGTAAAAGTCAGTTGTTAGTCAGCGGTGTGATTGTCCAGTCCTTTCCTTCGTGTTCTTGTTTTTTCCATATTCAGCTGACCTGATTGCCAACAACATTTTTTGCCCTGTAGCACCCACTACAAATTTTTTAACAAAATTTTCACGGCACAGTTAGACCACATTTTAACATTACGCCCACAGAATAAAGATTTTAAAGGTTAAGTCAACCTTTCTAGTTCAATAGCTGGCCAGTGCAGCCACACACACAAAAAAAATCCTTAACATTCCCTTTTTATAAAAGAATTTTTGGATTGACTAAAATACACCTTGTAAGTAAGTATGCATAGTAGCTAAAGTACAAAGAACAGGGGATCGATAATATAGCAAAGGAAGTGAAGGAATGAATTCAATATAAATATGGTATAAGGAAGTGAATAAAAGTGAAGTTGATGAAATTAAATAACAACATATACTCAAGTCAATAGAATTAAGTGAATGGGCCCACCTCTTCAAAGTAGAGATTCACTTGGTCCTGGTCTACCTCATGTCTCTTCACTTGAGGTGAGCCGGAAAGCTAAAAGAAGAAAAACAGACAAACAATATTAAAAAACAGACAAACAATATTAAAATTTACAACTTAACTGCAGTTTGCATTCAATGGTAAAAATTCAAATCAAACCTTTATATCCAAAAAAAATTACTTTCAATTAGCAACATAAGCAAACTAAATATTTCAGAAACACATAGAGAAAGGAGATTACAACACTGAGAAACCTGACCGCATGAATACTACATCACCAGTGCATGGCATTCAAGAATTACCTGATGTCAACAATAGTAAAATTTCGTTTTTGAAAAACAATTATAAAATGTGGTCTCTTAGCAGATTTCCAGTAAGCCCAGAAATAAACCTTAATCAATGCATACACATAAAGTACACAAAAAAGAATCAGCAGTGAAGAAAAAAGATTTAGGCGAATTTTGTTGTATTTTGTGACATCTCTACCGAAGCTACAATCGTTAAAAGCAAACTCATCTCTCTATAACAGAGAAACTTTAAACAATCAAATCGCACATACCTGTAACATCTGTCAAGTAAATTATACATTCAATGTTTATTTTAGGACCTAGAGATCAAGCTTTCGATGTAAGAAATATAGTGAAATCTGAATTTGAGAACCAATTTTACTTACATCTAGAAACACAAATTTTGCTCTTAATTTCCACGCCATGTTCTGCTTGCAGCTCCTGCCAATACAACTCCTTGAGCAATGCAACAAGCTTGCTCCTCTAAACAGACGCACCATGAAGAAGCGCCCACCTTTTCAAAACGGTATCCAGACTGCATTTTGACTTGAACGATAACCATGCCAGACATGGCCCAGGAAACAAGGTAGCTGCAAAAGGAAAATAATTTTCTGAATTACCAAGACTAAATTTCTAGACAAGAATAAAGCATGCTAACATATTTCTTTACAATAATAATACTTTAGTTTCAAAGTGATCATAAATAGCTTACAGCTTCCTATGTGATGCACAAAAATGTCATCTGTCTAACAAAATACTTACACACAAAAGAAAGATGCAAAAATATAAAAGTAGAAAATCACGTAACAATGAAAACCGTATAATACCGCGCAGCCACCCATTCCACATTAAGCGCCCATTGCCAAATATGTAAGATCTGACAAAATACGCACAGTACATTTATATGTAAAATTGATGACCGAACAAATGCCCATCCCCCATTTTTTTTTTTTTTTTTGCATCTTTAAAGTTTGAGTGGGCATTTGCCCGGTATTTTACGGTAGGCAGATTATAAATATTCCTGCAAGGCTGCCTAGAATACACAAAAAAACATTGAAGTTATTTTTAGATTTGATGGAAAAGTAATGCCAAGTTTAAATATAGGGTTAACCAAATTACATGGTTGCCATAAAGGGAAAATTTAATGCAGAATCTTACCTCGCACACACTTTGACTTGTGGCCGACAATTCGCATGCAATGCTGTGACCCAGAATCCAAAACTTTTTGTTTCTTCTGCGGCAGGAACATTGTACTTCACTGTTGCCTAAAGACAAATTACAGAATTGAGCTAACAGTAGCTGACCCTTGCCAATTTTAGATATGCAAGCATATAAGCTACATATGTTGTAATTTTTTTGTAATGTTTATTTTTGAAAATATTTATATTATTTTGCAAAAATGGTGCAAAGTAAAGTCCGATATCTATTCAAAAATTACTCTTTTTTTCATGTATGCCAACATTAATGAATTCAAACTCCCAAAAAGGTTAAATTAAATTAAGCCATACTAGCTTAAACTAATAAAAACTTATGTAAACATGAAAAAAAAAAAAACCCATAACTTTGATTGCAGGTTATGCACTCAAAACAGATATAAAGAATTAAATAGAATTGTCCAATCTACTCTTCACTGGTACTTTTGTTCTGAAGAGAATTAGAAGGAGTCTAACCAACACCCATAGGATGAGGCAATTATAGTTTAATTTCCTTTCCTAGTAGCGAGATAACGTGAAAGATTACCTGAATGAAAGCACACCCTGTTCCTGTGGCTTCTATGTGCAGCACAGTGGGTACGACGGGCAGAAAAAGCTCCTGCTTGAGAAGAGCATTCTCTCGATTCACGGTCAACGTGGAGCCCAGGCCTTCGGAAGAAACCCGAATCTGCAGTCGCGTGTCAGAACTGCTGGTCGCCTTGGCATACTCTGCCAGCGCCTGAAGTGCCACCACTGTATCCTGCATTGCCGTCAAGAGGAGGAGGTGCGTTAATGCACCTTCCTTTGGGTACGCTGTAGGCAGCGTGTTGGCATGCTAGCTTGGGTTCTTCTTAACATACGCTTAAAGCCAAAAGAACAGTTCACTTCTCGCACAAAAAGTGAGCTCGGAAAAAAACATGAGAAATAAACAGACGGAAAAACTTCATCTTCAATCGCAAAGTCAAATTGGGGGCTTTTACGTGTCGATCCAACGAAGGGGATCTGGCGCACCCCAGTCAGTGGAGGATTGGGGGTTACTTTTGACCAACTGCATCTTCTGACACGCAAAACCAAAATCAAGGTTACATGGCGACTTCTCCACTATAGGCCTCAGTCAGACGGTGGGCACCTCGGTCGGGATATTGGGACCTCACAACTGAGCTTCCGTAAACTGACGAGGCAGCTCGTAAGTATGCCGGGGAACTAGAGCATGCCAGCATTAAACGGTTAAGAAGGAGTACACCACTCTGCAACCAGAAGGAAGCGAGAGGCAACACGTGCCTGAGTTGACACAAATCCGCCATCGTGGTTCCTCTGCTCCAGCACCCAGCGGACCACGGGCAAGACTGACTTCGCAGCCGCCCGACCGCCAAGCTTCAAGGACGCCAGGACCACGTAACTGGCGGTCTCGACGGCCACTGCTGTCGAGACGTTCTTGTGCCAGTGGAGCGTCGCTTCTGTCCCTGCAAACAAGAAAAATTAAAGCGGATTTACTCGTCGTGAGAGAAAAACCTAAAACTGGATCTTAGGCTTTTTTTTTGTTTTTGAGTAGCTTGCATGTTTTATTAAGTACTTCTTTAGAGTGTGTCCACCACAGCAGACGTACCAGCCAAAGGTTCGCAGTAATAGCAGAAATCATCAATTCACCATTTTAGAAATAATTGGCACCACCTGGAAGAGAACGGTACTGGAGGGTTTCAGGGGTGAAAAAATGTGCGAATTAGAAATGAGAGAAAAGAAGTTTCTTGGGACATACTTATCAATTACAGTGCACGAGAACAATTCACATTGAAACATGCACACCAGTATAAAGCGGGGATGGCCAGTATTTCAAATACAAGTATTTGAAATACGTATTTCAAATACTTTGTGTATTTTGCATTTGTATTTAATTACAAAATGGGTTATGTATTTGACGTGTGTATTTAAATACTAAAACGTGGGTATTTTAAATACAGTAAAACCTCGTTAATTCGGATCTCATGGGACCGGCAAAAATGTCCGAATTATCCGAAAGTCGAAATATCGAAAGGACAAAGAAAGCTGCGCGAAAACTTTTCCCTGACATATCTTTATTTTGAGAAGAAATCTGTTATTACCGCCTGCTTTCTGGACGACACTTGGGCGGAGACGGCAACTTTCCTAAGCGCGGTCGAGTGCTCCACCGCACTCGCACTGTCGGAGCTACGCATCCCGTGCGCTGACAATGTAGCACAGCAAGGCCTCTTTTAGTTTCGGGCGCACCACCTTCCAAGGCCGCTTTCTTTTCGCGTTGAACTTCTCGCTCTCGAAAGCCTGTAGGATATCGGCCCCAATTTTTACGTATGTGGCCAAAGTGCTTCTCTTGACATCGCAACTTTCCATCACTTGTCGAGAGACGCCGCCCTCCAAGGCCCTCAGTATTTCCACTTTCGTCACTAAATTCTTAGCCTAGTACAGCTGCAACGGAAAACGAGTAGCACAACTGACCAGTAATCGGAGCGGCGAAATCGCGACACCCGGCGCTATTTTCCCCGAGCGCCGATAGCGAGAGTGCCAGCACATTGCATTTTTCAATGCAGGGGTGGCTGGCGAAAAATTGAGGGATAGGATAGTTGTTAAAATGGCGGGCTTTAGGATCCCCGCGTTGAGGCATAAAACGTGACTGTCACTCTCGTTATTGGCATGCTCGGGAACAATAGCCCCGCGTGTCGCGATTTTGCCATTCTGGTCGTCGGTCACTTGTGCTACCCTTTTTCCGTTGCAGCAATGCTTCTGCCGCTTCCGTGCCAGGAGAGTAATGCGCTGAAGCACGGCGATCCAGAGCAAAACTGGTACGAAACACGAAGAACCGGAAGAACGAAGAACCACGGGAAAACCGGAAAAACCACGTGCGCACTTTGAATGGATAGCGGTCATACCCTTTGGAACAGACGTAGCTAGCGCCACCTGCCGAATTCGTCCGAATTAACCATAGTGCGCCGCGTTCCCTCCGAATTAATGAGCGTTTCCTGCCATTGACTAAGACATACGTTTGACGGGACCGGATCGGCAGTTCAAATTATCCATTTCCGAATTAGCGGGGGTCGAATTAACGACGTTTTACTGTACAACTGTAATTAAATACAATTTTGTGGGCGAAAATACATCCCTCAAGTTTATTGTCACTGTCCAGAGCAGGAAGAAAACTACGTTCTGCACCGAATGCAGTGTCTCTCAATCAAGCACAAGCGTTTAGTGACTGTGATTACAGTGCTAGTCCAGGGCAAGAATAGTGACGAAATCGACGTTCACAGGCAGACTGGCTAAATAAGTGCCTGTGACAACTTGTGATGCTTTCCAGCCTGATTTCCATCCATATTTTTGCCTGGAACATTCTAAATGCGCGGGTTGTCCAGATTTTCGTAACTGGTGCGAGTTGCAACAATAAAGAATTCTCTAGCTAGTGCTGCACCTCTTGGTTGTCTCGGTCCTTTGTTGGTCTATACCAAAATGTAATCGACAAAAAAAGCTGTACTTTTTCACCTATTACGTCCAAGCTGATTACATTTTTTCATGATTATATTTCTATTACGTTACTAGAGCCTCGCACACTAACTCCCGAGTCTGCGATGCAAAATTAAAACGAGATACCCAGAAACTCGTTGCAGGTGCCCTGAAGTTGCTGATGTAAATTTTGAGGAATGTATTTGGAGGAGACCAAATACATTTGGTTGTGTTTGTATCTTGTATTTAAATGCTTTTCTGGAAATGTAACTAGATTTGTAATTAAATACATTTTTGACAAAGTACTATTTTGTATTTGTATTTCAATACATATTTGCATGTATTTTGCCCATCCCTGGCTATAAAGGAACTAACCAGCCAGCATTCCGCCTCAGTGAGCTTTGAGACACAAATATCCAAACTGTGACAAGCCGGACACCCTACACACCTATTAACCTCTGTAGCTGAAAACCTCCTTAAAATAAACCAAGAGTAAAAGTACAGCAGGCAAGTCAAGAAAGAGAATGAAAAGGCCAGCAGTTATACTTTACATTCATGACATCTCACACAATCTCAAGAAGATAGGAAATCATGTAAAGTAGATGTAATCCTTTCAGCCCCCAACGAACTTTATGCAAAAAAAAAAAATTCTACCCCAAATCACAGTAGAGGCTTGCACTAAAAAGCATTAAACCCCTTAATTCCTGTATATAGACGGAGTGGTTTATTCTGTTTCCCTCTCAAATGGCAAAAATTATAATAGGGCAAACTGGATGATGTGTAAATGACTGCTTAAAGGCCGATGGACACTTTGCGCTTTCCACTCTTTCCCGCCTCCTCCCTCTTATATCCTCTCCCCTTTCTACCTTGCACCAACTTGGCTCTCCTCGCAGCTTAGGAGAGAAGGGCGCTGAAAGGATTATCTTCCCTGCAGGGAACCGAGGATGCACGTCTTCCTTGAAAGGGACAATGACACCCCCCAAAAACTTTTTTTTTTTTTGCCAGGAGATTTATTATGGTGTCGGAAGACGACCCAATCAATATTTTGCTACAGCGTCACATGTATTTTTAATAAAGTAAAAAAGATGCAACTGCTCGAAACTGACACCAAAACTGGACTGGGGAGGAAGAAGAAATATAGAGGAGAAGAAAGTTACTGGAAGTCACGTGGCTGCGCTAAAGCCCCTCCATGTGCTTGCGTTTGTGTCGCAAGCAGCGGCAAATGCACCAGTGCATGAGGTCCGTGTCTCGAGCGGCCCTTGGAAGCAGTTGTCGGCACAGCATTGATATGAGCGGCCCTTGGAAGCAAATGATGGCGGAGCACCCACTTGTGGCACGTGTCTTGCGCGTTTCTACTACAATGGTTGGCGGTACTTGTAAGCGTGAATTTTATCAAAAAACTTACGGCTGTGCAGCTTTTCTTTTCTTTTTTTTTTTTTTCAATCAACGTATTTGCAATTTTTTAGAAGCTACAAAAAATGGGTGTCTAATTTTCAGTTTATTTTAATGTGAATATTTGAATGCGAAAGCATTAACTCTCTGATGAAGCGAGCCGACGTCATCAGCTTTTAAATCACGCAAAACGGCACCTTAATGAAACCACGCGCAAAGCTAGCCAACGGCACCTTTTACACTTCGGTCCCATTGGCTGGCGCGCGTCGACGAGGCTCCCATTGGCCCCTGCACGTCAGTTTGTGTGGTGTCATCCTGACTGTGTTATCACACTATTCTGTTATCACTGATCACTGCATTCGCTCGCGTCTAACGGTAGTAGGGCGTGTGGCAATATATACGGCGCATGGAATAAACCAAGGGGTTTGTTCTGCTGGGAACTACGTCGCTGTCTGTTCCTTCGTCGCGCCGCAAGGCACACGACAGTTTGAACGATCATTCACTCGATGGCGCTACGTGTCCGCGAGGCAGCGGCCCCAACGTTCCACACCCGAGGTCAGCGCGTTGTACGCTGCAGATTAAAGAAGGGAGCGAAGAGTGGCGTGCGTGCTTTCGCATTCGCAACTCATAAGAAGTACTTAGGTGTACCTCGAGCCTTTTTAGTATTGAGCGTCTGCCTTCAATGACCTATGACTTTGATTATCTTTGGTGGTTGTGTCTAAACCATAGAAAACGGCTCGTGACCATGAAGAAGAGAGTAAGCGTGACTCACAACAGCACATTCTCGATCGGCGGTTGTCGGGCGGAAAGAAAACGATTTTCGAGCCATAAATTGTGTTCCGAGTAGTTGGGCTCTCATGTCATATACATATAAAAAGCTTGGCGAGCATAAATTAAATACCTTATCAGTGTACCTTTAAGAGAGCACAACTAGAACATCAAAAAAGAAAATTCCGAACACCTAGGCATCTATTGTCAGGACTGTGGATGCCCAGCAGACTTAAAAAACCTACACTGTTATCAGCAAGAACTTTCAACCGCTCACGTGAGAAATTATTGAGGCTCAGAACATTGTGAAGCTGGGCGAAAAATGTGTTAGCAACCCTTCTATAATCTCGTCCGAGAAAGATTGAGTTGTTTTACCTGGCAAAAAAGAGAAAATAACGAAGTGGGGTAGATATGCAAACGGCGTAGAAGACCAAGTATGACACAAAGTTGATAGTCAGTGCTGAGTGCTTTTGACTGGTGTGCATGTTCCAGTGTGAATTATCCTTATGCACTGTAAATTATAAGTATGAATATCCAACGTGCCTAATCCTTCATTTTAAGAAGTTTCTTAGAACGAACTTGGGGGCAAAAAGATAAGCCACAATAGGAACAAAAGAGACTTTAGGGAAGTCCAATCTAGTTCACTGCAGCTTAAAAGAGCCAAACAAAACTTGTTTTCTTGGTCGAGGGAGTGCCTGTACTCAATTGAGCACATGTTCACCTACTGGCACTTCTCTAAAGTAGTCCACAAAAGAAGTCGTCAAGTGCCTTGCAGGTGTATTTTTTTGCTACATGCACATACACTCATATTAAACTTGGTGCATATACTGCAAACCTGTATTTTACCCCCCTTTCAACTACCATTTTCTCATGATGCAGAATCCAAAAATCCTGGGTTCCATTTCCACGACCTGCCCATTTCCAACTGGACGAGCATTGTACCGGTGTGCATTTGTACAATCATTATCACTGCGTGATGCATGTCGAAGGCCCCAGGCCAGCAGTGGTAGTGCGCTAGTTAAGCTTCTTGTCTACAGTGAAGGCACCCAGATGCTTGCTCGGGCTGACAAACTTCCCTCTGCTTTTACCAAGCTTATGCCATACGCAAAAAACACACAAAAAAAAATAAAAAATTGATTCACCATTTCCAGGCTGAGCCTCGTCACGAAGGGATGCAAGGAGCTCAGATGCTTTGGAGTCTTCGAAGAGAGAGAATGCATAAGCGGCTAGAGCCATAGTGTGGCTGTCTTGCTGTTGCTGCTGAAGCTCTTGCAGGAGACATCGCACGGCACCCACTCTCGAAACCTGGGGAATCTCTGCCCCGGCTTCGAGCAGCGAGATCAGGACGTATGCTGTCAGTGGAGCCAGGGAATGACCTTCCAATCCTCCCTGCATTAACACAGAGTTTCACCATTCTATTTTTTTTTTCTTCTATTAATTATTGTTGACATCTCCTCAAGCCACTATGTGATTACAGTTTTCTAAAATGATTGGCCCTTTGCCAATGAAACTGCCTTAACATTGATCACCCCTGGAGATAGTGACCAAAACTTTTTCATTTAAGCAGGCTACTATAATTTGATCTGCCAATAAAGAAAAAAAAAATCATAATATAGTGCCCCATACCTATTGATGATGTTGCTAACCCCATAATGTTTATAAGTCACTCGGTATTAGTAAAATAGGTCCTTGTTTCAAACTTCAAATGCTGGAAACAAAAATTGTGTAGTCCTGTGTTAATACACAGTACAGTCACAGTGATATATAGCTGCTACACATAATGGCAAAGCGTGAACAAAAGTTGGAACAAAATAGACATGTGACCATTTTGTCAACGCTTTTTTTTTGTTTGTTCTGGAGCATGTAAATGCACATCTCCCGGCATGAGCTCTTTGCATTGACAGTGCTGCAACAACATTTTGTTATTGGCTATTTCTCTGTGTTTTTCCAGAGAGTGCATGCCCAGTGGGCATCAAATACTACATAATCCCAACATTTTTTTTTTCCCGGAGCGCATGAAAGCGGATTTTTTTGGTACAAGCTTTTAGCATTGACAGTGCTACAATGGTATTTCGTTATCGGCTATTCTTTTTCCAGAGAGCACGTGCAGAGGGCATCAGGTATTACAAAAACCCAAAGTATAGATCGGGTTATTAATATGCTGTAGCGTAGCTCAGTGGCAACACCTCTGCTTCGCACGCAGCGGACGGAGGTTCGATTCCCGTGGGCGGTGGGGAGCTTGTTAAAAAATTTGGCAATTACGACGATAAATGTCTCACATCGCCAACTACAACATCAACAACTACAACTACAACATCAACAATGAACGTCATTTCCACTGGTGGAAAGAACCCATAACAGCTATCATTCTAAAACAAAAAATTCTAATATGCTCAAGTATAATAGTGTACCAACCCTACATTATGTTGATGTGAAGTTCTATCAGATTACTCATTTGCACAGTTTATGTTATGCTACAAGCACTCTCTGGCATATGCTTAAAACCAGGCAACCTTTTTAATAGCATTACGGTGTTTCATCAATCAGAATCAAGCTAGGCATCCACGCGCATCATCAATCTCGGAAAGTAGCCGGGACGTGTAAGCCAAACTGAAACTAACTAGACAGGTTTGCCACACCAATGAGAGCTTAGGGAAATGAAAAGACTAGCAAGTTGTCCTTTTTTGGTAATTTGCAAACCATTGTTCCATTCACTGCTGAGGCTGCAATATCATTAGCTGCCCTATTAAGGGGGGACACTACCCAGAAAAAACAATTTCTGCAAAAAAAAGTTGATTTTGAAAAATGTCATATTTACATCCACCAACATCTAGAGGTATTCCCAGAAAGTTTCATTAGTTTACACTGCACAGTTAATTTTTTATAAATTATTTTCGGTCCACCGATGCTAAAGAAAAGGTGGGAGTTGGAGCACTTTGAACACATTTTTCTCCATTCCACTTTTTGGCGTAAATTTCACTTTAGGAAAACTATTGTTTTGTTATTACGCAACTTGGATTCATTTTTATAAGTTTTTCTGGGGTGAAATTTTAAGGGGAAGATAACTATGAGCTTGTATTTTTTATTTTTGTCATTTTTCATGCTCAAAAACTAAAAGTTTGGACAAAGGATGGAAATCTGAAAAAGTGTATTTGTGTTTATGTGGCTGTTTTGTCATGAAAGATGGTATAACATAGAAATATAGCTCCATAGTTATCTGCTCTGTGCTGTCCTAATGCAATGTAACACATGAAAACGACAAATATATAAGTAATTTCAAAACAATAGTTTTCCTATGTAGACACGCCACTTTCGTCTTTGAACATTTGCATTTTTTTTTGTACTTCACCCAGGTTAACAAAAATTGGCAGAAATGTTCTCAACATCAGCAGAAACAAGCCTTGTAAATATAATTTAAATCAGACAAGTGGTTCAAAAATTTACTTTTTTGGGTAGTGTCCCCCCTTAAGAAAAATGGCTTCATGTTCGAAGCCATAGCCCGACAGTTTAAGAAATGCCGGGTAGAGCAATTTCTAAGAACCTTCCTATTGCTCCAGTCAATGAGATCGTGGAATTAGCTGGTAAGAACGCCGAAGAACAAATCTCGAAGCAAGCACCGTGAACAAAAAAGCAGTACCTCGCAATTTCTTAAGATTTCGGTAACTGCAACTAACAATTTCTTCTCCAAAGACGACCAACCTTTAATCTTGAGTTGAGCACTCTGCCGACGGACGGGAAGCAGCCGTTGTCGTACTGGTTCGACAGGATCCACCGAATGCTGCCGCTGAGTTCGGCCTCGTCAACAGGCATAAAGCGACGGCTCCTCCCAAACGTCCGCACAGCAAATGCAGTCAGCCACAGGCTCGGCTCTGGGTCTTGCGAGCCGAACGCGCTGTAGCCGCCTTCGGCGTGCCGGTAGTTCAGTTGCCTCTGGTAACCTGCAAGCCCAAAAACAGAAAAACTGGCAAAAAAGCTCAGATTCGCCGACCTCACTCTTTTTTTCTTTTTTAGGAAGGCCGAATTATTTTAAGGCTGTTTAGAAGGACATTTTGAACTTCAGAAAAGGGTTCCAAAGAACTTTCAGCCTTTCCACTCTGGTGAAGAAGGACGAGCAGTGGAGCTGCAGCTTCTGTTCTCGGCGGTGGCCTTCAAGGCGAGCGATCTGCTCTTCTTTCGCAAGGGAATCTGAAGCACTCGACGCAGTGGAACTTGAGGCGATAGCAGCTTTGCGGTGGTTGCGGAACCATCCGCGCTGCTGCGCATGTCGCCGCTCCTTCCACTCCTGCCCTTCTTCCTCCGAAGAAAGGGCACGCGGCCGACCCATTGTCAGTCCAAACAGTAATTGATAAGTAGTAGGAAACGTTGCGAAAAACAGACAACGACGAAGAAGAAAGTAATGGCCGGCTGCAAATCGGCAAACCAGAGTGGAAAGGCTGGAAAGGTTGCCGCCATCTATAAGTGACGGCGACAACCAGACAACTGGCAAGCCGGTTGTCTGGTTGTAGCCGTCGCCTATAGATGGCGGTAGCTGTCCAGAGTTTTGTGTCATTCGTTTGCTAGCAGATTTGATCCTGGGAAAACTAGCCCATAACAGCTCTGCTGTAAAATCGTACCAATGTAAAAAGTTAAAATGAGCATAACATTCATTTGGTAAACTAGAGGTATAGCTGAGAGGGTCAGTTTTGGACACTACGTCTCATTGAGTATGGACGAAACAGTCCGCCATTGTATACGTCTTTCCGGCAATTATCACTCAGCCAAACAAATGCCAGGTCGCTGGGTTGTGGACGCACGTGCTGTGTCCGGTATTCTGCGAAAGAGGGCCACAGCGCATGCTCAAAACACATTCCACAGTCCAATAAAATAAATATGGCAGCACGCAGACGCCAATTGTTGAAATGGTCCATGTTTCGCGATCCTGTTGGACGCCGACCGTGGCTAGCCCTTAACAGCCCTTAACTACCCCCCACTATCCCTCCCCCCTGCGACTAATGAAAAGTGTTCTGCTGCAATAATTTCCAAAGCCGATTCTTATACGATATGCAATACGTCCGAAAGTGTCATTCTCTCGGTGGGCAGCTAGAGTTATGAAGCTGTAACAAACATGGATGGGACCAACCTTTAGCGATGTTCTCTTTCAGCTTTGACTCCAGGGGATGCCCACGCTCTCCGGAAGAGTTGAGGTAGTCGAGCACAAAGACGTTGGGTGCCAGCAAAGCGAGGTTCTGCTCCCCGCAGCCAGTTGGCAGACGAACCAGCTTGTCCAGCCTGTCCACTGACACGGGACTCCCGACGTTGCCTGAACATTAATTTTGACATTTATTTTAGCCCCAAGGCTGGAGAAATTACATGAGGGCATCGGGAATTCAAAACAAGCAGGGAAACAACACATTTGATAGATGATGGAAAACTGGCAGCTAGCAATAATAACATAAAATAAAGCTTGGTGAGCAGTTAATGTGAGCAAGCAATTGTTTGTGTGTGAGTGTGTGTGTGCTGTATGTACGTTTAGACAGAATTCTAAGTGGAGAGCGAGACATAACTAAAGGAAGTTTTCTCTCCAACCTATGCCACTCGAGGTATAACAGGCTCGTCTAGACAGCAGGAAGTTAGTTGGCCCCAGTGGGCACCTTGCGCATTGAGCTAATATAATAATCTAGAGGAAACGTTTCCATGCTTTCAGCCGCTTCGTAACGTCAGTGCACAAACTCATACAACAGTGGTCCCGATAGGACCATCCTGCTGGCAACGCTTTGGTATACAAAAAGAAGCAGGAAACCATCCCTTGCAAGGTCAGTATTCATGCGTTCCTCTAGATTTAGTTGGCACGAAGCCGCCAGCGTGGTGCACTGTATAAAATTAAACCAAGTTGTTGAGTACTCGAAGAAACTCAACTCATCACGGCGAAATGAACCCGCCTGATCTGTTGTCTTTCTTTCTCTACTTTCTGTGCCATTCTGTTGTTCTTTCTCTTGGAGGCACCAATGTCAGCGCTTACAATTTGCCATGTTTTACTCCAATCTCTACCCCCCACTATTCCTCCCCCCCCAGTCCTCAAAATCAAAGTGGGCATGGGCGGGCATTGAACCCAGGTTCTGCGGTGCAAGCTTTCACTCCACTTGGTCCAGGCTGTGGTGCGCTGACAGGCTCGGACAAAGTTCCCCGCCAACGTAGGTGAGCGATTTCAGTCATTTGAACCTCTCGGAATAATGATGCATAAAATGTGCTGAAGTGGCAAAAATGGGACACCAAATATCTGTGACAACGATCGGGACGTGCGATAACAAACAATGGCAGGGATCGATGTAACCAAGTTATGAGTTTGGGGTGGTGCGTGGTAGATTTTATAGGAAAGGCAGATGTGATTAATTCTCCATCCAATATTTGTTGATTTGTGACTTTCCGTAACACTGCATCATTCTCACCAAGATTGAAATTGAAATCGGCGGCAGTGACCTAACTGTCCAGTGCATTCAGGCAATACCAACTGCACTACCGCATGATGCGTGTGGAAGAACCTAGTAAGTTAGCAGTCATACTGCACTGCCCTTTCTACAGTGAGGACACAAGATGCCATTTCAATAAGGCAAACTGATTTTCTACTGATGCATTCTTTTATAAAATTTGAAGTTTAATAAAAGCACATACTCCCGTCTATTATTACCACATCTAAGGTGACTATATGCATGTTGTCAGAACTATATGCAGTAGAGAAATGCCCATCCACCTGAAAGCGTAAAAACACCCCTTGAAGATCCAGAGACCACGTTGCGTGGAAGTTCCAGCGGAAATTCGTGCTTCTGAGGACCCTCACCGGAACCTGCAAAAACCAACCAATGGGACCAAGATGGACTTGATTAAAATCAAAATACAATTTTTCAGAGTCATTCAATTAAAACGGTTGTGCATCACCACTTGCAGACAGTAGGCGGTTGTTAAATGTAACTAAAAACACTTTAAATGTAATTTAAAAGATGTATTTAACAGTTCTCGATTTGTGCTGTATCACACAAGACAAAAAGCTAAGTGTAAAAATGACAATCACAGCTGAGATTGCAATGAACTCGATAGAATTCCCTCAAATTTAAGCATAACAAATTTGAATGCTCTGTAACCGCCTAAAAAGTGAAGCGCAAGCCCTCATGAGTATGCAATAACACTCACCATTTAGGCAGATATACTTTGCAGTTGATTTTTCTTGAGGCTGCCCTTCTGCCTAAAACAAAACCAAGACATTTAAGTGACCATTAAAAATCAACCTAAAAATTTACATTCTTGAACTCCACATAAAAGAGAGCTGCTCATTGAAAGTTAGCAAGGTAAAAAAAAAAAGACACACATTCAGCCATCATTAATGTAATCACTTTCTTTGATAAAAAAAAATTAAAGATTTTTACAAATCTCTGTAATGCGAAACTAGAGTGCAGCTCTTGAGGAAGAGGAGGGGAGGGTACAGAGAGGAGGGTATGCCCCTCCCTCTCCTCTGTACCTTACCCTCCTCCTCTTCTTCTTCTTCTTATCTTTCTCCTCTCCTCCCCCTTTCCTCCTCCTTTCCTTTTCCAGTAAAATTAATTCATGGGTGACATGACACGAAATCATGTGACATAATTTTCCTTGCTAAAATTAGCGAGGAAAATGACATCACATGACTTTGTGTCACGTCACCAATGAACAAATTCAGTTTCTCTGCTAGATTTAGTGGGAAAATTGACGTCACATGACCTCAACACCAATTCAATTTCCTGCTAAACTCGGCGGAGTGGTTACGGCGACGGCGACGCCACGAAACGCGGAAACGGGTACCTAAGGCCCGCTTCAAACGGGGCCACTTTCTCAGCTATTTTGGTGTTGATGGTAGGCTGTTCCCTAGATTGACACGAATTGCTGAGATTGAGTCCGGCTCGAAACAAGCAACCAACTCGGAGCAATTCGAAGACGTATGAAGCGGCTGCAGCCAATCAGGGACGCAATATTTTCACGTGATGCCTCGTGCCGGTGATGATCACAACTAAAGACTTGGTTCTGGTTTGAAATTGATAGTTTTTAGAAATAAACCGTTAGAGAAAAATACATTAGTGTTCTCAACGAGATTTAAATGCATAAAAACATGTTTATAGCGCGTAATTCTGTTTCTAAATAATGCCGGCAAACAAAAATACTACCGCTCATTGGCACTCATTCCTCAACACACCAAACTATAAAAATCACACCTCGATTTAGAAACACTTTTCGGTCACATCAAATCAACGTCAGAAAACACGGCTAGGTGGCGCAAGCTACCGCCCGTTACAAAGGATTGCGGCCATTAACGCCCATCCATCTACAGACTGCTGATGCGCATGAACCTCACCGTGACGAGGAGGCTTTTCCGGAGAGAGTCTCGGGCCTGCCTCGTTTCGAGCGGCTTCCCCTCGTCGCACAGTCCTTTGTTTTCAGCAAGCCCAAGGGCATGAAGCGTAATGTTGATGGCTCCGAGGCACAGGGGACGCACTTGCACTCGCAGCACAATGCTTTCGTTGCCACACAGGCAATCCCGCTTCTGTGGCTCGCCGAGGAGCTTCATGCAGGCACTGTCCGCATTTAGGGACAGCTTCACCTGTGCAGTCAAGTTAGAACAAAATTTACCCACAGCGTAAAAACAACACAAAAAAGTCACCTTCAATGGTATTGTTCAGCAGCCCTTTGGATAAACAACGCTGCAATGTAAAGTCGGCATTTGGTTTTTAAATCTTCATAAACGCTAGATACGGATAGATATAGAGAGTGTCCCTATGTGAAAACTTACCTACGTTACTAATAATACTGTAATATTCTGAGAGATATTCTATCTAAAACCGATGGCAAAATGGACTAAAATAAGGGCTGGCGGTGTGCCATAAAAAAAAGAAAAAAAAAGCTACTTTTAGATCTTGTGATCCTCGAAAGTTCTGATCGCAGGTAGAGGCGGTGAACCAAAGATGACTGTCCTTCCCAGTGAGAAAAGTTTGCATATCTCCCACTGTCGTTAAGTAGGTTCAGTTATACTGCTTTTACTGAGGTTATTATTGGCCAGGGCCCTGCAGGTACTGGAAGTGGGCTATCTTTCGGTGTCTCTGAAGAAATAGCAAATCATGCCAAAAATAGGGGTGGGCTATTTTTAGCAGCTGGGGCATCTCTCAAGATTTTACAACAAATAAATAAAAAAAAAAAGAATTGTCCAGGTTAAAAGCTACCTCGTTATACTATTCTGATTTTTGCATGCCTAGTCGCGTCTCGTTAATATCTATACCTTCTGTTCCACCCAAATATCATTCTTAATGTGAATCGTCCATAATGACAAGATGTAGACAACTGAAAGACTTTCCTGCCGTTCCAATACTCAGCAGCTATATGCCACTGAGTATTGGAAAAACACATGTTCTACAGCTTCGATGGTCTCACCTTAAAAACGGCCCTGTCCGTTTTTAAGGCGAAAGCCTTACTTGTCCAACTGAGCGACAAAACGGCGTACATGGCCACAAAAATACAAATGAGCTGCATTGTATGCTCAAGGACGACGCTGTCCTTGGCGTCGTCCATGAGGTCGTCCTAGACCTCAAGGACGACCTTACATGTCCCAGTAGGTGAAAAAAATGACGTAGTTGTGCCCCAAAGATGGCCATAAAAATATGTCATCAAGAATGCGCTGCTCACGCTCAAGTGTAGGAGCGTGACGTCACCGCCGAAGCACCGTGTGAAAAAGGTGCACTTCGGACTTCATTTGTGCTCGTTGTGTGCTTCGTGCGATGGACTGTGAGGCAACCGCATCTACGTCTACGAAGGCTTCCGCAGGCAAACGTGGCCGCCCACACAAATACGCCACAGCCTCCTTAAGTGTCCTCTTCTAGGCGTCGTTCTTGTTGACGTCCTAGATGTTGTCCTCTAGACGTTGTCCTAGACATCGTCCTGGAAGTCGTCCCAGGCATCATCCTCGACGTCGTTCTTGGTGTCGTCTTTGAGGTTGTCAGAGAGATCATCCTCGGTGTCTAGGACCCTCGGCATCGTACTAGATGCTGTCCTTGACGTGGTCCTCAACGTCGTCCTAGACGCTGTACTTGGCATCAATCTCTAGGACCTCGTCCTCAACATCATCCTACAGATCGTCCTAAACTTTATTATGTGTGGAAACATTACTCGAAAACGTTTCTCCCGGGGGACTCTAATGCTTTTGCCTCCCGACATGTAAGCAGCCTTGAGTATCCTCCTGTAATTTTTATTTTTTCCTTCTTGCTTGTCATGCCCCGAAGACCATCGAAGCTGTAGGACGTGTGTTCTCCAACTGAGTTCCTAAGAAACCAGAGGATCCCCAAAGTTGTTTCATGGGTTCCCTGAGCTCTCCAATTTCCTTCACCATTCCTGCCCTCAAGTAAAAAGTTTTTTTTTTTTTTTTTTGGTTTAAGCACTATTTGAGCAGATGTGAACCCCATATTCATGTACATCTAGAGTAAAACAAACCCTAGTATGTGCAATATTGTTTACAAGGTCTGTAGCAGTCTTGTGCCCGGCCGTTACTTGAAAAATGTAATGGATTACAATTACAAATTACCGAGCCCTAAATGTAATGAATTACCGTTACAAAATACTTTTGCTGAAAAGTAACAGACAACTTTACTCGTTATGTTACAAATTACTTACACATTACCTTTCCCGTACAGCAATCAAGAAAACAATAGAAACAATTTTGATGTTTTCAAAAATATTCTGCAACACTACTTTGCATTTCTTGTATGCCCACATTATGGTAGTCCTTGTAAAAATAAAATATTGTATCTAAGAGAAAGAATGTGGGTGCACTCCGTTTGCCTGCAAGCTAACAAGGCAGTGGAAGCTGCAACCAAACCCTCCATCCCGCTAGCTCACGGAGACCAGAAATGATCACTGGAACTCTGCTCACAAAGCTAGCAGTGTGCACGCTCAAGAGAAGCGTCTACCTCCGCTAGGAGATTCAGAGGTAAGGATTACCTATCTACCAAAGTTCTCTTTTGAAATGGGCCTTTCAAGCGTGAGCGCAGAGTCTCAAAACTGTGGTCTTGTGTCTGTAATTTTGATGCACTGCCAGCTTATGCACTAACGGAGTACAGCTGCATGCAGTACTGAAAAATGCATGGGCGCGAGCACTCGTTTTTGAGTTTTGATCGAGTGGATGGTCACACACTTTGAAAATCTGAAAACGGTGGAACGGTGTAAAAGTCAAAAACAAATAAACACAAAGAGCTTTCTCCTGCCCAGAAGAAGAAAAACACGAAGGAGGATGATGGAAAGGGGCAGAGCTTACTCAGCATTGTCTTCTGGATCTTTGTTTCTCGCATATTTGAATATTCCTTGCACATTTTTCTAATGGTTCTAGTGACCTGTCATACAAAAATAGTGTTTTTTTATCGGCTATTCTCCACTTCACAATGTTCTCTATTTTGCTGAACTTGCTATCTTTATGCTGCTGAATTGTCTGGTCTTATTGCTCCAGTTTCTGTATTATGTTCATATTTTTAAGAAGTAACGAGTAGTTAAAGTAACCCGTTACCAATATTTTGTAACTAAATTATACTACAAATTACTTCCACAAAAAAGTAATGTGGATTACATTTACCCTACTTGAAAAGGTAATGGATTACAAGTAGTCTGGTACTTGTAATGGATTACTTCCCAAGTCTGGTCTGCGGGCATATGCATTGCCCTACTGCATTAATACCGAGACCAGGAGGGCTGCCATTCAAGAAAGATTCTCGAGGTTGAAAGGTTCAAGAACGCCCTCTGTTGCTGTAGAGTAAGAAACAGAGGGATGTGGCTCACCGGAACGCACGCCTGGAGGTAGCTGAAGAGGGTAGCGGTGACGGGCACCAGCTCCCCCCTCTTGGCCACTGCGGGGAGGGTGAGCTGAGCGAAGAAGGGCTGGAGGGCGTCCAGGGCCGCATTCGAAAGACCCACACCCCGGGTGGGGTGCAAGCAGAGGGCACCCGCCTGCCACTGGGTCACGGAGTGCGGGAGTTCGCGCTGAAACTGAACAGAACCCTCCCTGCATTCAAAAAGGAAAAAGGCCATTCAATTTTTTGTGGTGATCCAGGGATGTTTCACTTTATGAGCAAGCAGCACAGAAGACACCATCCTCTTTCGTACATAGTGTGCAATACTCTCTCTCAACACTGCTGGAACGAGTGTATGGCTTGATGCAACGTCTTATTTGCTTGAGCATACGCAAATGAAACTCCAGTCTTTATATTAAAGTAATTGTGTTCGGTTTGTTTAGACGGCGGGAAGTCAGGCAGCCCCGGTGGGCGTCAGATTTGCCGTCTGTAAATAAGAAATTTAGCCAGTGCAGTGCCACGATAGCCCGGGGCCATTAACATACATCCCGCAGCAGTGATATATGACTGCACGTCGGTACAATGCTCATCCAGATAGAGACGAGCAGGTGTGACAGTGAGCTTTCGCTCTGCGTGCTCCGAGCTGTTCTGCATTAATGCGCTTGGCTACTGATCCTTTTCTTTGTTAGACCCAGATGAATATGCAAGAAAGGGTGAGGGACGTTAATGCGCTCGGCTACTGATCCTTCTCTTTGTTAGACCCAGATGAATACGCAAGTAAGGACGAGGGAACTCTGACCAACTGTCACACTTCCACGCTACTTTCCGATCAGATTTTCTTTCGTGACGCAAAGAATAACTATCCTCGGTACTTTGCTTTGAGGAGGAAGGCCCGGAGCTCACCTGTCAACATTGTGCATCTCCCAAAGCCATGTTTCTGGGAAGTGTGTGCGGAGTGACACCGCAGATTTCGGAGGGTCTGCAGGAACGTCCTCCTCAGGTAGGACAACCCGTGGTTCGTTCGCTCGAGGTTCAAACTCGGTCCTGTCAAAACCTAAATGACACAATGTTGGACGGAAAGTTACGGGACTAAAATTGAGCAATACGTATGCTTACTCCCTTGTGGGCTCTCAAGAAAAAGAAATGATGATGATGATGATGACCGGGCTCTCAAGAAAAAAATGATGATGATGATGATGACGACTATGACGATTCTTGCGTACGACCCAAAGTTCTTCCGTGAATATTGAAAAGCGACTCAAGAGTGCAAAGCAACTATACCATACGATAAAGACAGACCCCATTTTAACGAAAACAATATATAGATAATTTGGATATATAGGGTATTTCAGTATGCTATTCGGGTATAAAAAGGTTAGGTATTAATAAACCAATCAATGGAGTGCATTGAAACTTTTCACAAAAATGTCTTTAGCTGATGCATCTATCATACTCAAATTTCATGAAGAAAGTTTCAATAAAAAAAATTTTAAGCCTAAAGCTTTTTTCTTTCATGCACAGGAGGAAAGTGGTAAAAATTGTCTGCTTGATGCCGGTACTCATAGATGGTACCATAGACATTCAGATCTTCTAAATCTATCTGAGGTGTTCACCTCAAAGAAGCTTTCACCTTTTTGCTTTATGCTGCACCATCTGTGAGCAACAGCATTAACCTGACAGTTCTTACCATATTCCTCCCTGTGCAAAAAAAGAAATCTATATATATATAATTATAGACTTGAGCGTGTTGGTAATCTACATTGACTTAAAACGAAAGAAACACACAAGAGGACGAAACAGACGACACAGCTTTCGACTTGCAACTACAGATTTACTGGGGCGGCTCGCCGCTCAGAGCTCGACTTGGGGAGGCGATGGGAAAAGGGGGGGAGGGGGATGAGGGGAGGTGTAAGAAACACAGGGGGACCGTTGCGGGGGCGAACACAGCGGGCGGTCGGGAGTCTGGTCCATGGGTCCGACCGCCCGCTGTGTTCGCCCCCGCAACGGTCTCCCTGTGTTTCTTACACCTCCCCTCATCCCCCTCCCCCCCTTTTCCCATCGCCTCCCCAAGTCGAGCTCTGAGCGGCGAGCCGCCCCAGTAAATCTGTAGTTGCAAGTCGAAAGCTGTGTCGTCTGTTTCGTCCTCTTGTGTGTTTCTTTCGTTTTAAGTCACTATATATATATATATTGCGGGTTTACATTTTTTTTCTCCTCAAACCTACACTCGTAAAATTTGAATATCAGAAATGCACCATTTAAAGACACCTTTGTGAAGAGCTTTTTTGCACGCAGTTCATTGGTTTGTAAATACAAAGTTTTTTTTATTCCCGAGTAGCACTCGGAAAGTCTGTAGAAAAACATAAAATAAACACATATGAATATCCACGTAAAAAGATTCTTTTTGCAGACAGGAAGCAAGAAAAACATCCTGGTCAATGGTTTTATCTAAAAAATAGTTTCTTTTCTGGCAGTAAACCTACGCCAAACTTTAGCTGGACAAGAAAGTAAATATCACGAGAAGAATACATACCATGCTCATCAAGACTTAGAGGCATTGTGTGCAAAAAAAACAAAAAAAAAACAGTAAACAAAACATTAAAAAAAATCCAGACACTAAAATTTTTGCAATTATGCAACTTTTTGAAAGTATTGAGCTTGTTGAGATAATTAAAGGAGCTGTGCAACGATATTCAGTTGGAATGTTTTTCACTATACACGAGCTTACTGGCACTAGTGGGACTCAAGGATACTCACACGCAATGCCACTGGCCAAGAAACTCCTTTGTTGCGGTGTAAATTTCAAGGACAAAAGTGATCATTTTCATTCAATCTCTCCTTTGCAAAATTTGATGACGTAACGTGGGGATTGAAGTATTCCCAAGTGACGATATTTGAATGCGGTTCATAGATTGGACCCGAGCATTGCGTGGGCACTTAGGCTCGCGATAATTGCTAGCTCAAGAAGCATTCGGGTAGTGACCCGTGTCCAATCGTTGCAACGACGACAACAGCCGAGCCATAACAATGTCTGGAACTCAGCGCGTTTCCTGCGCTTTGCTAACCCCAGCGCGTGGCTATGATCAACACTGGCGGCATATAATCGGCTCCAGATCGCGTGGCCGCTTGTTCTGGCTGCGAGTTGAGGGGGTGAACGCTGCTCGTTTTTCTTTAATTTGTTTCTGGGACTTCTATTGCGTGGGGTGAAAAACGAACGCGTGTTTCATGGGTCATTAACGTTAGGGATCCGTTTTAAGCGGTATTTGCGCAAAGTACAAAAATTGTTGCATAGCTCCTTTAATGCTAGTGAATTAATTTATCTTATGATTGTATAGTTACCATGATGATGGGAGACAACATCTGTGGAAAACTCTCGAAAAGCAGACCTCCAAAAGTCGTCTTCAACTACAAGAAAGAATGAACACACAATGCATTCTTAGCATTTTTCTAAAACAAAAAGTTCCACACATACAAGCAGAAAGGTAGAAAAAAAAAGGGTGAACTTGCAGGGTGTCTAGCAAATTATTAATTTGAAATTCCCTGACTTTTCCAGGTTTTCCCTGACAATTGCAGGTAAAAGTCCCTGACCACTGTAGCGGCGGTTGAATATATAAGACCATTACAACACAAGTCGTTGAGCATTGAGCACTGTGAGGATAATTTTGCACGGGCTTACTACAACTTGCATATTCCGAAATATTTGGGTTCGTCCAGTCCAAATTAAATGAGCACTTCGTTGCCACCGACATCGTCAGTGAAGAGGCCACTTCCGGAAACACTATGAAAACACGACGCTCAACTACACACGTCAATCACCGAATGGCAGCATAGCCGCCAGATGCACACTTTCGGATACTTTCGGCTTAAGGCTTGGATTGGATTGGGGTCTGCGACTTTTCCATTCGTTACTAAATCTAGTAGCTTTAACTGGATCTAGCCTAGTGTCATGCCCTCAATCCAATCCAATCCAATCCAAGGCTTGGACTGGATTTGTCAGCTGCTCCATTTGCATCAGGTAGCAAGCACACTCTACATCGGGTGAGCAGAGCCTGCACCCCACTCTAAGCAGAATTTATTGCCCATTTTTCTGCACCCAAGTCTTCCAAGTCTTTGCTGAGGGCACTCGATGGCGTTTCCGGCTCATTTTCCCCGACTGGGCTTGCTTTTTGACAATATCCCTGACGAGCCCCTGATTTTTCCCGGTAATTAAAATTTCCCTGACATTTCCCGGTTTTCCCGGTCGCTAGACACCCTGACTTGGTAGACAGAAAGCAGAAAAAAATGCAAAATCAAGTTGTCACTTACCTAGATCACAGTCGTGAATGTCAAGCTTCAGGTCTGTAAGTACTTGAACCGCCGACTCCTGAAACATGAGGGAGATGAATTGGTTGTACAGACAGGATTTAAAGTTGTAACATACACCGCACAATTATAGGACTAGCATAGCTCAGAATAATACAAAAAACGTCCAGTTTCTTTTATGCAAAAGCATTAACTGTCCCATGGAGCGAGCCGACGTCATCAGCTTTGAAGCCGCGCCAAACGGCATTTCAAATCCTCCTCCAAGTGAAGCCAGCTCCCAGCTATGAAACCACACGAAAAGCCTAGACAACGGCACCCAGTTTCCCCGATCCCAAAGAAGCAGAGTAAAGCTGATGAATTTCGACTTCAGTCCCATTGCGTGGTGCGCGTCGGTGAGGCTTCCACTGGCCGCTGTACGTCAGTTTAAATGACCGCCACCCCATGGCGCTGCGTGTCCGTCAGCGTGCCGGTAACAGAAAACTTGCAAGGTCAGATCGGCAAGGAAAGGGCGCACTCTGCCGTCGACGCAAATACGTTGCAGACGAAATATGGGAGCCAAAGAATGACGTGCATGCTTTCGCATTCACAACTCATAAGAAGTGCTTAAAGGGCAACTCCGCTCAATTCCGAAAAATTTAGGCTTACATGTGATTCAAATTCACAAAGCACTACTAAACAACTCTACGTCTTCGGATTCGCAAAATGTGGAATATTATTTGTGTAATCCTAATTTAAACATCAGCTGATACCGAAACCGAAACTTTGGTTGTGTCACGCAACATTGGCCTCGGGTCGTCAGAGTCATGGCCATGTCACGTCGAACCATGTGGTCTTGTGACGTTCGGGAGGAAGCGAGAAACAGGACATGCGACGCAGGCAGGTCTCTTTTTTTTTTCTTTCTTTTCTTTATTGGACGCGGGCAGGTTGCTTCGCATGGCATGGACGGTGATGGCCCGGGGGAGAGGGGGAAGGGGAGAAGACGAAAGAGGAGAAGGGGAGCGGAGAAACAGACCGATAAGCACGCAGGGCAGTGCAAACTAGCGCATCCGCGTTACGGTGATCACGTGAACGCCCAGTCAGCCAACACCGGGAGGAGAAACTCACGATGTCATCGTTCAATTTCACTCTGAGAAGTAAAAACAAACAAAACGTGAGAATGACGTAGTCATGCCTCTGACGTAGTGGCTCAATGTCGGCTGCTCCAACTCCGTGGCATTGACTGCGCTGATGATTGCGCCTCGCGCTGCACGCTAGAGTTGGCAGATTTCGGCGAGTTGGCTCGCTTGAAGGTTTGCTGGCCAGTTTATTAAATATATAAACGGAATTAGATCGTAATATTTGACATGGGGTCTTCCTATATGATACTGAAGAGGGCTGCATAGTTTTCTAATTATCAAAAATGAAGCGGAGTTGCCCTTTAAGTGTATTTTTTTTAAAAAAAGAGGTGTGAGTTACATTGGTGCTATCTTCACCATGTGTTAATGAAGTTTGGCAGCGCTAGATGAGGCAATAACTGCCACGTCACGTCTAGCCCCATAGTAATTTAAATCACGCCTTTCTATCTCAGCAACGTGTCCTTAGTGGATGAAAGAACAACCCCCTAAAAAAAGTTTCAGTATAGTTCCAATTAGAAACTTGCTAGGCTTAATAACAAAAAACACTAATTCAGTCAATTTTAGAAGGATACGATGCATGCGCATCATTATTCTGGAGCCCAAGAGGGTGATTGGCATCAACAGTTTTCCCATTCTTCGTTGCCCACATTTTTGCTCTGCCAGCCTTGTGCCTGTAGCACAAGCGGTAACTTTTGCCAACTGCCACGCTCCCCTGACAATGTGAGAATAGCAGAGAGAAGCTTTGCGACACCAAAGCGTGGAGAAAGGCATTGAGCTCATGCCGGAGACCGGGCGTTCAAAAGACTTGCCCTGCCCTTCTCACTTTGTCACTAACTACAGCTCATTCAATGGTCTTCGTTTATGCCCAACATGGCTCTAGTTAGAACCCCATGTTTAATTCGACTATACAAGTCAAAATTCTATGCACCCACCTAAATATGTACCTTATCTACTGGCGGGGACTGGTACAACATCAATAGATTTTGTGTTTGATGGAGAGTTTTTACACGAAGCCTCTGGCTGGCGTTCTATGAAACACCCCGTATAGTACACACTAAGAGCTACTGATGTAGTGAAAATGCTTATGCAGAGCGCAAGTTCGTCTGCTTCTTTCGCAGGGGTTTTGGTGACTTCAGAATGACGTATAGTTCTGATTGGCTTTGATTGTAGGACAGTGAGTAGATCTCAGAGCAAGCTGGCATGAGGTCTACAAACTATCTTTAAATCCAAGCCAGTCAGAGCTTGGAGTTCTGACGTTACCACAACTCTACAAAAGAAGCAGACAAGCTTGTGCTCCGCATAGAGACGAGAGATGCAAGTTTTACACAAGGGGCTGCAACCCTGCCTTGTTTTGGCCACGAGTTCAGGAGTAAACAGTTTCATCAAAACTCGTCTCTTTTCGGCAAGTTCTGCAACCGATAGAGGACGAACAAGAAACTGCACCCACCTCAAATGCAGCGGTGGCATCTAGAAAAGACAGAGGCTCTCGCAGGTACCCTGAAAACGGACGTGGCACAATTTTAATTAGAGACACGCAATCAGAAACATGTCACAAAGAAGATTTTGAAGCTCTGGCTTACTGTCACGGCGAAGTGCTTCAAAAACTCTCCCGCGGTCTCGACAGTGGCTGCTGGAAAACGCGGATGGATCTGGTTTCGGCTCCAAAGGCTCCAGCAATTGTTCCAGCTAAAGAAATATTGACCCAGAAAAGTCAATTGCAAGTAACAAACATTCCTTATGCTGCCAACCTCAAAAGTTGTGTAATGATGCTCCTTTTGTTTTCACCCCAATGCCTTTAAGGCTGCGGTACCACGGCGGCCATCTTGAACAAAACATTAGTTGAACCACCAGGGCGGCGATGGCTGTCCGTATGAGCAAATGCTGCAAAACCTGCGCGCCAATTTCGAAACCCTTTTTCCCGTCGCTTGCGACCTTGAGTTTCCTTCTCCACTCTTACGCCCCTCCTTTCACGTGTTCACCCTCTGGCGCGTCTCGCCCACGTTCATTGTTGGGAGGACGATGTACCGGATAATCCCCAGCTTGAGGCCCCCTGCCAAAATTGTCCGGCTGCCAAGTGATTTGAGCGAGATGGGGTTTTGAAGCGGTATGGAAAAGTGAAACCGACAATTTTGAACTATGCCTTCTCGATACTGCATAAGTTGTGTACGGGGCTGGCCAAGGCACGGGCGCGAGGACGTGCACGAGCACTCGCGCGTAGAAATGGTAGGACGCGCTTTCTGAAATCACACGCCTACATTCCGCAGCGTTGCAATCCTACGAGTAAAACAGAGTACATCTTCGGACAGTGCGTGAGTTGATGCCGGCCGTACGAAAGACACACCTCGCGCTTCCTGTCACTACTGCCTCTGCTTGCACGCGCTGCCGATTGGCGGTCCTTTCTTTATTTTGTTTCGTCGCTCTTTTGAAAATACTGAAACTAATATTTTCTCAGACCCTGCTCATCGTACCTCTGCACTACAGTTGTGTAAACACATTGTGATGTAATTTGAGATATGGGACGGAGTGTCTACTTTCTTATTTCGTGTGGAATGCCGGCATAAGATTCCTTTGCTGCCAGAGGGTCAAAATAATGGTAGGGTCGGCAGCAAAAACTATTTCAATGACCGAATTATGATCAAACACCAGTAAGAACATAAAAAAGAAATCACGTGCGGACAATAAAAATATTGCTACAAGAGGATGGTGCGCGGGGCAGAAACAATATTCGGAGTGACGTTGAGGGAACGCGACAAGCCAGATCTTTCCTGATGGCAGCCGTAAAAGTTGATCTGGTGCCTCGTTTTGATCGGCTTTGCACGGAAACTCGTCGACTACCGACTATCTTGTCAGTGGTGAACATAGTGAACATGAACTGGATAATTTTTTTGTTGTTTTTGTTTCTGTAGTTAAATGAGAGTATGGAAATATGAGACGTCCGCTGACGCTTGCGTCGGCTAACGGAACCTCAATCGCCGATCGCGGCCGATGTCATGGGCGTATACAAATACATCAAGTCGTCTGGGCGGGAGCAGTTGAAGCGCCGCACTTTTTTGGCCGGTCAGTAGAGACTCCGCGAATTCTGACTTGAGGCTACTCTGTGCGGAGGGAGCCGCTACTGAGCGCGACCAATCGGAAACCAAGGATGGCTGAAATTTCCTAATTGCCATGAGATTTGCAAATTCGTTCTTCCCGTCGTAGTAAATTCGTCCGAATCGCTATTCGATTTACTAATCGATTATTTGGATGAAAAGATATATTTCAAAATTCGTACGTGGCTCACCAAATGGCAATAAAATTGGTATAGGATTTCAAACCTATATAGTGTCACCCTAATTTACAAACTTGTTTCACTTGAAATTAGAGTTCACGCGCAAGCGAGCTGGTGGAAGCCTATAATAAAAAGGCCAGATACAAGAGAAACAAAAAATAAATAAATAAGAGCGGGATAACCGCAACACAGTCTCAAATCACAGCTGAAAATGGTTACTTGGTAAGTGTAAATGTCCAGACATTGTATTAGTAAAATGTATATATATATATATATATATATATATATATATAAAGTCAAAAATGCGTACTGTCGGAGTTATTAATTCGAAGTTTATTCCGACGTTTCGAGCGGGGACCGTTCTTCATTAGGTGATGAAGAGTGGTCCCTGCTCGAAACGTCATAGTAAACTTCGAATTAGTAACTCTGACAGTACGCATTTTTGCCTTTGTATATATATATATATATATATAGAGAGAGAGAGAGAGAGATAGGTAGATAGATATTTTTTACTATTTGCTGACGGCCGAAACTAACTATGCAACACAATTTTCGCTAAAGGCTACCGTTATTTACAAAATATGACGAGCGTAGTTATTATATCTGCAATAATTTGATAGCAGAAACATAATTCGATCAAGCTACTTGAGTTGGCGTTCAATGAAGCGGTGTTCGATGAAATGTCCACTATTCGATCAAACGCCAATCAATAAAACAGAGCTTCATCGGACGAAGAGGCCTAGCTGTTGTGATCCGCAATATTTCGCGCAAAAACGAAAGACACCAGAATAAACAACAAGTAAAACCACAGAGCTGCCCCGCCTCATATCACCCTCAGTTGGAGCTCGACTGACACATTGCGCCGATCAAGCATCACCAACAGCTCAACACCTAAACGCCACGGCGTTCACTATCTTTGTTTGGGTGATTCCACCCACTAATATAACAACTCATACAATGCGCCGCGATAAAGTGCTTTTTGTCTTTGTGTTTGTGTTTTCGTGACATCTAACCTCTGTTTGCGCTCTGACTAAGAATGAAACCATGTATACTAAAACATCGATAGTGGTCTCTATTTTTAGCAACGCTCGCACACGTCTTGTCTTTGAAGCAGTGGCATTCTCATCTTCCATACACGGACAATTGGACAAATTAGGTTGGTCGGCCTTCACTCATTAGCTGCGGAACGTTTTGACCGTGACGTATGTATAATTCAAAGAAGCACCGACAGGTGGGTGCCCCTTTGAAAACAAATCATGCTCGCGTAGAGATATTTAGCGGCTATAGTATAATCCGTGGGTATTTATTTCTAGGCCAACTCGTCGGCGTCAGTCGGTACAGGCGCTGGAGGTGTGATGAAAATGCTGGCAGATGTCGGCTTGACGAGCCCCACACTCTCCCCTTACAGCAGATGGCAAATCAACCAACAACAATATTTGTCGACGGGCAATTGATTGAAGAGGCCAATCGGTAGTAGGATGACTCGACAAAGGGTAATTCATCAAAAATTCCAACTCGTTGACAATTGTCTGTGAGGCCATTCAGTTTCCACATTGCACTCATCTTCTGTATTAGAACACATACACATGTTAGACATTTTAAAATAAGCAAGTTTCGGGCACCGGATAATTTTTTGAAAAGCTGTTTCACCGAATTTCGCATCTCCCGGTTCGTCGAATTTTGATATGAAATCATAATATAATTATTATACTTGTCACTTCTTCAATTAGAAATGGTTACAGATAATTATAAAATAAAAGTAGGCTTTCGCCTACTTTTATTTTTAATTATAAAGATAATTATAAAATAAAAGTAGCCGAACAGTAAAAAAAATGTTATGAGGGTGTTTTTGTTAGGGTTCAGGAAAGACAAAGGCGATTCTTCAAATGAGCACTGGTCACACAGACCGACTGGTAACATAATTAAAATAAAAGCACCGACTTCACAGAACAGGAAAAAACAATTTCACTAGACGTTTTGCCTCCTTTGCGGGAGGCATCTTCAGTAGTTACACCACAATGCCTGTGTAAGCTTCGTAGAGAGGGCCGCGTTTTTTGTTACACACGGATGTGTGTGTCCCTGCGAACAAACCACGATTCTAGGAGTTTTCGGGACCCCCATCTGTCCTCCCTCGCCAAGGTCGTCGCGGCCGGGAAGTCAAAATAATGCCCTATTGTCCACACATAGTACACCAGTTCAGACTTCAGTCGGGTCGCGTGGGATGCGCACGTGACGTCACGCTTGTGTTTACAAAGCAAATGAAAAGTTCAACCTCAAGTCAACGCTATTTATCAAATATGTCCGTACTTCGTGGAGAGGGCCGCGGTTTTTCTTACACACGGATGTGTCTCTGAGAACAAACACGATTTTAGGAGATTTTCGGGACCCCCATCTTTGTCATAGGGTGACTCGTTTATCGGACTGTTCGTCGCAGCGAGAGTACAGGGAAGGATAATAATTCATACCCTATATCGTGCAGAAGAGAAGAATATTTAAAAAAAAAAGAAAACGAAGCGAAAATTTCGATTTCCCTTCTTGTGGACAGGGCATTGTAGGTGAACGTGGCTTCCTTGTTTGATTTGCCAAAGTAGCAACAAAGCGGCATTTTACGATCGAGCGAGCACCGTCGGAAACACTGCCCAAAATAATTTTATAGGGAGTTTCACGGCTTTCCACTGCGACATAAGCACGTGGATAGAAAAACAAATATTGACAACAATAAATGTAGAATATTTTTGGCAGGCTCACACCTGGTTTTTCTTCATAATTTGATGACTCATATGTTGATTTTGTTTGCGGAACCATACTTCTGACTGGCAATTTTATTGCGTACACGAAGCTTCTGCGTGCGATCCACTAAAGTTAATTATTTTTGGGGTGTCCAAGTTGAAGCGGTGCGTGTTATTTTTCGATCGCTGTCCGAATGATACAAAGTTTCACGTTTTCACCTTGTGAGTGAAGTGAGTTGGTCAGTGCTAGCATCGAAGGCTAACTTCGAACTCTAATTTGGAAATAATGTCTCTGTTGCCGCATCGCGGACAAAGATATATATGCTCTTATTACTGTAGCAAGATAATGTGGCAGGATTTGTGCTCTTGTTATGATTGTGTACCATTGTAGTCGACGTCATCCCAGCACGGCGTGTCGTTTTTGTATTCGGTTCAGCCCTGCAAACCACACTTAGGAAAAAAATGAAAGTTTGCACCTTGTTTGTTCAATTTTTTTGTTATACTGCAGAAACACATTGCGCCCCGTGTTTTTGAAGGCACGGTAGACGGTGGTGACAGTGAGGTGACCAACCCCCATGTCATCCGGCGTCTCGCTCGACCTCCTCGGAGGACAGGTCGTTTTTACTGGTGACTGGTGCATACCTGGAGCAACTCCGCGCGCATTGCGTTCTTCATCTCAGAGAACGCAATACATGACTCAGCTCTATCTCGTCATCGCTCCAAAATGACAAGTGGAATTCGCAACTGTAGTCGGTGACAGGTCAAGAACGACGTGGGAGCTCCTCCCACCCTGTTCCACTTCAGCGGAGCGAACGGGGGAGAGGAGGTCGCCCCCTCTCCAGCGTTCGCAAATGGCAAATTTTAGTTTATTAGGCCACTAACTGTCAATTTACGCTCGTTCCTTTACGTCCGCCGCAGCCGATAATGTTATCCCCGGGAATACCAAAAGTATAATTTCTTTCAGCAAAAAAAAACAAAACAAAACAAAACATAATAATAAAACGCCCGGTATATCACAGCTTTGACAACGCTTCACGTGTGTGAGGTTCTATGACCGACAGAGAACCACCGCTGGCCGTGCTCCCGAAGCGGGGAAGTGCAATTTATGGAGACCGATCATATTATCAGAAAGGTGCAGACTAGGGAGCCTTCATGTGCGCGAAGCGCACATGGAGGCACTCTAATGCAGACAATCCAGGAAAAGTATTCTTGCAACTATGAGGTTCCAGTTGTACTTACACATGCATTATCGACAAATTTGACGGAGTTCCTTCCAACACTAAAGAGTTGTCAAGAGTGAAGATTATAAAGGAGAATATCAGCAGGAATCTATTGTCTGTTTACTGAAAACAAAACAAGCATCAGTAAAACGCATTTGGGCGGCCGGGGCGGCCAGAAGCACGGACTGCGCGCACCTGAATGGGAGGACACTCCTATAGTCAGTTACAGGTTAAGAAGGTAGCGGCAAATGCCCCTCAAAAGGAATCAGATATCCCTCCGCCATCTCCGCATCCAATAGCGTCCCACCGTTTCCGTGACGTCGCGGCCAACGCGCGAGGAGGGTCTTGCCTTTCTGTACATATTTTCTTTATATTTCGACTTTGACTTAGCATTGTGGAAGCCACGAGAGGGAAATTAGAGTTCTCCCCCACCGACGGAAACAAATACGACTTTCGGGGATTAGCTTCCCCCCGATGGATACAAAGGCTGCTTTCGGGGGCTCGGTTCTCTCTCCGATGAATACAAAGGTCGCTTTCTTAAAAAGTGGGATCAGAGACAAGTTGGAATCCATTGAAGCGGAACAAGGAGCACTTCCAGTGAACTCTTCTTTCGACTGCGGAGAGATTTGAAACGGGCGCATCACGCTTGTGGAAGGAGCTTCTCCTACCTTTTTGACTAGTAAAAATTTGTTTTCAGAGCCACGGTATGCCGGCTGCCGGCCAAATAGTCACTTTAATTCTATTATGGCTTTCGAAACGTAAATACACGCTCGAGAATTTTCAACAATATCACGCGAGCGCCGACCGGCCTGTAGATCAGCGCATCGTCACGGCGCGAAGTAGCGATATCAATGACAGTACGCGCGGGCGCAGAAGAAACGCGCCGAAGTCGGCGTCGGCTGCTAAGCTGTTTCCCCAATCACGACCCACCCCTGGCGCGACGCCCACCGCTTGCTCCACCCCATAAGCAGGGGACCTAGTAATCAAAGCGACACACACGGTACGCAAACACGAACAGCAGCCAGTAGGAAGGACACCGACACGAGCTTAGTCAGCGAACGAAAAGACAGACACAAACTTCACTCTAGGCAAACAGAGCTGGGGCCCTAAACTCGTGAAACACAAAGTTGGAGCCGAAAGTTGGCGGAGCGCGACGATTGGATGTTGGCGACAAAAACGCCGAGTCATTGTCGTGATAGTCCAATCGGTGCACTCCCTCAACTTCGGTCCCAACTTCGTGTTTCACGAGTTTAGGGCCCCAGGTGTAGTTACAAGGTTGAGAGGCGTGAGCAGACGGAGGTAAGCAGTGCACAATAAATACGCGAAAACTCGCAGCAACCGAAGAACCACGCAGCAAACACGTACGTGCACACGCACCAGAAGCACGTGCGTCACGCTGCGTATCTACGCGGAAGTGGCGATTTTGGCATTTCGGTAATTTGAAACTTCGATATCGATTGCGTGAACAATTTATTCAGCAAACTGAACCGGTGGAGCCTCGCATAAAAAAAAAATCGTTTGACAATATGAAAGCGACTGAAATTCTTCCTAAAAGCTATATTAGCAGAAAGTACCGTGTTATAAAGGACCTCACGAGTTTCGACCAAGTTTTCCAGCAGGTTATTTTGCAAGAAACGGAAGAAGCCAAGTGTACAACCAGTTTCCGAAGCTGGCAACCACAGCTGGAATCAGCGCCATCCTCGGCAGTTTCCTGAACCTCGCGTAGTCACATTTCAGCCACCGCCACATAGAGGGCGCAACCAGACATCCAATTTGTGTTTTCTGTATGTTTTATGATTTTTTTTAATAAATAGGCTCGTATAGTGAAAATGTGGGCTAATAATCAGGACCTGGAACAGTAATCTCCATTTAATACTAGAAATATCGGCCTAAATGTCTGCCAAAAAGTGTCAAAATACTCGGTTTTGACTATCAACAAATTCGTGATTTCGCCTATATTCAAACTTTTTTTATGGAAACTCAAAGGTGAAATTTAGAAAAAGGGCCTCTAATGACAAAGCAGAATATGTTTTTCTTTGCAGGTCTACAATTTTATTCAAATGTGCCAATCCCTAAGCACTGTACCACTGTACTACCAAATGAAGTTTGCCAAAAAAAACTGTTTTTGTCACTTTTCACGTGAGCATTCCGAACAAAGTTTAGGCCATATTACAATGAAATTTAGCGTAGCTCTTTCTACCATAGTTGCAAACACATGTAAAAAGTTTCAAATAAAATGACCGAGTAGGCGGCCAAAAATCCGCGACTGAATGTGGTTCCGCGAGGTACATTTTTTAAAGTAAATATCTGTCAAAATAAAATAAAAAACGAAAAAAGGGCCTCTAATGACAATGAACGCACTCTTCTTCTATAACATTCTAAAATTCGAAATAAATTGCTCCAATTGTGCACCCTGTACCACTGTACTACGAAACCATGTTTTGCCGAAAAGGCCAATGTTCGCGAGTGCCCACTGAATTAGCGTTTTGCACTAGGAAAACAAATCCTACATCAGAGGAAAGATAATGTTGTACAGGACAAGATGATATATAACACATAATTTTAGAAAGCTTGACACGCCACAATCGCATTTCGAAAACGTGCGGAAAGCGTCATATGTCATGGCCGCCGTGGGACCGCAGCCTTAAAAACAACATTATCTCCTATTTTGTAAGACATTCTAAAGAATTATTTCACTTGATTTCTGTTTAATATGTAAATTTATGCTAATGTTTATTAAAAGGGCCAACAAAGTGCAACACACACAAAGTCAATGAATTCTGTTAAATTGCGACCGAAACATCGCTATTTCTGGTTGTCTCTTTTTTTTCTTTTTAATCTTTCCAGGCGAAACCCACAGATGGTGCCAGCGGCTGACCCATAGTAGCGAACTTCGTGGATGCTCCTTCTCTGCAGTGCACCGGTGATCGGTAAGAAGAGTGCTTAACGGGGCTAACCCGCTGCAATCAACATTTCGAAAATAATGAATATTGCTGTTGTTCTCGAACCGAATATTGAACAGCATACTGTTCTTAACTACTATTCGAAAATTAGAATACCCACATAATCCTAGTAAATATCAATAAACTCAGAAAAATGTCCCCCAAGCCACCAGTTTCTTGGAATATGGGAGCTCCACGGACAGGTATTTCCCCTCTTCAAGATTTTGTGCTCATCTAGAACATGGCCAAGCCATGTTTTCTTCCGCTAACATAGGCCCCGATAAACGCCGACTTTTTGTCTGACACCAAAAATAGACACCTAAAAACACAAAATCCACGGGCAAAATTAAACCAAGAGAAAAACACCCCCAAACTCGAGGAAAAAAAACAAACCCCGAAAATATGAAATCCCACCTATGTATTGCAAAAAAAAAAAGGTTTCGCGAAAGCTTCGCGTGCCACACACTCGCTGATCCAAGCATGGATTCCACACCTTGTCAGCGGTGAGCTGCGCAGAGGAGTCCTTGTGCAACAGACCGCGGTCGAGAGCCCAAACTCCGCAGAGAGAGCCCGATGCTGCAGACAGCGATAACTCCACTGTGGTCCCAGGGTAGGCACTGTCCTTTGCAAAATGCATCGATACCTGTACAGGGTGTGACACCGTTAACACCAACAAGCAATTGTCAAATTCCCCCCCCCCCTTTTTTTCTTTTAAGGAAAAGGAAAGGAAAAATAATTTTTTTTTTAAACAGCCTAGTTGGGAAAAGGAAGTCAAAGCGAGATCAAAACGAAAAATAAACATTTTTGGAGCTATATTTATGGCGCTACATGAATTTGTAGCTGGCGCCCGCGGGTGCCGCAGATAAGTGGCTGCTATTTATTACGTGACTGGCCGCTATTTGTCACGTGGTGCTTTCGCTCTTTCAAAAGCTTCCTATGGTCTCTAAAAGTTACTTATTCATCTTTGTTTTTAAAGATTAATAAGTAACTTTTAGAGCACAAAGGAAACTCCTGAAAAAGCGCAAGCAGATCTGATAGACCTGTGCACTGGTCAGATGACGGCGGCGGTGCTGCGGAGCAGACGAACTTGCTGGGCAGCAGCGGCGCCGCTCGACGGCGCACAGGTCTATTACGTGACCCGCAATGGCTCCCGCGGGCACCAACTACAAGTTTGTTTTGCGCCGTAAATATAGCTGTGAAATTTTTATTCTTCGTTGAAAATTCGTTTTATAACATTCTTTTTCCATCTAGGCTGTTTAAAAAAAACTTTCTTTTTAAACAGGCTAGATGGAAAAAGCATATTATAAAACAAATTTACAATGAAGAAAAAAAATATTTAGAGATATATTTACGACGCAAAATAAATTTGTAGTTGGCGCCCACGGGAGCCGCCGCTGGTCACGTGGTAGGCCCGCGCACCGCCATGATGCGTCGCCGCCGCAAAGTCACGCCACCACCGCAAGCTGAGCGTTGTGCGACACCGCCGTCGCCGCCGCCGCACAAGTTCGTCTGCTTCGGGGCGCCACTGCCGTCATCTGACCGGCGCACAGGTCTATCACATCTGCTTGCGCTTTTTCAGGAGTTTCCTTTAGGCTCTAAAAGTTACTTATTAACCTTAGTTTTTTGTTATACTTCAAACAAAGATGAATAAGTTACTTTTAGACGCCATAGGAAGCTTCCGAAAGAGTGCAAGGGCCACGTGATAAATAAGGGCCAGTCAAGCGATAAATAAGGGCCACTTTCCCGCGGCGCCCGCGGGCGCCAACTACAAATTCGTATAGCGCCGTAAATATAGCTCTAAAATTTTTTTTTCTTCATTGTAAAATTGTTTAATGACATCCTTTTTTCATCTTGGCTGTTTAAAAAAAATTTTTTTTTTTTTGCATGTGTTTTTTAAGGCTAGTTCCCACACTTGCGACTGCTTACGACCAAACCTCTTGGGATTTCTCATGATGAGAGAGCATACTGGCAGCATCTGTTGGGTAAGCATGAAAAACTTCCAGTTTTCGTATATTTTCTGTTTTCTTCATGCATCATTTTTTTTCATGGCTCGCAATTTTTTTTTATAATGTTATAAACAACTATTTTTCATAGATTGTACTGTATTGTAGATTCAGAGATTTGGTCTCACGAATAGCGCCAAACCTTCGCTCTAGTGAAATGCGGCTCCGGGGTCACCTCATTAATGATGCCAGCTTGTCCTCTCGTTGTAAGAGATCACAAGAGCTCAATCATAAGCAAATCCAATCAAGTGAATGGGCCTTCAATGCGGTCAGATATGCAATCCTGTTCGATCGAGGTGCTACCCAACATCCCCGCAAGGGCACAAAAAACTCACGGGGTTTGAAGTGCAGGGTTCAACCTGCAGCCGGCGACTGTCCCCAATCAGCTCTCCCTTGGGGTGGGCGTAATACAGCAGGAGGCGCGCCTTCGAAGACAGGCCCCACTCGGGTTTCGGCTCCAGGCTCAGCTCGGCCGTGATGAAGCCCCCGGACTGGAGTCCGGACTCAACTGGAATCCTGTCGTCCGTGTCGTCTTGAGAAACCCTGGGCTCAAACCTGCCCTGCTCGACGACGCGGCGTCCGGAAAACACCTGGAATGCCGTTTAAAGGCTCGCAAATCAGCTAACGTGCCCAGCTTCTTTTTTTTTTTTTTTTTTTCTAACGCGACAGTTTTATGTGGGAACACCCACAGGCCTTTCTTGCTAGTGTGGGTTTGACCACATGATGTCATAATATAAAGTGACATCAATTTACTCACAAAATTTAACGGAAAAATATATGTTACAGTTTCAAGTCGTGCCACCACATTATACCATGGCGCCACATTAACTGACGTCACATGACCTCACCCCAAACGCCGTCAGGTGATGTGACCTCAATTTCCCCGCCAAATTTAGTGGGGAAATTGTCAGTGTCCCGTGACGCAATGTCACAATTTCCTCGCTAAATGTAATGGCAAGATATCTCACTAAACTTTGATAGAAAGTAATGCTCGTTAAAAACCCGTTCAAGTGTTATCACATTGTTATTTCATTTAATAAAATATCTAAGCCTGGTGATTTTGTTTTTGCTAGATGGTGGATGGTTTGCCCCCCTTTTACCTTTCTTAAATTCGTAAGGCTTCTATTTACATTGACGAGTTAAAGCTTTGACATTAATAAATATGATCTAAGTATACCTTGACATTTTTACAAAGAAGGCTCTCACAGGACAAGGCAGTGAAATACACTTTGAACCCAAGGTGCAACATGGTGAACAACATCTTACTGGTAAGAATCATAGCACAAATAAAACTTTATACCTGACTGATCATTTGACAAGGTCCTAGGGCACTGACGATTTCACCTCCACATGCTGTACGATACAATTGGTACATGGGCTTTTTATATGAAAAGCTTGACCTACCTATGAGCAAATATGGCAAGGCCAGTGACTAACTTCCATACATCCTTATGCCAGAAAAACAGCTATGGTCATAAAGCAGCTATGGAAAGAATCCTGTAGGACACTATAGTTACTACATATAAACCAATGTTGAGTAAAGTACATCTAAAAAGTATGTGAAGTAAAGTTGAAATTAAATTAGAGGTTATGTACTTCAAGTCCTAGCAAATACACTGGGTGCAGTACACTTGAAGTAAAATACTACCCAGACAACACAAAACACCCTTAGGATGTCTTCAAATGGTCTAAACGTCCAAGATTCACATGGGGCGTACTAAAGACGTTCATAGGACAACGTACAGTCCATCATAAGATTTATCAGGGATCATAGGCTTTCTTCTGGATCGTGCTCTCGAGAAAGATGTAAACACATACGCGCTTAAGTGGGAGCGTGCGGAAAACATAAACATAATCAAAATTATAATGCTGTTTTGTATTTTTTTACTAATAAAGCGAGAGTTTTCCTACATCAGGATGTGTGAACTGTAGGCTAGGCTAGGTGGCGCAAGCTACGGCCCATTACCTAGGGTAGAGCCATTATCCCCCATCCACTCGTCAAGCCTTTCGTCAAGCCAAGGTCAAGGGCCAAGCCCGGTCATTTCTCCCTGCGGTTACTGCAGCATTGCTTTGGTTGCTTCGCCATTTTTCTTCTTCAAATATATTTCGTTCACATGGTATTGAAGTCATCTGGCGCCCATGCATTCCGTTCCTTCTCTTTCTTTGAGCGATGTGGATGGCTTCTCAAATGGCAGATGATTCTAAAAGGGGTAAACGCCTCCGTTTTCTTCTCATAATTATTACCATTCATGTAAAGCCCCATCCAAGCTGTGATGTCGAAGCGACAATTTTGCCGCACGATCAATCGGCGCATGTAAACTAATGAATAAGGTTTAGAATTTATCCAAAGATTATCTTTGTTTCACTGCGCGTAACGACCAATGCCAGTCTGTGTAACTTAATGCCTAGAGCCTGCAATAGTGCTCAACAGAACCAGCTCATGGCTGCTACTTACACGCCATCACGAGTCTTGTGTTCAGAGCAGCGGGAACGGCACTAATTCCTGTAACCATCACGTGATCGCACCTAGGCATCACGAAATCACATCTGGCCTTGACGTTGCACCCGTCGAAGAGCTTTCCGATTCCGACGATAACGAGTTGTCTTTTTGCAGGCAATTGCAAATGCGGGCACTTGGATATGCTTGCTTTTGTTAGCTATACTTCGTTTCAACTTAGGTCCGAGTGCGGCCGATGTAATGAGCTGAAGGGACGATAAGAAAGCGCAACATTACGGCGTGCTCTCTGCGCTTGATAGGACGAGCCGGCAGAGTTTCACGTGCAAAAAGACGGCGAACACCGGCTGGTATTATCAACCGCAGAGAGCAAGCCATGACGTTGTGCCTCTTTCGCTGCTTGATTTGCCCTTCGGCTCATAGCATTCGCCGCGCTTGAACCTAAGGTGAAACCAAGTATAGTTCTCCACCACAGCACTTTTTTGTAATCCAGAGTTCTTTTCAAAAGAGAAGTTTTTTCTTTTATAACGCTGCAGCTTCGCATTTATAATTGTCCATTATCTTTCCAGGACCCTCTTCTGATGACACCAAAAAAGGGAGTCATGACACGTTCGTGGGTAATGCCAACTTCAAAAGTCCAGTTGTGAAGATACCCATTGCATAGTCTCAAGCAAAAGAAACGTTAAAGACGGAGCGATGGCCTTTCGCTCTTGTCGCGTCCCTCGATGATCGTCGGCGGAAGCTCTCGCACCGCTTGGGGTGCACTTCGAGAGTAGAGACGGTACTAAGTGTCCCACCCCTTCGGTAAATGAAATTGGCACTGAATTGCTTGAGTCATTACAGTCTTCTATGCACATGCGACGCTAATCGCAGCACCTTTTCCGAGTTGACATTATGGCACATGCATTTCAAATGCCCCTGTATGACCCACAAGAAAGTAATCTTTTATCAGTCCCAAACTACTGTGTAAATCTTCTTGTCACTATTATATTAAACTAGGGCTCATCTTTTATTATCACAAGTGATGATGGGGAGTTCAAAATGCAGATGCCATATTGCTAATTTGGCGATTGGCACCGAATGTGGTGGAATACCGAAGCAAACTGGCATGAGTCTCATCTAACCTAAAAGGCCGGCCACACGGCACCGTCACCGATCAAAGCACACCACAGGCTGCGCGAGAGCTTCCACCGAAGCCTGTTGAGCGGCGCAACGAGAGCGGGAGCCTGTTGTTCCATCATTTGCGTTCCTTTTGTTTCGAGACTGTACATGATAGATATCCACCACCGTGCGTATGCTCTTGTTGTTGTTTTCTAGTTCATACAAGTTCAAGATGAGCACCTAAGGTCCCTCCTACATTTAGTTTATCTTTACATTTTCTGGTTTCTTTCGTTTACTTTCTCAGGGCAGTCTTATATATTTCAAGAAATGTATCTGCAGAAAATAAATTTTATATTTCAAACGTCTTTAGTTTTTCTTGCTCATGTTTAAAGCTGATGACACATGGTATTCAGTGATTACTCTGAATACAAAGTAGTTTTTTTACATCACTGAACAAGAAATCTCTACAAAGTAACATGTTGAACAATTGATGCTTTATGGAAGCACTTGATAGACATGTTGAACAATTGATGCTTTATGGAAGCACTTGATAAACGTCAAGTGCTGCATAAAGCATCAATTGTATGAGCATGTAACGAGAATTAGTGATATGATTAATTTAAATGTGGTTCTTACCTGCACTCAAAGCTATTGAATTGAATATTGAATAGTGATTTTATTTGTAGGAATTTTTCAAAGTGTGCTGTGAATGAGATTATTATATGTGCAGAGTATGTGCCTGGGGCAAAATGTGCATCCCGTATGGAACAAAAGCTAAAATGTATAAAAATTCTGGTGCAAAAGAAAAAAAAAGAAAAGCAGCTGGTGACGGACGTGGGGCACTAAAGATCCAATTTTATGGCGCAAACTTAATCTATCTACCCTAAGTGTCACAAAAAATCCAAAGTTACAGCCATGCATGCCTTTTTAAAATTTTTTTTTTCTCGTTAAAAGCACGGCCTAACACCGCGACATATCCTTTTTTATATCTGTGTATCTCAGAAAACTGACATTTTGCGATGTTGGATCTCAATTTTAAGGGCGAAAACGGGCATCCCGGGATTTTATCTTATATTAATAAACAGATAGGTGTTAAATCTGAGTAAACAGGCTTAAACAACATATTCTGGAGTAAAAAAAAAAATGTGTTGTTAGGTGGCGCAAGTCACCCTCCAATAGCCGCTATGCATCCATTCTTTCGTCCATCACTCCTGTTTTAGAGAGCCTAGATTTAAAAGAGCGAGCTGAAACAACGGAGACTGCTCCTGCGCAGATTGGTCGTAAGTGTGCGCGTGTTGTGTTGTCGCGTGGAAAGAAGGCGAGCAAGCGGAAGAGCGACGACTTTTTCGCTTTCGTCTTTTCGTCACCTTCTCGCAGTTCGTATTTCAAAGGCGGCTATCGAACGGTTGGAAACGCTCTCAAATCTAAGCACACTATTCTTTTGTTCCGTATCGTTCCAAATCAGAACTTGTGGCTTGCGGTTCCAAAACGACGACGACAACTCGGCTGGTTTCATCGGCGTGGTTAACGTGGTTTTCTTTTTGTGATCTTGCAGTCACTGATTTCTGTGAGTGTGGCAAGTGTGTTCTACATCGACGCTTCAATTTGAAACGGGGTGCTTTACTCGTGAAAAGAATTAGGCACGGCGTGGAATTCCGGCCTCCCAACAATTCCTCTCTGGAACTGGTACAAACGGGATGTTTCGGTTGTGATTAGAGGTTAGATTATGTCACAATTGTGATTAAATCCACGTGCTATAAAGTTTGTGGCGTTAGTTACTTTTCTTTTTTCTAACCTGCGCGTTAGACTTTTGTGGAGTAATGATCTGTCTAACATCGGGAAAAAAAACGGCTCTTTTGTCAGCTCCGCGCCAACCTCGTGTCTTTGGCCGAATATACTGAATATTCGAGTGACCGAATACTAGGAATTCGATTTGCGAATCGAATTATTCGGGAACTCGCTATTCAATTTGAATTCGTATATTCGAGTATTTGCACACCCCTACTCAAAGCCCAAACTGCTATATTTGTAGTGCTACAAATACATCATGCTTTTAGAGCAGTCAAGAACCACATTTAAATGAATCCTATCGCTATTCCTTGTTACATGCTTATACATTAGCTTTGAATTATACTCAAAGAATTGTTGGGATATGTCCTGAGAATGTATGAGAAAAGTCCTGCGGCATCATCCAGAGAACATTTCAAGGATGTACGCTGGCCGGAGAAGTGGATCTTAGTTGGACTGCTTAAGGATGAGTCGAGGACTACCTCAGGATGTCCAAACATCCTTACTTGGACATTCTGAGGATATCCCAAGAACGTCTTTCTGTTGTCTAGGTATAAATGCAATATAATTTTGAAGCAAAGTACAAATATTTTTAACACAATATTTAATGATGCCCTTTTATTCCTTTATACAGTGTTTTTTCTTAAATTGGTATCCATTGCCCCAAGAATAATCAGGGGTGCATCAGTTGTTTTCAGAAATGGCGGCAAATACTGTATTGGATAAAGTCAAGTGGCCACAAAGTAGTTGTTTGACCATCGCTGACAAACTATTTACACAATCTGCTTACAAGGCACGGTATTTGTTTAGGTCTTATAGCCGCCATTACTTCACTCGGAGACCTGACCAAATGATGCTTCAAGAAACGATAGCGCGTTTTCACATACGACACGCCATTTTTCTTGTTACAGGTTGGTGAATTCTTATGCTCAGACTCAAAAGTTGTGTATAGTACTGGAAAAGCCAAGGACGTGAGCTTGTGATTCTTGAAAGAGCTAAATTTCACCGAGATGAAATTTGGAGAATGTGCTTTGAAGTCGGGAGTTGTACTCTCCTCACGAAGTACCCAAAGAAGTATGAGCACACACTCAGAGAATGTACTTCAAGTAAAGTAAAAGTTTTCTAAACTTACTTGATATAGTACTTTAAGTACAATGTACCACTTAAAATACGTCCTCACACTGCTATGAACTAACCTTTAATTAAAGTCTTCCTACAGCTTGCAAATACGACAAACTACTATCATAGTTTATAACTACAGGGGCAATAAAGACCTACCAACTGCATCCACTCAGCTGGCTCAAGTGCATGAAAAGCAGTACTCTCGAAACAACAAATAGTGTATCAAATGCAAAGACCCAGGCAAGTGACAAAACACTTTAGAAGGGATGCAGGAAACTGTGGGGGGTCACAAAGCGTTAACACGGTTTCTTCTGCCTTCCGAGTGCGCACCCACCTGATAGTTGAAGGCCACACTAGAGTGGTTCTTGAGCTTGGTGTAGTGAAAGCGAACTGGTGTTGACACGCCACACTTTAGTTTCTGACCCGGCGCCAAGACTCGCAAGTAGCGCTGCGACAGTGACCTCCATGGCTGCAGAAGTACCGTGGTGGTCGGAGGATTCAAGCTGCCTCCTTCTGCTTTGGCCTGCAAATACATTTGAAATAGAAAACTAAAGATCATAATTATGCTCAAAATGGAGAAAAAACACATTGTACAGGGCCAACACAGCTTGTACAAGAAAGCGATTATCATTTCTTTCATTTTTCATGTACAGTTGGAGGACCCCAATTCAACACATAGGGTAATATTTTTTAATAGAAAAAGAGAAAAAAAAGCTCGAGGTACACCTAAGCACTTCTTATGAGTTGTAAATGCGAAAGCATCAATGTCATTTTTGCGCACGTCCTCGTGAAGTTGCCGCGCCTTGTTGAATAACCACCGCCCGAGCACACCAGCTGATATGCGGGCACGCAGCGCCATAGAGTGGCGCCGATTGAAACTGACGCGCAGCGGCCTCCTTCGGCTTCATTTACTTGCCATTTTGAGTGGCTTTTTGCACGGCTTCAAAGCTGGGATGCCTCAGATTGCGGCTTCACGAATTTATCAGCCGTTTTGCACGGCTGATGACGTCGGCTTGCTCCATGGGACTAATGCTTTCGCATTAAAAGGAGACAGTTACGTGGATGCCACCTTCATAGTGTGTCTGTGGAGTCGGCAGATATTAGGTGGAAGATTATTGTCACAATCGGAACACCAGTAGACTCAAATCTGTTGACTAGCTCATTAATTATTGCTTTCGTGGGTCACATTTCGACTGCAGTATTGAAAGCAATTACTATTAGAGGTCAGACCAATTTAAGCAATTTGTGAAAAGATAATGTTTTTTTTATATATTAATCGATCGGTTTACAAATTTTTTCACCCCATTGAAAATTTTGGCACAAAAAGAACGCTGCAAGCACTGCCCACAATGACGCCTAAAAGAGTGACACGGTCATTTCAGCCACGTCATCACAATCTCTGCTGAACGTCCCTCGCAGATTCGTCGACAAACCAGCAGTCTTGAATAACCATGCAGAAACTGAAGCCTGGAACGGAATTTCACGAGCAACTCACGCAACTCGCAGACTAAAGAAGAAGGAGAGTTGCGAGTGTCACTCACCGTGACCCTCAAGGAAGACGGAGAGCTGCGTAGTCCAGGCACTGAAAACCGAACGAGTCCGTCCGGACCGCTCTTGAAGTCCCTGCAGCCCTTGGACACTTCTCGCATCGTCACGTTTACCGCCAGAAAGCAGATGTTCACGCTCTCGCCGGGCGCTGGTGTGCCGTCAGGTTGAGTTACCATCAGCTGCAACACAGGCGTGTTTTCGAATAAATTGGTTGGCTAGAAAGTCTTTGGATGGCAAGCACTTGGCCACTCTTGGTTTTTTACGGGATCTTTTTCACCAATAATAACTGTTTTGAGCGTCCGTCGGAAATAAACCACCAAAATATTTGAAAAACAAGTAAGTACCAAGAAGGATATACCGATATTTCTTATAAATAAACATAAGAAAATCTATAGCCCACTAAAAACTTCCGTGGCTGCACAGGAAGAGTAGCGCCAGTTTTTGCTGTTCCGTTGGCACCAATAATAGCCAACAAATATATAAAAAATAAAACAAAGATCTTTGAGGTGGCCTCATAGCAACGTAACTTCTTTTGAAAATATCTGTCACCACTCATATACTGAGAAAATATGGTAATATATGATACATATGCGCAAAGTGCACATGTACGCGGTGGTGTAGTCAGCTCACCGCTCCTCTGTGGGGCAGTCCTGGCTTGAAGTCGGCCACTGCACCGTCTTTCAGAAATTCCAGAGTGAGCCGTGACCACGACAGCCTCACTGTGACGTTCGCATGCTGTGTCACACCTGCATCAACAAACTTTGTCACCCTATCAAATGACCCTTACGAGAATGTTAAACACGACACCTTAATATTTACATTAGAAGCCAGCACTTGATTACGGACTCCAAAGAACACATCAATCACCCATGACATTTTTCAGCCAATCGAAACTCGTAAGCCTTAGTTTCCTCGCGTAAGCTGCGTGTGTTGGTAAAGACATAGCATCAGCTCTTTTTCATGTTTTTCCTCAGACAGGCTTTGACAATAGGGTGACCGCCTTCCTGCTAGCGAAATGCGGGACATGCAGGGCAGTGCAGGGGGCGGTTACAGGAAATTTATTAACATGCACACCACGAACCGAGGCTCTGTTAACACATTTAATATCCTGTGTTGTCTATACACCTGATAATTCTATTGCAGCAAATTAAGCTCAAATAATTTTCACTCCCAGTGATATATTTCTTTTTATGCCGAATGTGTTCTTAAATGTGTCAAAGCTGAAAACATAAAAAGGCGACTGTAGAAGAACTCAATGCATCAAATGGAAATAAGAAACAGTAAATCTTTTTCAGGTTATTGTTTCCTGTCAATGCTTACTTTTGCCGACATGGCCCAACACTAATTTTTAACATTATGTTCTTTTTTGACCATTGAGAGTTGCAGGCTTTTTGCCTTGTGTGGGCTGTCTTCAATAAAAAAATATATGCACAGCAACCCTTTTGCATTGATTTGAAAAATAATTACAATATTTTATATTTAAACTTTTGGCAAGCAATTTTTCTTACAATATTTTGCCACCAAGGGGCACAACTGAGCATGCGTGTTGGCCTCCTGCAAGAACGACGGTCGCTTCCCGCAATGCTTGGATAGAAAATGGCGTACCATTGCGATTCACACGATTACCCGCAACCTCCGCGCTTCCCCATGCCCCGTTGTTCGGCAGCACCATGAGTTGCAGAGTGAATTTTACAACAGTATGAAATGCGGGACATTTTGCAGATGTGGGAATTTCTTGCGGGACGCGGGAACACGAGCCCTCAATGCAGGACAGCCCTGCGAGTCGCGGGGCGGGTGGTCGCCCTAATTAATGCGCGCTTATTTTCAGTGCTTGCCATCGTGCCCCGAATCAACCTGCAGTAGAAGTAGTATTGATAAGCCTTCAAACTCAAAAAAAAAAACAGTAAAAACCGACGATCGCTTGTTTGTGCTAACAGTGTCGTGATCTGTGTGAGTCTTCAGTCATTTTCTTTGTTATGCACAGATATTATGGCTAAAAAGCTGTTAATTATTTGAGTATGCTATCACGTGTGTATAAAGTAAATAAATGAATGAAGCAATTTTTACGGTGGCACTTGGCTCAAACACAGTTCATGCAGAAGTTTGGTGTCTTTAAATCCTTCTTGCGTTTGTAAATGGTCTGCTGAAGGGCTGGGCGTTTTACACTGCACACTCACCGGTGGCTTCTTCGGTGACTTCAGCCGTCAGGATCAGCGGACGCCTGTTCAGGTCCTCATTAGCCAAAAGTAAATCCCGACCATTCAGCGTGAACTCGTGACAACCTTTTATCTGGGCACAGTGTGAAAAAAAAAAAAGCAAGTTTTATGGCTATATTTTATCGTGACAGTTGCACAAATATTTCAAACCTAGCAACTTTAGGTTCCTGCGAACCGGGCCCAACTTTGAATCCAATATGTAGAACTTTTTTAACGGTTGACCTTTAGCATCTGCTTCCACCATGACGCGGATGCACTGAGGCGAAGCAATTCTTGCGGAGATGTTTTTGCGAGTGTCACTTTGCCTCAACGCAATTGTGTCAAACGGAAAAAGCATACATTGGGTGCATAAGTTGTGTCTCAGTTTTAGCATGTGTTTCAAAACAAAACTTTTATCCAGAAAATAAAATCTGCATTGCAGTAATTATTGAAGTTTGCCAGAGTTTTCACAGCTCCAATGGGCCGCAAAGGCGAAGGGTCACTACTTGCATTTACAAAGCCTAGAAATTCATAAATAGAACATAATAATGCGACTGACGATTTAGGTTAGATTTCTATCTTGATACACAGTGCCCATTTTATTCACCATAGAGCTATAAAGCTTCAATTAGCTTTCAGAATGCCAGTGAACAAACTGTCCGACGTTATATTATTAAATGCCTTCAAGATTTCAATCATATATCTTTGACAAAATGTACAAAAACTAGTTGTCGATTTATATTGCAGTATTATTTTTATATACCGGCTGTTTAAAAAAAAAGAGATTCATGTTTCTCACTATAAAAGTAAACTATATGCACTGTCAAAGGCTCATTCTTCACCCAAATGTAGTGCTAGTGGTTCGGACAAGATGCTAAAATTTCATAATTTACCAATAGCTTCTAAAAAATATTCAAGCAATTTTTGGAAATTTTAAATTAGAAAAAGGGGCACATTCCACGTGCCAATCACCATTCAACCTCATGTGTTCAGTGACTGTTGGTCGACAAGTTGACACTGACCGTGTTGTAATCCAAGTATAATATGAAGTACAAGTTAATCCCTACAATAATGTGTGTTGCTGTTGCTAATTACGTATATACTCGTGTATAAGCCACACTTTTTTTTTAAATTTTGCTCAGGCGCAAAATATACACAAACAAGGCCAAAAAAAAAAAAAGAAATTGTATTTTCTTGTGTATTTTTCAGCATATTTTACAACTTGAAGTTTGTAGTAGTACCTACTGGCGTTGTGTGGATATTTATACAGCGTGTAGTTGGTCAGCCATTTCAAAGTTGCGACGAGTCACTCACTGTAGATGAGCAATTTAGCCAGTGCAGTACAACAGCTAGCCTGGGGTCTTTAATGTGCACCTCACAGTAGTGATGCACGATCGCACGCCGGTACGATGATCACCCAGATCGAAACGAGCAGGGGTGGGGATTGAACCCAGAGTCCCTGTGTTCTGCAGTGCGAGCTGAGGTTTGAAGCCCGCGGTGTAGGACCGTCTGTGCTTGCTTATTGCTTCCCCTTTTTTGCGGCCGAAAGCGCGCAACCTTCTACACGACACAGTGCACGCGACACAACAAACTCCGCAAGCAGTGCACGTGCTTCCAAACCACGCACCACAATAACAAAGACAAAATGACGCTGGCAAGCCGCCTTAAAAAACAGAACACAGAAGCAGCCGAAGTGTCGTGTCGTGCAACAATGATGATGATAATGTGCGGCGAATGGCAAAAACTAGCTAGCGCCATCTTGTAGCGCTTTGCAGGACTAGGCCCTCGGTGACGGGCGAAACTTAAGTTTTAGGCACCTTTGTAGTTCTTTTTCAAATTTTTGCATCCCAAAGTGGGGCTGTGCGGCTTTTACACGAGGGCGGATTATACATGAGTATTTACGGTATGTGGAATAAATCATTAAAAAAAGAGATCAGGTACAAAAATAAATAAGCAGAGATAAAAGTTTAGCATACGTTGACACAAACCGAGCACTCCACTCAATTGTGCTGCATCACTGCATGAGCATTCAACAGGAGGTGGGGAAAACAACTGCCTTGCACTTACCGGAAGATCAAGGTCAATGCTGGGCAGTACTTTTGTGGCCTCAGATGCCCAGTGAAACCGCCCATAGGTGAGCTGGGCCCGGAGCTGTCCTTTCACTGGCTTGCCATAGACATACCTGCGTAAAGCACCTGTTAGTCAAGCCGTCGGTAGACACGTATGAATTCTGACTTGCTAGAAAACCATGCATATTCTCAGATAGGCATTTATGCATCTTTTAAAATTAAACTAACAAACCTTCAATTGAACAATTTTCATAGGTATATTTGTGCCAATCCTAATGTGGTTTGAAAACAAGCTTTTTTTAACTTATTTGATAGCTTCTTTTATTATAAATTTGCAATACATGTTTCAAACTTGTTTTAATGCAAAGTAACCACATAATCACAAAGAATATTCATAAGAAAGGTATGTTTCCATAAATGAAATGGCATCAGCATCTCCATTCGTAATTCTAAGTTCATTTCTAAAACATTTTCTTCATTTATTTATTTACAATTTCGCACAGAAATATGAAAAAGTACAATACCGTCGAGACCGGCTACAACAAAGTTAATGGGAATCGAAAATCACTTCGCTAAATCCGCTTCTTCGTTATATCTAGACGCATAAAAGTAACATGCAAAAAAGAATGGTAACACGGTCTGTCACTGACGCATACCTATTTATCGTGCCTGCACAAAGCGGTTGAGGCTTCCCTGAACGATCGATTTCTCTGCTAGATCAGAGCCACTTCTTGCCAAACGCTAGAAGCTCCGGACCGTGTCGACAGCTGCAACGGCCGTGCGGAGGACGCAGTCAATAGACGGTATTCTTTTGTTTATGCGCACTTCGTCGAGGAGGGCACAGTTTTGTCTCAAGGAGATTGCCTCTGTCTTCCCCGTCGAGGTGTCGGAGGTGCCAGGACCCTCCATCGTTGAGTGGCGATGATTTGCCAAATTGGTGCTTGAGCGAAGTTAGACTCTTGCGCAAGCACGACCGCACCAACCAGCAACGCCGACCCAGAACATGAAGCAAACAAAGAAGCGCGCACGGCACAGAGTTTTCCCCCAAGCTCGTCTTCCCCAGATCGGAAAGATGGGGGGGCAAGTGCTCGATTGCACTCATGAGGTTTGTGGGTCGCATCTGCAAAACGAGCTGCAGCATGCAAGGAGTCAAAACTCAAAAGTGTTCACTTCTGCAAATGTGTTCGCATCTCCACCCAGTTCCCTCGCCACACTGGCCAGGTGACAACCAACTGCAGGCGTACTTGCGCCCACCTGCACAGAAGGTGTCTGCCATTAAATTGCAAATGCTCTCAATGATTGGGGTTGCTCCCTCTCTTAAATCTAGGCTCTGTCATCTCCGCCGGTACGTTGTTGCTAGTGCTCCGAACGCCCCTATCAGCACTATAGGCCTGATACGACAGCTTCTCCGCAAGCGATGCGGAAAAGCCATTTCCCAGATAAGGAGCCGGGAGCAGACGATGATGCAGAGACTGCCACCGGCGATTTTTGCAGCATCACCGGTGGCCCGTTCTGGGTGACTGCTCGGCTGCGGCAGCAAAGTGCGGCAATCTGAGACCATGTAAATTTTCAAAATTTTATTTTCTAAATTATCACTAAACCTTTTTCACTATATCCGTGGGAGCTGCTCAATTTCCTTCATTAAAAAAGACACAAACGGGAAATAGTGATCGCTTTGCTTTAGCCACTATTTCATCACAGTCTAAGCTCGTTATAACAGACCTTGATTTTGACCAAGATTTCGGTCTGTTGTAAAAGCAGTATGTTGTATGCAGATATGAAGTTGAGTCAATAGTACATAGAGGAAAACCAACCAAACTTGACAAATCAGTATGTTATATCCGAACGTCTGTTGTAACCAGGTCTGTCATAAGGAGCTTAGACTGTATAACCGACTTTGTTATAACCGGTCTCGACAGTAGTAACATATCAAAATAAGTGTCATGGAGCAAAAATGCCACAACAGCCTAGGAATTACAATACTACCAGTGGTTCCCAAATAAGAGATACAATCGCAGTTGCTGACACTATAGAGTGTCATGACCAGTGGCAGATTCAGAGGGAGGGAGTGGATGTCCTTACCACCTTCCTGAATTTTGCATGTGCAAAAATTTATGGCGGGAAAACGGGGAGAGCAGTCTCAAACCTATGATAAGCTAACTCCTCCTCTGGAAATACCCGAGTTTGTCACTGGTCATGACATGTAGAATTTTGCCATCTGCAACAGCTAGAGCCTGTCTTAACCATTGAAAAGGCTTTCTTAGGCTTTCTTAAACCGTAAAAACAAACCTATTTTTATAATGATAGACATAACCAGTCTATGTCAACCTCTACATCTAAAAATATATATAAAAAAAAAGAAGCGTATGAGGTATAAAATGTTTGTGCCAGCAAGTGTATACATGCTGACATGCTAGAGTAATCACAACAACACTACTAGAGGAAGACAGAGGCTATGAAAAAATGCACTTTTACCCAAGGACAGAAGCTATGAAAAAATCATCTTGTAAGGCACGAGAAGGACAGAAACTATGAAAGGATATGCACATTTTTGTAAGGAGGGTCTGAAATACTTACTGAGCACATATCTTCCAGGTGGTGTTGGTCTCCTCAGGGAAGACGTAAGGTGGAGGCACCACCTCTACTCCAAACTTCGGCAGCACTGCGATATGGACAAATCAAACTCTCATCAGTCTTTCTGTGAGAAGTTAACTCTTCAAGTTATGCTATCCCTATTCAGAAGGAGAAAAAATATATCGGGCAAGCAGACTGGATGTCAGCCTTCCCACAAGTCGATGATGGCCCTCCGATTAGAGCCACTAAATATTCCCACAGTATGGTGTTTCATAGTTGAAGGTTGACCACCGAAAGGATCGAGTTAATCGAGACTTCTGGTTGTCTGATATACAAGTTGCCGATTCAAGGCAAAGCTACGGTGTTCTAAAATGAGTGATTGTAGCTTCAACACTCTGGGACCATTCAGTAGCTCTCAATGGGACTTTTAGCCTGTCACAAGGTCAAACTTACATGGCCAGAATCGCAGAAGCAGTGGGGACCACTAATCTCTATGACAATTGCTGGATTGCACAATCCAGCAATCCCACACTCCAGAAATGCAACCATCAGATGACCATCTTGGGACGTGGAAAATCAACCATTTGGAACGCTACAGAGGCTGGGTGCCAGCATGCTGAACGGTGAGAATTGTGCAGCACAGCAGAAAAAAGGCACAATTCGTCGAAGCAAGTCTCGCCAGTTTCGCGGCGTGATCAAAGCTTCCTTGGCACGCCGAAGTGTTGCGTGTGCTTTCGCACACTTGGACACTTATCAAGAATCGATGCCGCGGCAAAGTTTTGAAGGTGCGTCGCGCGTAGATGTCTTCTGGATCGCCGAGCTGATCCAGCATTCAGGATCGCCTAATTGTTCTGGCGAGCTGCTATCAATAAAGGAAAAAAAATCAATGGTTGCTATTATGCACAACTAACCATGGCTATGTTCCAAATCTACTCGAATGGATCACATGACAGCACAAATAGAGCTATGCTGTGGAGGAAGGTAGGTTCGAACGCAAAAGTATGAAATGGCAAGACTGAAATTTTCTTCAACACAGCCCATATGGTAGTGTGCAATCTGTCGCCGCGTCCCTTATTTGTCTTCTATCGTCACTGGATCAAGCTCGTTTCTGGACCGCCAAGCCGCAAGTTACAAATACAGTCGTAAGAGTAAAGTAAAACGCTGCTGCAGAGGCACATACATCTTCATGCACGTCGCACTCGCGAAATAAATCCACACAGCACCGATTCTTGATCGGTATCCAAGCGTGTGAAGGTAGAGACGCAGCACTTTGGTGTGCCAAGGAGGCTTTGATAATGCCGCGAGACCGGTGAGACTTGCGTTGGACGAGTTGAACCCTTTCCTGCAGTGCTGCGCTTTCGTAGAGATTTCCACGTGTTCTCAAAGGCAAATTTCTTCGGGGAATGACGACAAATGAGCAGGAAACGTGTTTTCAGCACACTACCGTCCAGGCTCCGCAACGCTCCAAAAGGTTGATTTTCCGAGACCCAAGATGGCCATCCGGTGGCCGCACTTGCGCAGTAGTGACCAAGCGGAGATGCACGATCCAGCAAATTGTCATAGACATCAGTGGTCATCAGTCTTTATTAGACTTAGGCTAGGTGGAGCAAGCTACCGCCCGCTACAAAGGGTATAGCCAGTAACATCCATCCATCCATCATGTTGACCTCTTTTATTTCGCTGTGTCAATGCTTGACAAAAAAAAAGCATAAAAACAAATATTTATGCCTTCACTAGAGTATTAATATTTACTATAGAGAGGTTCCACTGTAGTATAATCAATAAAGCCATGCAGCTAAATTTTTTTTTTTTTTAAACTGTGTTTTTTTGTTTTTTTGACTGATTGCTTTTAGCCTACTCCTGCTTTGACAAGGTTTGTATGGCTTTCCAGAAAACAGCTAGGAAGGCTAAAACGCACCATATTCGTCCACCTGGAAAGGCTTGCGAGTTTCTCGGCCAAGGAGACGGCAAAATATCTTCCACTGTCCAAGCGGAGGCTCTTTAGACAATTCCATTTCCAACTGGAGCACACCTAAAAACATTAAAAAAAACCAATAAAAGTTTAGAGATAAACGTCTTGGGACAAGAGGGAACATGGAACATGAGGATAAATGGCCATGTGTTCTGGCTCACTTTTTTTTTTTCAAAATTACTTCTCAATAACTTTTGCTATATGGTTTGATTGTTCAATAGAATTTATTTTACAGGAGAAGCATGTTGATGCTAGATGCATCATACAAGCTATGAAAAAATAATACACTACCTTTCTCCTACGCAAAAATAAAACCACGAAAAGAAAAGCTACAGATAAACTGCCAATAGTATGCTGACATAAAACAAAAGCAGAACTCACCCCTAGAAAAGGAGACATTGTGCCATTGTGCCACTCTGAAATGGTTTGCATTTTCCACCCACACATCACCAATCTGAAAAGCCAATTAATCTTGTCAGGAACATATTGTCAGGAGTCTTGTCAGGAATAAAGACGAAGGAATCTTCAATACAGCTTAGAAAAGCCACTTCATTGATTTCTTGGAACACATTTCTTTCATTGTTAAATTGAGAAGAAGCATTCAATGTAAAAATTTGCTGGTAAGAATAGAAAGACACAATTTTAAGAAGGGTTGTGATCTCAAAAAGGGGTCAAAAAGTGCTTGATAAACTGTTGTGAAGGGTCAAATAATGCACACAAGGGAAGCAAAAAGAGCAAAAAACATGGCAAAAAAAGGATTTAAAAACATTATAGGGAAACTTGGACAATTTACAATCTTTTACAATGGGTGGAGAAACTGCCACTCGACCATCAACTGACAAACACCATGGTTAAAAGTAATCATCACCTACGTCCTTGTGTGCATGCAATTACAGCTTGAGGAATCAAGATACCAAATTGTGCAGTCTGTCAACCATACATTGGCTATGGTACTCTGTTCCACAAGTTGTGAACAGAGTTATCGAAACACAGGTGCAAAAAATTTATTCTCGATCAAAACAGCTCAAACGACGAAGGCAATGTGGAGAAAGAAACCCACCAGGGCAAAGTTGTCGTGTTTAGTGCAAAACATTCACGTGCGTGTTCGATAGTTTTCTGACTAAGCAAGTTGTGTTTCTGAATACCTAGGACTTTCAAAGCGCAACAATGGCCGTTTACTCACAGCATCTTTAGCCAAGGGAAGCTTCCGGTGGTCTATGCTGAGGATTCGGAGCCGTACTGCAGAGATTCAAGGGATTCGTTATTCAACCAAATAGAGTGCATTCCAATGTGCAACAAACTCACCAACTTCTCCAGCCCGGTAGACTGGCTTGTCTGTCTGGATGATTATGATGAGACCAGCACTGCCATCAGCCACCTTCACCGAGAGCCTCTTGTCAAAGCTGTAGCGCCCAAACTTTCCAATTGCTGCTAGAGAGCTGCCAACGGGAAGCTCTTTGGGGACATTGAGGGACACGGTCTGAGGAAATCCTACGAGAAAAACGAACAAAGTAGTCAGGTACAAAAGTCTGCACGTGGATAGAGCATATAGACCGATCTCACCGGCCAGTTTGACTACGCCACCGCTGCCGCAATGCATCGCGGGAACTTTAGTCTTTCTGCGCGTGCAACAACCCCGCTGGAGCTCTACGCTTGTAGAGCACGAGACGGCACAAGTTCTTGCATGCACAGCCGTCTGCCCCCTGTGGGGTAAAGTTATGGCGGCGTCACGCATGCGCCGAACGCTTAGTGAGATCGGTCTATTAGCCAGTAATTTTTTTCTGAAAATAGTCTCGTGAAACGTTTTTTAGTGAATGCATCAACACTAGTTTCGCCAAGCAAGACCTAGAAAAATGTCGACCCTTCTTTTCCAGATAACGTATTTGCTAGGAATGTTAGAAAAGCTTCTGCAAGAGAAATCAGATCACAGTCCTATCTTGTAGATGAAATAATCTTTAAAAAAAATCCCATTAAGGTACCTCCTCAAGTTGCATGACTTGCAAAGTTCTCAAACAAACTTCACTGTTCTCTGGTAGCCGTTGGGTCATAAATCATCTTCAAATAGCTGTACAGATTGGGTAACATTAGAATAAAAAAAAACTTTAGATATGATATGCCTGTTCAAATATTATATAAAATTTTACACCTAAATAGTGCACACAATGTCAAAAACAAAGTGCAGAACTGACTCCGAAATTTTGCGTAAAAACACCTGTTGAAATGTTCAGTGAAAAGCTCGGCTGAACAATACAAATATAACTGCTGGAGCAAGAAAATTTTGAACCTGTTCAATCAGTACTGGTTAGCTCCAAGATTTTCCCAATTTCTGTCTACTGGACATGAGGTGAGGTGGCTAGGCTGTGTTTTGTAGTGCAAATTAATGGAAAGAGATTTCTGCTGCAGCTTCTACAGTCGGCGACAGGCTAAGAATCTAGTAGATGCTGGACCTTACATGCTCCACCTCGAGCACAAGCTTTCTGCCTTTGGTAACACTTCATCGCATATGCAGACAAAGCCAAGCAAAAGGCAACAAGCATATGATGAAAGCGGATCATCTACTCGATTCTTAACCTGTCAACACATCGCTCCACGCCAGGACATAGATGTCTAATCGTTGACACACTTACCCCCGGCAGACTTGATGCTCGTCTCGCTCAAAACCTGGCCAGAGGGCGCTAGCAACTGGATTGTGGCGTGCCCATCCTTAGGGGGATTGAGGACGTTGAGAGCCAGTGTCTCGGTTGCGCCGGGTATTAATGCATGCGGTGCCGTCAGGAGAAAGGCACTGCAGCAAGAACCATGGGACAGAGTGTATGTGATGATGTTGGCAGACTTGACTTGCACCATAAGTGACTGCATGCTTGAAGAAGTGAAGCCCATAATCGCCTGCCAAACTTCCAAAATGCTTTTTTTTTTTTCTAGTCATTCCCACTAGCTTTGACAACCTTCGCGTTTTGTATCAGCACAAGTATTAGCGATGTTGGCGCGATTGGTTCAAAACGACCCTTTCGTTTCGAAGATTTTAATGGACTGAAACGGCGGTTGCCGATCAGCCAATCACCTAGCGCGATTTTGTCCAAAACAAAATTGTGCTTGGTACACGACTATCAGCGCTTTATATTGGTTATTTACTTCGATTCTTTTATATAGATAAAGCGAGAGTGAGCAGCGCGTGTACCTACACTGCCAGCATTCTCCTCGATGCTTGGGTAATTTGGCAAAAGGTCTATTGCGAGACTGACCAAACGGACATTCATTAGAGCTGCTAGTACCTAAAAGCACACAACTAAAGCAGTGTGCTAGGGCCCTAGTGCTCAACTATAAATCGCAGGGAAGAAACCGTCTTGATGACTAATGCTCAATACTTCAAATCAAGTGCTCCACTGAAACCCTAATTCAACTCGAAGCCACGTTAAGCAAACTGCAGGGGCCATATAGTTTGCTGAGCAGTAACCAAATTGCTTCTCTAACCCCCCAAAGACATGGGCAGCAAAAAAATTACTCAGACTTTAGGCTGTACGACACAGTGCCTCCTCTACGACTGACGTACTTAGAGCCTTACACTTCCCATGTATCGAAAGTGATCTGGAAGTTACAAAGCCGGCACTGTGGCAGCTAAATGAAAGCCGGTAATCTGTTTAGCTGCTTGTTGCAATCCTGGTGGTTGGTTATGGAAGTGCCAAAGAAGGCAAGCGGGTGCAAGGGTCGCCGCCGTCCCATTATTTCAATCCATGGCCGCTTTAATTTCTGTCAAGATTGTCTGCAAAGCAACCCAGAGCGGAACAGGTGTCTGCTGTATCCAGCTGTGGCATCAAAACAAAAAACCAAAGAATAATTTAAAAAAAAAAAAGGTCAACAAATGATTTAAAGATTCCCTCCAGACATCATAGTTGTACAATGCATTTGCTTACATTCAGCGACTTATCTCACGAAAGGTACAGGAAATGTTCTTCAACAACTGCTTAAGTAAACAGATTCTTCAAAACTGTACTCTTATGCCCACGATTGATGGACTACAGCTGCTACAAAGCCGGCTTGAATGTTGCTTGCATTTATATTAATCTGTGTTTTTTAATTCAGTACCAACGTAGCAGTTCAAAACTGTAGATATATTAGCGATTCTAAAGTCGACTGGAGGACACAGGTGCCGTATGCATATTTCTATACAGGCATTAGGTCGACTCATTTCATGAAATGCTATCAAAAAGAAAACAAGTGAATTAGAGATATGTCTTATAAAGTAAAGCATGCTTTATTGCCCCATAGAAATAATTCGAGCATGTCCCTTGAAGTAACTTTGAACACATATATGGAACTGTACCAAGGACAAGCACAAAAAGTATCACAAGTGCTTTCACCCAAAACCAGTACCCAGACCGCTAACACCGAGTAACGCTAGACCCTAACTAGCCAATAAATAAATGGCAAAAGCCTGAGCACCATAAGCCACTACCATATTGCACTATGCTGCACAAAACCTAAACAACCCGCTCCACATAGATTCGATGTAACTCCTGCAGCCAGCACCAAAGCTGAAGCAAAGGGCCAAGCTTAAGATAAATGTTGGAACATACATAAAAAAGGTAATTTTTTGCAAATTACCCGATCTGTGTGGCACTTACGACATATTTTGCAGCCACGGACAAGCCCGAGTTGTATGCAATCTTGTGTAGTTCCAAGCTCAAGGACACTTGGGACTTGATAAGCGCAGGCAATAAGAGAGGGAGACATATTCCTAATCTGCTTGTGCCAATGCTTCCCCATGACTCAATACCTCTAGACACCATAGGCTAGATTAAAGCACTAAGTGATGCGAGAGTGCAGTTCATAACTATGTCTTGTACTGCTCAAGACGTTCAAAAGGAACGAAGGTGCAGTTCTCTAGGAGTACAAAACTGTTTTGAAATACACAAACTAAAGCGCGAAAAATAGTATTTTAAATAAAAATAGCTATGCTGCGAGTTCTCAGCCTTCTTTATTTTATGGCATGCTCTTTAAAAGCAGTCTGTATGAAATCTGTTTCGCACATTCGTTGCCTGGCAGTGATATGAGTGAGAAGAAGGCAGTGCCCCTAAACACGAAACGCCCAATACTTGTCGCACTAGAATGAAAGCCCCATGCCACAGGGGACGGAAGGAACAGGCAGGCAGGTGAGATAACAATCATGAGGGCTTTGCTGCCTGCAAACTGATTATCTTCTGTTCCAGGGAACGGTAACGCTCCGCCATATTCCCATAAACGGATTCCGCATCTCTGTTCGGTTCGGCCACCAGAGTGAACGAGCCGGCATTAGAGACAACATCTGAAAACTCCAGCGCGTCGTCATCCTTCTTACGGCTTCCATAAAACGCAAGATAGGCCGCGCCGAGACAAGCCGCATTGGCCGAGGCCTTGCCGAGGGTGTAGACGGAAGCTCCAAACACGTCGGCGAGCACCTGTATGATTCCCGGATTCTTAGACGCACCTCCCGTGGCAAAAACACGACCGCCGAAGCTGAAACCAAGCCGTTTGGCATGGACCCTCTTCGCCAAGAACTGGCCCTCCACCACGGCCCTCACTTCCACTTCCTGTGAAAACTTTGCAACCCGGTCATTGTTTTTGTTAAACTTGAAGTCTCCGACCACGGGTGGCAGTATCTCCCTGAGGTCAAAGTATGTCCCGATGTTCCCAAAGTTTCCGCGCGGCGTGGTGTCAAGGAGAGAAGCAAAAAGGTCCCAGGAGGCGCCAGCACACTGATCTCTAACTCGCTGTCGTGTCAGCGATCCGTTCTTGTAGCAGAGCATGCCCATAAACGACTTGGGGGCCACTGGATTGACCATGATGTGTCCCTCAAGAGCAGGATGCGCTTCGTCCAGCCACATCAATACGGTGTCGCTGGTTCCGAGGCTAACCAGCAGGTCTCCAGAATTGAGTTGGAAGCCAGCCAAAGATGCAGAGTTGTCACCTGTGAAAGCGACCACACTGCAGTTCGGTGGGAATCCGTATCTGTCAACAAAGTAAGGGGACACCATGCCTAGTACTTTGCTAGACGGGACAGGAGCCCCAAGCTTGGCTTCCAGCTGTGGCGCGCATGCTCCGAGGCAGTTGGCGTCCCACTGATGGGTGCGGATGTCCAGAAGATTCATACCAGAGCCATCGCTAAGGTCTATCGAAGCGTAGTGTCCTAGGAACACGCTCGCGCCGAAGCTGCTGACAAGAGATATGCGGTCCGTGTTTTCGTAGGCGTCTGGTCTCGTTTGCCGTAATTTGGCTATCTGGTTTCCCGTGAACCGTTCGAAGGCGCGAGAGCCCGTGATTTCGGCGAGACGGTCAGCTCCTCCAACAGCAGCCTCGAGGCTACGGCACTGGGACTCCGTGCTCGAGTCCATCCACACCGGCGAGTCCCTCACGCTGAAGGCGCCCTGAAGCTGATCGTGCAGGAAACGGGACGGATCGAGCTTGGCGAGCAGCTCCGATGCCCCTCTCTTCCAGTACACGCTGCCGTGCTGCTGACCGCAGCCCGAGATGGCGGACACGGTCGAGAAGTCAAGGCCCGCTACCTTGAGGCGTTCGAGCACCATGTCGAGGGCTTTGACCCACATGATCGGGGGCGCCGTGACCGTCAGGTTGTCCCGGTTCTTGTTGACGCCATTCTGGGTCCGGTACTCGGGGAGGTCGTTGTCAAACTGGACGGACGCCTCGCAAAGCACCTCGAGTCGGTCGTTGACAGCGAGTGCTTTCAGCTGCTGCGTGCTGAAGTCAAAGCCCAGGTAGCAACTTGCACGCGCTTCGGGAGTGGTCATGGTTTTCGAGGAAAGCACGGAACGCCCCAGTCAATAACGTGTCGAAGGTATGCGGCAAGAGTGGTTACAGGTTTCGAGGGCCGAACGGCATCTTGAAGATTGCACGAGTTTGATACGGCCGACCGCCGCCCTCGTCCATTTTTTACTTGTTCTGCTTGTTCCCCCTTTTTTTCTTTTTTTGGTACGGGGTTTTTTTTTTTTTTTTGCTAGACATGCGCGCGCACGGGAAAAAGTGGAGGGCGGTAGCTAGCGCCGCCTGTAGTTTGCGCCCCCTTGTATTTGTGGAATATATAAATAAAAAAGAATGCTAACCAATAATAATAATAGTTAACCAGGTCTGATAACAATAGTGAGAACCGACACTTATTTCTGAATTCGTGTTACGCTCATCTGAACGAACGAACTTATATAATTTGGATTGGCACTAGCGTTATTCACGTGCTTGGGACTCCGTCGCCGAAACTGAAAACGACTGAAAACTGAAACTCGACTCATCCTAGGACGTCGTTACATAAGACATGAGAAATTTTATCGTAGGCGCTTGGAGGACTCGGCGATGTCCAACTGGCGTGCAAACCGGTGACACTGTCGGATATGTGACGCACACCGTACGAAGGGGTTACGCAAGACGCAGAACTGAATCGCGTATTCCTCTCGAGCGCTCGGAAAAACAAGCAGCTCGAAGACGCGGAGTAATTAATGAGCCTTAAAGGAACTTTGTTTTTCCGCCTTCCGAATAAAAAAAAAAAAAAAAAAGAGAGAGCGAGAACCATGTACAGTTCATAAGGCCAAGCAAGTATACGCGTAAAAAATTGAAATCTCCGTGAATTGGGGCGATTTCAACAACAGATCCGCTGGATGTCCTCGACACAACGAGTTGTATGATCAAGTTAATCTGCTACAAAACGATAAATAAATAATAATAAAAAAAGCGGCGATAAGTAGTTGTATATTTTTCTTTTCTTTTACTTTTTTTGTCACGAACTACGCCGCAATTTACGTTGCGTGACGACGACTTACGGTTTGTCGGCAGTTGCGACCCGATGCCAGAGAACAGAGCTGCAAAGAGCCGCCAGGAGAAGACCACAGCGGAGCATTGCGATCGCGTACACTGCAGGGGTTGATGCACCATACACAAACACGGAGAAAGTAATGATTAAAAAGATATATACTGAAACGGGTTTTTCCCGAGACTCGCGACAACTGCTAAACTCACACAAACCACGACCGAGCCACCGACCACTCCAAGCGCGAGCGAGCCACTGGAAGGGCGCCTATGAGTAAGTACGCAATAGAAAAGCGACTCGCTGAGGAAATCCGGAGAAAGTATACGAATCCCACCCAGGAGGGGAGATCCCATCGCTCTGCTGGCATCTGTTTCTTCTCAAAAAAAGCGGCTCCGGTTCCCGGTTGAGGGAGATGACGTGACCTTGGAGTGGGGGTTGGGTGGGAGAGAGGGCCCAAAACCAAGCGTCATACGCAAAAAGAAACTCGTTCTCCCGTCCGCCGATGACGCGACGGAAGTGGCTGTTTAGACGCAAACTCACTTGATTGGCACGTCCCACGGCCCGTGTCTCGTTGGTTGGGGGCTGGTTATTCACCTCCTCGAACGCGCCACACCAAAGACCACGTGGCCCAACGTTTTTTTGCGCGCCCGTAGACCAAAGCGACGAAAGCTTACCGAAAAAGAGCGCGAACTTTTTCGCGTCCCCCTACTCGTCTTCATTTGACATTGAATATTCAACTGGCGGGATGGTGCAGGCGAGCTGGTGTAGATTTGCATTTTCTTATAAGACACCTGGGGCTGGGTGAAGAACGAGAATCCAAAGTGGAAGAGCAATCAACAGAATGACAGGAGGCAACGTCTCGAAAGCTGACAAACCAAATAATTACAAAAAAAAAAAAAAAAAAAAAAACACAGCGCGAACACTGCAGTCAACGCTACTACCCGATGAAGCCAACCTAGCAGCTTCCAAGAGTCTTAATGTCACGGCGCTCACACGGTAAATGCGCAAGGATACTGCGCCTTTTTTTCTTTTTTTGTGTGTGTGTGTGTGTGCGCGATTGGCTCAGCCGGCGATTGCAAACCCACAAAGACAACGATCGAAAACTTCCATAAACTTATTTTGACTAAAAGATGGGCGGGTGTACTTTGACCTTTTCCCGCCAATTATCTTGGTGCCCGGGGGTCACTCACTTTGAAGGTTTTAGACAACTGGAAGTACCTGCTTTCGGAAGCCGGTACATCTCCCCTCCTCTGACTACTTCGTATTCCGGACCAGCAGCTCGGAGGGAAAGGCTTCGGGCGGAATGTCTTTTTGGCTGTACTTAATCAGATGCTCAGTCCCACGGACTGCCAGATCCTTGTCTTGCGGTGTGCGGAACAGACGGGGGTTGTTTATTTCCATAGTCTTTGCAAGTCGGTCGCAACGCAAAGGATATGGGATATCCTCTTGCATTGGACAGTGTTCCACATTCGAGGAAATAAGTCGGAGATAAAATCACGGGGGAGGGGCAAGACATACACAGGAAACCCTGCTTTGAAAAAAAGCTTTGAAAAAAAAGAAGAAAAAAAAAAAGGGGGGGGGGGGGGGCATGAGCAGGAGTAATGAGAGAGTTTAGCGGGTCTTTGCTCCTGTTATTAGGCAGCCATTATCTCCGGAGCAGTACGATGAGTTCCTCAAACGGCCGAATAAAACAAACAAATAGAATAGACGAGGTAAATTTTGAGGAAGGTCTGCAGTGTAGCACATCTGAACATGTATGCCTGTTGAAGAGAAAAGAAAGTGTAATGTAAATCCAGGTGCTTCTACACGATGCTTGAAAGGATTTTGCTGGCAACAGTAAAAATAATTTGTAAAGAAAAAATAAAGTTTTATTGTTTTATTATAAGTGCAAGCTTCCAGAACAAAAAGTTAGATAAATGACCGTTTCCTTCAACACATTCTGCAGCCAATTGTCAGTGTTGGGTAAAGCTCCTCTAAAAGGTACAAGTAAGGTACAAAGTAAATTAAACGTGATGTACTTCAAGTAAAGTAGTAAGTACACTGGGTGCAATGTACTTGAAGTAAAGTACTAAAAAATACAATGTACTTTCAATGTAAAGTACAAGTATTTTAACACAATCTTTCATGATGCCCTTTAATTCCCCTATACAGTGATCAGGGCTGCATGACCTACTTTCAAAAACAGCGGCGAATATTTGATGAAGTGGCCACAGAGTACTTATTTTTAGGAATTTAGCCAAATTCCTGAAAATCACAGTATAGTGATTTTCTTTCACTGGATTCTTGCACCCAAGGGGGTTAAATGTATACAAGGAGAGAGCATGACGTCAGCCCCGTAGCTTCCGCAAGCAATCCTCTTAATAAATGAATGTCCTCTTGTTAATGAAAAAAAAGAAAAAAAGTGAGTGTTGAAGCGAGTTGGATGTGACACCTGAGAATGTGATGCGAAAAAAATTAAGGAACTTTCAAGTCGAAGGAAAACACAAAAGAGTGTCTCAAAACATTGTGACGTTCTCCTCTGTTGTCGTTTTCTTCGACTCGAAAGTTTAATTTTTCCGCACCACAGTCTCAGGTGTTACATTATGATTAATTTTGCTCGCCTAATATTTTAAACCTCCTCGCTCGCACTGACCGACCGTGAAGTAGCGAGAGTTCAAAAAGCTACGGGAAAGCCGCCCCCAGAACAAACGGAGCAATGCGTCGTCTACTCACGTTTCTGGTAAGGGTAGAATATCCCTCCCAGTATTTCTTCGAGTTAACAAAGCATTATTTCGTGATACTAATTTAACAAAACCAAATATGGGGAACGTACTTTCCTCGGAAAGTACCAGAAAAAAACTTTCAGTGAAGTACAATTGTACATACTCAGAGAATGTACTTCAAGTAAGGTACAAGCTTACTAAACCTACTTGAAGTAGTACTTTAAGTACAATGTACTTCAAGCACTTCCCAACACTGCCAATTGTTCACTGACACGCGTGTTCCGGGGCTTCGAAACATTTCTACTTCCAAGGCTCGTAATTGGTTAGATTGAGTTTTGCCTGTTCAACTTGAGTTCCCATGCATCTCAACAAGGTCAACGTTCGTACCCGAAGGGATTAATCGTAACATTTCAGTGTAAACATGGAGCTTGTTACTGTAGCTTTGATTTCGCGGGTCAAAAGACGTCATTATTTTGCAAAAGAAATTGATCTTGGGTTTTATTATTTTTGCATCTTCATATTTTATGAATAAAATAATAAGGACCGGTGATGATCGCAAAATTAGTCGAATAAGCATTTAAAGAATTCCTTGCAAGCCAGAATGACATAAATTTGAGTCTTTTTTTTTTTTTTTGTGCGCGGTTCTTCGAATTATGACGACCCAGCCTCCTCCTCTCCATCGCAGTTTTCTGTAGCTTCAATTTCTCATGCAAAATTATTAAGACAAATTATTTTTCCGCCGCGAAAGAGTGTCGCTACGCATCTATGGTAACATTCCAACGCGTTTTTCTCTTCATGTAATTTTGGGGCATTTTCACAGTTTGCGCACAAAAATTTAAGTTAATATTGTCCTATCAGAACCAAATCTGCCATGCATACGCTTTATAACATGCAGAATGCAACTACCAAGGTTTAGATAGATCTTTTTTTTTATTTATTTATGAAAAAAAAAAAAAAAAAAAAAAAAAAACTTCCGTTATCTTTGAAAATGGGATTCTTGCTTCTTTTTTAAAATTATTTTAAAAGAGGTGTTGTACACATTATTTTTTGTTGTTCATTGCACAAAGCTTTTAAAGGGAGGGGTTTAACTACTTTTACTAGGCTCCTTTAAGTGTGCTGCCAAGCCCCACGCGTCCGCAAGAACATAGTTTTTTCTCCATGTGCAAAGCATCCAGTCCAGAACATAAAAAGAAAGCTATACCAAAAATAACACTACATTTATAAAAATGAGACCAAGCCTTATAAGCTATGAAATTTTCACTTAGTCATCACAAATAATAAAATAAATGTTGTCCCCTGGGTCATAAGACACGACAAACATATGCTACTACGCCACATATTAAGTAAGGCACATCCCATGCATGTTGGTTGTGCAAGTGACACTGTACGCTTGAATATGTCGGGAAATGCTCCATATGGCAGAAGACATTTTGCGAGACAGTCAAGATTTCAATTCTTGCTGCGAGATGTCGACGTTCACCTGGACAAACTTTTCTTGCGTTCATATGCCCTTTTAGTCGCTGCTACAGCTCTCGGTGGCATTTCACGACTAATGCCGGAGTTTAAAACAGCAGAACAAACACACATTACAGAACCAGCCAATGAACTTGAAACATTTTCAATATGGCTTTAAACATATTAGTTTAAGCTCCGTGACACCACTCTGCCATCACCATCTTGAACTTTAATGTGACCGTGCAGGTTCAAAATGTTACTCAAAGTTTACCTGCCAGTGGTGTCTGGATTTTTTAAATTTCTATTTGCCATTTTATATAGAAATTATGTGTCAAGCAAGGAATTCGAAATCTGTCTGGGGTTATCTTCGGGCAAACAAGAGAAACAAGATTTTTCTTGTGCTACTTTAAAGTCTGTTGCAGTAGCAAAACAAGCTACTCCCCAAAACCCTTATACCTTTTCCACTTCAGCAGAGCGAATGCTGTTGAGGACACTACCGATCACGGTAGTTTCCACTTTAGCAGAAAGCATTGTGGGAGGGACTTGCCCTGCTATTCTAGACATACAAAATACTATAGATTAAATGGCGCTTTGGGCTGAAAGTCAACTACCTCATCTCTAAGGGTATGCGTCTATGTGTTCCACAGCTCTGCTAAAGAGGTGTCGTTGAACCCACACTCGGCGTAAACAGTTTTGTGCTATGTTGTCAAGGCTAGGATATACCTTCCATGGTACTCCGACATTTTCAAAGCAACTTGCACGAGCGAATGCAAGAAGTTACGTGCACATGCTCTAGGAGCAGTGCAGGGATGCAGCACTGAGTGTAACAGAACACCAACAAAGAACAAAAGAACTGGTACTATGAGCGGGGCATACATTTCCAGAATCGGTTGGTTCAAACACTAGAAGATGAGACCTATATTGATCACTACAAGATGAAAATGCCTACTCCAGAACAAAACAGTGGCTTGGACATTCAAACAAGTATGCAGCCAGAGCAACCTAGTTAATTTTGTTATGATTCATCAGATGCTGGAACAATTTTGAGCGTTCCAGAAACAGCTGTCGCACGCAGAAGTTCAGTACACTTCCATCAAACACACAGGTGTGCTGCTCTGCAAACTAGGTTGCACGCACAAGTGCTGGGCCAAGGAAGGCACTCTACAAAACCACGAGCTCCTGCCCTTGCCTCCTGCAATGCGCAATGCAGAACTTTTCGAATAGTCTGCAGTGGTAGAAATTCATAAATAATGTTACTGTACTCTATATCTCACTAGATGTATGCAATGCTGTGGAACCAGGGCCGTACCCAGAAAAAAATTTCGGGGGGGGGGGGGGGGGGGGGGGGTTTCGGGGACAACGGCGGCCATTTTGTCTTATTTTCGTCTATGAATCATGTGCATCGGTGGCATATAATGGAGAGTTATAGCAAACCGAAGAACCGGTCCCGGTTTGGTACCCGGTAGCCGACCGGTGCCACTGCGCGTGCGCAGAGGTGGAGATTAAAATCGGCTGGCTGCAAGTGCACCGACCAGGGCCGTACCCAGAAAAAAATTTCGGGAAGGGTCAGAACCCCCTAACCCCCCCCCCCCCCCCCCCCCCCCCCCCCCCTTCCCCCCTGGTTACGGCCCTGTGTGGAACCCACAAACAAAAGAGGAAAGCCGCTTATGTAAGAATTTTGAGCAGCAGGCTAATCTCCGAGCGGGACAAAAGCAACTTCCGAGATGCACACTGCAACACCACTTTAGTAATAAAATGTTTACTCCTTGCTTTTTTTTTTTTTTCGTGCTTACTGGTTAGGGAATGAGCTACTTCTAAATCCCATATAAATGATTAGAATACAAATTAATATTTTTGGAAAATCATTCCTTTCCACCCAGTAGTAATTTTCATGCTCAAGTGATTTAGATAAGGGGTTGGCAGCTAGACTTTCCGAGCGACAAGGTGGATGCTCGACAAAAGATGTGCGACAGGAGGGGAGGGCCTGGCGTACAAAGAGGGTCTCGTGTTTTCAGAGTTTGCTTTCCGGTGAAACTTGTAGAGCGTTTTTCCGAGTTTATTTTTATCGCAAATTCGACATTCGTTAGATTTGACATCTGTTTAAGTTCTGAATTCCCCATAATTCTGCGAACGTTGGGAGTGTCCCAGGATTCTAAATTACAAAAAAATATTACTCTTGTACAAATGCATCAAAAGATATGAATGGTCACTCCTTCAGATGGGAAATGTTGAGAGCAATATTTACAAGAATGTAGCACCCTACATGTCAAGGACAACAACACTGTTGGAAGCAGGTTAGAGACTGCCGCAATAAATTCGAGCATACTTGACAAGGTTTTTGTCACTGTTAAGCTCCCTTTCAACGTTTGCACCTTAGAAAGATGGAACTAGAAGCTTCGGCGTGCAGTGCACAAATATTAGCCATTGGGCTGTGTGTGGTTTTTGCCTCACAGTTTCCACCGTCATAAAAACGCTGCCTCATCCTGACCCTAAGCAGCAGATTGCACATGTTTAGACCGGCCTTTGTCATAGCTAGGATGTATATTTTGCGGTTTTAAGGAGGAACACTGGTCTTGGAGCTTTTTTTCTTATTTTATGACCAAACCCAATGAAACTGCACAGGCTTGTTCAGCTTTTTGTGCTGATTTCATATATCTGGTAATTTTCCCAGTCAGTAGTATTGTCCTCAAAATAATTAAAACTTGCCTGCCTTTGTTTGGAAAAACAATAGAAAATATACTGCTCAGCAAAATATTCGTTTTAACACATGGCTAGATACTATAAAGTGTAGAGAATACAATGTTGGAAGTACTTTTAAGATAAACTCATTATTAGTGATTTTACCACACATTGAAGTTCAGTGCTCAATGCACAACTAATAAAGCAAAAAATCAAATAGAAAATTTTCTAGACTTATATTAAAAAATCTGCTCTCAACATTGTATGCTTCACACACTCAGCTACACATTTCAGGAACGGTTATATTTCTATCTGCTCTAGATGCTGAGATATCCCTCCTGCAAATTTTTAACGAGTCAAAATATTGTGTTTTGCGAAAACAGTGTTTTAGAGTCAACTTCAATGCGAATTCAGCCCACATAGATATTATAAATTGATTTATAGCTAAATATTCATCCACGAAATTATAAGCCTGGTAGATTCAGCAGAACAACAGCCATTGCCATTTTCAAAAGAACGCAGTTTCAGGAAGTTTTTGGCTCCAAAGACCCATGTCCCCCTTAACCGATAAACACAGTATTTTTCATATTTTCGAGCAAGCATTTTTTTTTTTCATCTAAAAAGTTCTCTATACTTTCCAGTTCTGATAGAAAAACACCAACATCCACCGTAATGGAAATAAATCAAAACAAAAACATTAACTTCTAAATATTTTTTTTAGCATTTTTTTTTCTCCTGAAAGATTTTTTACACAATTTTTTGTCAAACACATTATCTTGCCAAAATCATTCACTTTGCCTGTCTTCTTTTATAACCTACGTGGTCTTGGACTCTTGGAGGACAGTAGCTTTGTTTCACTGTTCTCCAAGGTCAGCGGTCCTCATGGGCCACCGACCTTGAAGATCACTATCAGTGGCCCGAGGCCAGTCACGGCCAGTACCCTTGTTCTCTTGAGGTGAGAACAGTCTAAATGCCCTTGTCCTATTCCAGTTAGAACAAGAGAACAGTGATTGCCATTGGTTTAGTGCAGGGAAAGAAAGGAGGGAAACCTTCCCTTTTTGTTGGAGAAATTACTTAGAAAATACCATTTCAAGTTTTGCAGCACACAAACCAGATAGAAGTCATCAGGATGGGAAGAAAGCGTAAAGCTCCGGATGATTACGCTAAGGAGTTAGACGATGTTGACGTGTGTACCAACCCTTTGTCCATGGTGTGCAAGTACTGCCAAATCACGGTCAGTGTAAAAGATGGGAAAGGCGCTACAATGATCACGGAGCACATGTTGATGAAGTGTCACATCCAGCTCAAAAAACCTTGTCTTGATGCGTGCAAATACTTTTTTCTTACCACGTCTTTATTTGATTTAGAGTGAGAAAGCTAAGCAGCATTCTACTCTGGAGGAATGACCGTCGTATCTTTGAATGCTTCTATAATTTAAACTTTTTTCTATTATGTTAGCCGGCAATCCTCAGAAGTCCAGCCAGAGCTCTATGGAAGAGTGCATCACGTGAGTCTCGGGGAAGGATGAGGTTGCCGACGCGGCACAGATTTTGCAAGGCTGGCGTTCCTCTTACGGACCTCCCTTGGAGACTTCTTCCGAAGTATATGCCCCACTGCTCACACAATGCCCTCTGCACAGATGATGTACCGTCAAGAACTTACCCCGATGTATTTACAAGAGTTGTGTGTAATGCGGGAACTGAGTATCGTCTGATTTCCCTCACTATCGATGAGACACCTGAGCTCTGTGACCAACCAGTGATTGCAGTACTTTTGACACTGTTTGATTGTGAGCTTCTCCAACGAAGGGCCTTTGTGGCAGATCTCCAAGTCCTCCAGCAGTGCAATGCCATCACCATTGGGGTGCTTGTTTAAGACGTTCTTGGGAAAATTAGGCAGGAGTTTTCGTGATGTGTGCATAATTTCCTCGGACTCGGCATCATACATGCACAAGCTGCAGAGACATCCAAATATCCCATGCCGACTTCATGGCACTGCACTTCAAAGACCCGTGCCATCTCCTGAACATCACGCTCGCCAAGGACATAACACTGGTTGAGTTTGACGTTGTACAGGACTTTGTCGTCCACTTCCCTGCCCTCCTTCGAATTTGCGAGAGTTACTGCATAAGATCTATATTCTTTGTCAATCTATGAATCTTGAATCAAAGTGCCTGTCCACGGTTAGCCCTTCACGGTGGTTTTTCATTTACGAGGCACTCGCTTATGTTTCACATTACTGGCGCCCAATTCTGTCTTTTCTGAAGAGTAAAGGCCCGTTCACGCTCTTGCGACCGAGTACGACTGAGAGAGACGAGATCTCTTAAAACTTCTTAAATGTTTTTAGAATGAGGGAACACACTGACATTGTTTGAAAATGTCTTTAATAATAATAAAATAAAAGAAACATCAGGGCCAGGTCAGCTGGGCTTAAGCCGTCGGTGCTGTCCTGGGGTGGGGGATGGGGATTAAATGAAGTGAGTCAGGTGAGCCTCCTTAATGAACCGAAGGAGGGAGTCGAATAGTTCCTTTCGGTGCTTTGGTGAGCCGGATGGTCTGGTCCATTCCGCCAAGCTCTTGGGTCTTTGATCCGCGGGAATGGTCAGTAAAATTTCTTCTTTTTTCTCAAAAATGTTTATGCAGTCCCAGAAAACGTGATTTTCTGAGGCCACGACCTTGCATTGTCGGCAAAGACTTTCGTCCATGTCGTCTGCGGGTTCTGAGTTCTCTTCGTTGTACCTTTTCAGTCGTTGCTTGTTCCAAGTGTACATTGCAGTACGTTTACGTACCATGGCGGTTCCCGTGCGTAGTCGCCTGAGGCAGACCCTGTCCCATCGGGAGTAGGGTCCATCCGGTAAAGGGTACGAGTCCTGTTTTCTGAGTGCATGGAGCCTCTCTCGGCGCTCTCTCCGCTCATCGTCCTTGACGGCTGTAGGGTCCTGTCTTTCTGAGGAGCACGTGAGGCCACCATAGCCGGGATCAGAAGAGGGAGAAGAGAGCATGACCCGTGCTGCGGCATGTGCTGCCTCGTTCCCAGGAATGTTTTGGTGGCCTGGGATCCACCTCACACTAAGCTTTGTTTGTCGGTTCATGACGCTTGCTTTGATGGCCTTTGCAGTCTTGTTGGAAGTGGATGGGTTCCTGCATTCTTCGTATGCGGCCTTAGAGTCCGTGTAGACGAGGCATTCTTCTTGAGGGTCCGAGTGTTCAACTGCCATAAGAATAGCCTTGAGTTCGGCATCTCGAGAAGCAGTGGACTCGTTTAGATTTAAGAGGGCCAATTCCCCCTTGCTGCTAACTCTATGCGGTGACCCTGGAACTGCATTTCACAAGAGCGAAGGTTTTGCGGGATTTCCGAGGTCAAATGTGCGTAATACCCATAGAAAGGCTCGTTTATAACATTGGCAAAAGTTTTTCGAGCCAAGAAAGAAAGGATAATGCGCGAGAAATAAAAAAAAATATGCCGGACCGCTGAGTTTACACTGCTTCCCAATAGATGGCGCCAGTGTGTTTTCTGGTTTAAGAAGTTTTAAGGAACCCAGGTTTAAGAGGTCGCAAGAGTGTGAACGGGCCTTAATAACGCAGTCGGTCAGAGGTGCAAAAGGCTGAATGCGCTTATCTCAACTTCAGTCCTTGAGTCCTTGCAAGAACTTCTTATCAAAATGAATTTTATCCATGAAGCTAAGAGCTCGCTGCTTAACATCATAAAGGTTCTCGAGTCGGAAAAAAGCCTTGTGCACGAGGCGCGTTTTCTTCTAGGCATGAGCTTGCAACTTTGCTGAAAAGGTAGAATAACCTGCCACTTGAAAGCTACGACAGTGTTGATGCACTTCTGAAGATGACTGAAGAGGTCCTAAGGTCAGAGCTCATTGCTTCCTTTTTGGCTTACTACCGCGCAATCCAGGACAAGTGGCTCAGGACTTTCTCATGAAACATCACTGATGACCTGCAGTTCACGGATGAGTCGTTCTGGTTTTGAGTGCAGATAGTTAACCTTTGCGTGCAAATGGAGCTGCAAGGGGCATTTTCTTCCTATGAAAGCATCTTCGGGCTTGTGCTTAATGAATATAAGGTCAACGATCTCGAAGCCGGGTTTCTTCAGTACCGCCAGTATGCCATCAGCGCTGTAGTTGATCCCATACTCTTTCGGAAGCTGCATGCATCGGACTGGCAAGTACTGTCCCAAGCCTCGTTGGATGTTTTGGGGCTTCCCGTGTCCAGCTCACATGTTGAGCGGGCATTCTCGAAATTGCGCATCATCAAGAGGAAGGTGTGGGTGGCAGTGACAGACACGAGCCTAGGAATGTATGCATGCATATATACTACAATATTCAAGTGTGAAAGAGATTGTGTAAAAGATGTAAATAAAATCTGAACTGTCTGTCTTTAGTGGTTGTTTACATTCACAACTTTCTCAACCGATAATCACTGTTTTTAGCATCTGCACAAGAGAATTCACCAAAAAGCACCGGTATTCTAGAAACAAATAAACACCGATAAACATCCGCCGATTTTTGTCATAAATAAACACCGGAAAGTACACACCCTAGTTGTAATCCAGAAATACAGCCACATTGACCCATTTTTTAGAACGGACATGGACAATGAGTGCCTGCTGTAAGCATCCAAGGTTAAGGGGAGATACGAGTGACCTCTCCTCAGCCTCCACTGACTTGGCACTCTCTCAAATATTCTTTTTTTTTTGTTTTGGTGCCGCAGCTGTGAATGTTAGAGTTTTTTGTATAAATCCGAATCGATGAAAAGTTTTACCCGGTGAGTGTTCGTCAAACTTTTTTGGTTTAATCTGAAAACCGGGAATCCTAGGTGTGACCGACTAAAAGAACCAAATCCGCAGTAAACAGGGCAACCAGATCGTCGCCAGGCCTGCATAAGATAGAACAGGAAGAGTTGCATAGAAAAGAGGTAAATGAAATGTATGGTCGTAGCTCATTCCTGAACATGGTTGCAAGCAGAGCTCGCTACTGCATGGCCAAATACCAAGTGCTTTCTAACAAAACCACCCATCAAATGTAGAGGGGGGTGTGGTGGTCAGCCCAGATTAGGTAGCCGAGATTAGATAAGGAGAATGGCACACTTTGTGGCACGGACTCTCCTCGAGGGATTCAACTTCCTACATAGCACTCTCCCCCCAAGTTTTTTTACCCATAATAATAAAAACCGTGGCTTTGTACAAACATACTAAGCAGACTGGGTAAAGGATACAATCGATGTCACCGCTGTCCCGTTGATACCAGCAATGCAGTCGGTCGATTCTTCCCCATGGCCCAGGGAATCTTGATGTACCTCCACTCCGCTCGTCGACGACATTTCCACTGTGCCACCTTTGCAAGCGTCAAACCCGGCCGCTGCACTCGTTTTCGAAGCGACACAAATGGGGGGTGTCGTTGCAAGAACCAATATAATCAGATTCCAGTGGCTCTTAGGGAATGTCTGCCTCTGTGTTGTGAACCAGTCACTATGTGAAGTCCAGTGACGGGCACCTACTAGAGGCCCACAAAATGAACCTCACTTTAAATCCAGAATCGAGCATCAAGCTGTTGCTTTATGCTAATAGAGTGCGCATTAAAGCGGAATTTGTTGTATGGATACTTTTACAGCTAGAACTATCTGAATGAAACGGGATCCTAGAATGACTCCACGGTAAAGTGGAAATTTAACTTGTAGAGTGCGACAGCTCACCAGGGGTTCTCAATGTTTACCATGCAGTAGTAAATAGACAAACTTATACCGTGGCACAATGCCTTTTTACCTGCGGCACACACCCAAATGGATGCGCATCACAAAGCAGCCAGATTTGCATGCTACTTTCTCAATGCTCCGAGTAGGATTACAAAAATGTGGCGATGACTATGCAGCCAATGCTTTGAAATCATAGTGCATGTGTCTTCGTGATGAATAAAAACTGCAAAAAGGTTACCGAAGCCTTTCCTCACTTTGTACTAGGGCTAAGAGAACGACTGTGGGAGCGTTTAGACACCAGTGGCCGCATTTTCCTGCCGAAGGTCGGCAAAGACACGTCCTCAAAGCTCGGTCTTCGAAGAAGCTGCCAAATGCAAGAGAGCAATCCGTTCACCGTTATGTACTGCTTTATTCCTTGGCTCCGCGAGTCGTTTAGCTTTTAAAAATTTAGGTCATCGGGCAGGTAATTCATGGGCGATTAGCTTAATCGAGTTGTCTCGCCAATTTGAGCGGTCGGTTAGGAACCAATCGATGGCGTGAAGTCGCGAGAGCATACCGGGAACGGGAGAAAGGGGGGAACCCTAGAAGCGCGAGGCCATGTTGCCTGCCTCTGAGAGGCTGCCCCCTGTGAGGATGGCCGGGTCCTGCGCTATCCACGGCATGTCCGGCACCCCCGACGCGCCAAGGTGGTGTGCCCACGGCCTGACTGGAGGTGGCGGCGGTCCCTGCATCAGTGGCGGCCCGAAGGTTATGTTCACAGTGGGCAGGAGCGAGCGCAGTGTCTCCTGCGACTCCCGCAACGCGTACAGTTCCGCGAGGCCGCTGCTGTTCTGGTGGTGGTGTGGCTGGTGCGGTGGCTGGCCCAGCGGACACAGTTTCTGTGGTTGCTGCTGCTGCTGCTGCGCGGTGGATAGGTAGAAGGGCGGGAAACCGGGCGGCGGTGGTGGGGCCCTACGTAGCAACGGGGGTTCAAACGGCGGAACTGAACGCGGCAGAAACGGGGGCCTATGTAATGCAGTTGCGGGCACGTTCACTCGGGGTAGCGAGGGCGGCGGAGGCGCCGCGACGGCCTCCTTCTCGAGCAGGTCTGCCAGGCCCTTGGAGCACTCATCCCACGGGTCGAAACCCAGATCGTCTTCGTGCGCCGCACCCGCCACGATGGGGTCGTCGTCGACCGGGTCGTCCTCGGCGCCGCTCCGCTTCGCCTCGGGCGAAGGTGGCGTTAGAGACTGCTCCTCAGGACTGCTGCGGCTGTCCGACGGCGGCGAAGCCGCGGCCGCGGCGGCGGCCGCCGCGGCCGCTGCCTCAGCGGCGGCTTTGAGCTCGCCCTGCCGCGCGTGCCGGGGCGCCAACCCGGGCTTGCGCTGCTTGCCGGACTTTTTGGTCGTGGTCGCGGTAGCGGCCACCACGGGAGCGGCAACCGCCACGGGCACGACGGCCGCCGGCGTCGCCGTCGCCGCCGTCCCGTTGTTATTCGAGCCCAACATCTGGTCGTGCAGCTTACGTTCGTAGTCCTGGTGCTTGCCGTGTTGCATCTCCTCCTTGGTGAAGCTGGCCGCCTGGTCGCCCAGCTCGTGCAAATACATGCAGTCCGTCTTGGGACACTGCTGCCCGCGCAGGAAGTAGTTGCAGTATTTGGTGGTGCCGAGGGACGCCTTGAGCGTCCTCCCGTCCACCTTGACGTTGCTCACGGCCTGGATGGCCCTGAGCGCGTCTTCTGCCCGGTAGTACGTCACATAGGCGCTCGCGGACGGGCCCTGCAGTCCCGCGTACGACGTGCTCTGGTTCACCACCACCTTGTGGATCTTGCCGTACTTGCCGAAGCAGTCCTGCTTTTTCAGCGTGTCCGCGTCGGCGAGCCTCGGCGGCAGGCCGACCACGAACACTAGGTTCTTCTGGACAACGCGAACGTTGGCCAAGTGCTTGCGGTTCTCGGAGAGCTTCTGCTTTCGCTGCTGATCCTTCTGTCGCTTCTCGTTCTTGATCCTGTGCAGTTCCTCGACGGACACCGGAGTGAAGTCCGCCGGGTCCTCGGGGTACTGCTTTCGGCAGGCGGGACACAGCCCGTTTTCGTCAGTCCTAATTCGATGCCAGCAGAATCGGCAAATCTGGTACCCACAAGTGCACGGAAAGAAGTTGATGTCGTCCATTTCCAGGGGTTCCATGCACAACGGGCATTCGATATTTTGATCTTCCGCTGTGTACATCTTTGACCGGGGAGCGTTCGAGGGGGTAACACGGCCACCAGCTTGATCCAACTACTCGATATGTTTGGGAAATTGGTGTTTTTTTCGGACACCTGTCAACTGAGGAACACACCTCGGACTTCCGCTTGCGTCGCGTATGCCTGTCGAAAACTGAACAAAAAAAAATTCTGTGCCAGGTGGCAGCACGATCCGCGATAACGCGTTCGATGTTTCTCGCTCAAACTGAAATGTAGCTCGTGCTATCGGATCGATGTGTTACCATGCCGCTTTATCGTTGAGCCATATACGTCATGAGTCGTCAATAACGACATTGGTTCTCTCACATGTGCCGACGAATCGAGCGCATTTGATGCTCTATGAGCATAGGTGGCGTTGAAATCGGAATCGTCACTCGCGAGCTCGCGACTCGCGAGGTACACTCGAGGCACCCGAGGTGGCGAGGTACCCGAGTGGAGGTACCCAACTAGCTGAAACGGCTGAGTTTGCTGGTCGAGGCGTGGGGTGTGCTGAGGTACCGTTTGAGGTACCGTTTTGAGTTCGGACGCTCATACTAATTATGACGTCGAGGTGCATGAAGCCACGGGGAAGCTTTTGATGTTTCTTTTCGCACACAGGACCAGCTTCGAATTTCCTTCGCTGCTCCTGATACGAGCTCGAGACGTGTGATGCATCAGCTGTTTATCATCCCCTATCATGAACTTAGATATAAAATCGTTCGCTGTCCTCTAGGGCGCGTTGCTAAAAATAATGCTGCCTCATTGTCACTGTCGATAAATGTCGAGCCACTTGGCTTTGATTTGTTTTTGTGGTCATTCAGATTCAGTCTTATTAAAAAACAACATATCTGTTTGAATAAGCATGCCGCTGCTGCTGTTACTTACAAACTAATAATAAGCTCTTGCCACAACCTCTCTTAATCATCGTTATTCCCTTCACCTGCACGCGATGTCATCGCATCATCATTATATGGGGCGCCTTGAGCCTTCACTATAGGCTTCTTGGTATGGTCATGGTAAACTGCACGGGCTACTGCTGCGCCGCTGCACTCTGAGCCAAGATAACATTTCTACTACAATTACTAAAAAGTTATTGCTACTGGAATACTGTACAAAACAAGGCAATGATGATGCCTATGCAAAGTTCCCTTGTTCACTCGTCTCCACAGGTCAGGTTCTGTTTTCTAACATGGATTCCAAGGAGGTGAAACAGGCACTGAAGGAGGCCAGGGAGGCAATACGACAGAAAGACTTCAAAGCTGCTCTGAGGCACTGCAAGGTCAGATCACATTCAATCAGGGGCGGATGCAGGAATTTCCTGAGGGAGGGGTCAGGTGTTGGTCATCGTACCATATGCTTAGGAACCCCTCTCCTTCGTTTTACGCCCCAAATTTTACACATGCAGAAATCAAGAGGGGGGTCAGGACTTCCGGACCCCCCCTCTAAATCCGCCCCTGCATTCAATGCCCTCATGGCATATGCATCATGCATACCGTATACTTGTTCTAGCTAGCCCTCGTGAGTTGACCTCATTTTAAAAACTTCCTTAGTACGTAGTACGAGATTTCTAAATGGGAATATATGTAAAGGCCACTTTCTTAGAACACCAAGCAACGTCTGCACAATCCATTCAAGCCATTTGGCATGATCTGTTAACCTGGAATGGGGATACGCTAAGTTGCTGCATACCTCTTAGAAGAGTACCATTCCTTCGTAGACCAATTAACGTATGCCACCGGATGGATAGTACACAGGCGCTCCTTTGCTGTGACCTTAGCTGTTGAATTTATGTCACTTTAATTTCAGTAGTAAACATTTAGAAAATAAAAGGTTTAGAGATATCCCACTCTTTCATTTGTAGAATGGGCACACTGATCTGAACATATAGCTTAGCAAACAACTCTTCCACGAATGCTCTAGTTATGTTCATGTTCATAGCTATGTTCACAGCTATGTTCATCCTCATTGCTATGTTCATAGCTATGTTCACAGTTGTGTTCATACTCGTAGCTATATTCATAGCTTTATTTTATAAACTTGTGAACTCATCTCCGTGGCAGGTTATGCTCTACTCTGCCTACCAACCAATTCATTAACACCATTTTGTGCGAGACATCTGACGAAATGAACGTCTCAATAAATCTCGCAACGTCTGCAACACAGGCTGCTCTGAAACTCGACAAAGAATGCTACATGGCCTGGGTGTTCGTGGGCGCTGCGGCACAGGAAATTGACCAGCTGGAGCAATCGGTTGCCGCATTCAGCAAGGCCGCCGCCATTGCGCCCGACCAGATCTTGGCGTGGCAGGTTTGATTTACTTCTCTTTTTATATATTATTTCTTGCACCAGATCAAACTCTCACCCGAGTTCTGCTAAAGTTCCTGAACTCTTAGAATTGAGTTGACATAGACTCTGAACCTTTTGCAGGGACTGTGTGCCCTCTATGAAAAGCATCAGAGTCTGGGCAGCTTTGAGAATGACCGCCACAATGTCTACTTGAAGTTGATCGAACTGACACAAAAGTAAGTGCCATGGCATCCATCTTCTTTCTGCATTGGCAGTTTTGCTCGGTGATGTTGGTTTGATGATGCGGACTGATGAGCGAAGACTGATTATGTGAAAACCTGTTCTCTTGTGCAGCGATACTGCAAAGCAGGTCGAAATGGCTGAAAAGCTGACCGGCTATTACAGGAACCTTGGGAAGACCACCGAGGTACTAACAACAAACCCTTCGTTGACTGCCACATGTAACAGCAGCGACAAAAGGATGCATGAAAAAGTGAATGATATTGTTCTGACATCTCCTGTCCACATGTGTAGTCATCATTCGGACATTTCTGTGTAGTCTTTTTCTGGACTTTATGCCGCTATCCTTCTAAGATGCCCAGACACACCTGGCACTTTCTTCCAAGTATGCATATTCCTTTCCTTTCAGTACATAAGCACCCTAGATTGTTGCATAAAGCTGATTCCAGCCTGCAAAGAAGCGCTGCCACTATGGCAGACACTTCTGGATTCCAGCAAGGAAAAAATCGCAAGTTATCCGAAAGAGCACCAAGACCTTGTATGTTAAAACAAACTGTTGTTGGTTTGCCTCGTTATTAACTTAATTATTTTCCCCAACCCGCAGTTACTCGGGGCTTACGAGCAGCTCACATTTTTATCGGAGGTGGAGCTGCCGCGCCGGGAAGCACTTTGCCGTCTCTACATTGATGCACTGCTCCAGGTAAGTCCTTAGCGAATCGGGTGACTTATGAACCTTGCGCGTCTTTTTTGGAAATGCTGTCTCCAAGTAATAGTAGTTGCGCTTAGTCATTTAGTGCTTGTAAATTTGTCAATGCGGTTTAAAAGAGTGCTTAGTCTTTTCGGCATAATGATGACTTGGCAGCACAAAAAATAGACGATGTGAACAGTGAAAAATAGAAATCGGTCCATTGTTCAGTCCAAATGGTTTTAAAAGTAGAAGTATGTTGAACCAACATACTCTTCTAATTTTTTTTCTATTTTCGAAAATGACTTTTGGTGAGTGTTGCTCTGGTTTTCACATTACATCCAAAATGTAGCGTGTCTTAATTACGAGATAAAATATTAGTCATGTGCGAATAGTGGGTTTTGAGTTTGCATTAGCGAATTCGAAGCGGATAGTTGTTTTGGCCAAATATTTTCGGATCTAATGTCATGACGAAAATAATCCATGGAGAAGGGGAACAAGAGGGACAAAGGACAGACACAAATCTCCAAACACCGCTAGGTGACTGATGCGCAGTTGAAAAAATCCGCCTGGTCTGGAGGGGTCCCTGGTTGATACCCGGACCAGGCAGATTTTTTCGGTTGCACACCAGTCACCCCAGAGGCGTATATGTAGAGAGTTTGGCCATTTGTTGGGAAGTATAGGAGACAAATAAGGAGGCGCCATTGGCCGAAAGCGGGCTGGGCGTGTTCCAGGGCGTCTTCACAAATTCGAATGTGACCAACCAGAAGCCCGAAATATTACCCTGGCGGTGGTCACGAGAAACAAACCTGATGAGTGCATCGGAGTAGCTCTCGGTGACTGAAAATATGGTACTTGTTGTAGGAAAGCGCGTACCGCCGCCGATTCGCTAGTTCCCACGTGGTCCGTCAACAAACCGAGTCCAGCCTGGTTCTTTCATGGGAGCGGGATTCCGCTCCCCGTTTATTGGTACAATAAAACTTAACGCTACAAAACACTCAATCTAAACTACAAATACACGCGACATTAGACAAATATTTACAAACGCACATTAAGCCCAAAGCTAAACACAAAGAGGGCCCCCAGGCCTCGTGTCCCCCGATATCCTAGATCCGGTCGCCACCCATCTGCCTGCGTCTAGGTCTCGCCCGAAGTTCTAAGAGGCCCTTTGCCCCTGGCCCATCAAGTATATATCTATCGATGGGCGAGGAGGTTTCTCCTCGCCTGCAGCGCCATCCAGTGGCTAGGAGAGAAAGCGGCACGTCGGGAGCCGAATTCGAGATCCCGATAGCCCCGCGGCGACACGACCATGTGATCGTGTCTGAGGCGAGGCAGCTACATACCTGCCTCGCAGCTTAGATTGGCAGAATGTCTTGATGGGTGCCTTCGTGAACGCACGGTGCGCCATAACGTGATGTTTCAATCACGCTCATCCAAAATGATGGTTGAAGAGTGCGACTAGCGCAATGATCGACATAATCCTTGTGCCAAGCACCGAGGGCCGGGAATCTGCCGTCCGAGCGGTCACACTCTATCCGAGCAAAACAGAGTTGAGCGGCACATTCGTTTCTTGCATCTTCTTGCATGATCATGATCGAAACTTCACGTGCACTCTATTTTCAACCACGAAGAGTTACTACACTTCACTCTTACGCGCTTAATAAAACCATATACAAACATAAACCTTTGATCAGAACTGTTTCTCGCTACCACCGCTAGGGGATTCTTTTCGGTTTCTGGTTGGTCAAGAGCGTCAAGAGAGCATGCCAAGCCCACTTTCCGGGTCTGGCGCACGCCCTGGCTCTGCCTGCGCCTCCCATTGACCAAACTCTCTATATACACGGCTCTGCAGTCACTTAGCTGTGTTTGGAGATTTGTGTCTGTCCTTTGTCTCTCTTGTTCCCCTTCTCCAGGGATTATTTTCGTCATACTTGTCCAGCTCGCTTGCACCTTTGCATTTAATTGCATTATAATCTAATGTCATAGTTTGTCAAAATCTTTCACTACTGTGCATTGTGGTTAAATGAAAATTCAGCTGAACTCATGAAGGTTGTTTCTAACCTTCATCTTCTCTACTTCTAAGCTCAGTAAATTTTAATGCAACTATGAACTCTGGCACGTAAACGAGAAATTTTGTTGCAGCTATCCTAATCGAGGGTATTTATAAATCTGCTTGCTATATGCAAATATGTTTTGTTCTATTTTGCATTTGACAAAAAGAAAACCCAGGAATGATGAACGTGGGCTGTCAAGACATCGCTGTCAAACATATACTGCAGTGGGTTAGCCCTGTTGAGTGAACTTCTCTGCACTGCGGGGAAGCAATACCCGCAAAGCTTGCGGGCTTTGCAAGTATTGCTTCCCCACAGTGCACAGGTGCTCGGTGAGAAACACGCTCAACGGGGCTAACCCGTCATGATTAACGCTTCAAAAAGTATAAATACCTCAGTTCACCTCAAAGTGAATATTGAGTAGCATATTATTCGAAAATTAGAATATTCGCACAACACTATAAAATATAGAAGCTTTACCAATTGCATGGATATCTGCGTGTGTATAGTACACTCCTGAATGCCCAGAAAGTTGTCTTATAGTCTGGATCTTTTAATGCGAAAGCATTAACTATCCCATGGAGTAAACCCGGCGGCGTTTGTAACCCCCCAAAAAATAGGAAAGGAATTCCTGTTCTCCCATTGGCTGAGCAAAATGGCTTCTAGATAGCCTTTGGCGGCCGCTTCACGAGAGCGCACGCTTGGCCGCCGCTCTCGTGTCAGGTGTTGCCGGAAGGGGGGGGAGGCTGCGGCCGCTTCACGAGAGCGCGTGCATGGCCGTTGCTCTCATGGCAGGCATTGCTGGGGGGGGGGGGGGGGTGGGAGGCTTTGGCCGCTTCTGCTCCCCTCTGTGCCGAGGAACATAGCGGCGCCTGAGGCGTCTATATTGTGTATGGTTGTAACCTCGGCAATAGCGAAAGAAGGCTGTCCATGCCAGTATACTGCAGACGAACTAAGGGAGCAGAAGAACATTCAGGGCTTTCGCATTTTCACAACTCATAAGAGGTGCTTATGTGTCCTCAGAATTTTTGCACATTGTAGACGTGTGTCGCTTGAAACGTAACGGTTCAAACCCTTTCTCACTTCGTCCTTTGTAGGTCGGTCAGAGGAACAAGGTTACTAAGGAAGTGAAGCGGTTTGGAGAATCCTTTGCAGAGTCCATTGTTCCGCTGGAGGTCTTGTGCGGCATGTATGTCGACAGCAGCCTCTCAGGTATAGGTGGCCCCCTTCTTTAGTTCAGCCCGAAAGCCTTAGATCAGGATCATACTAAACAGATGCCTAACCGTGAAGTTGCTGCCTAATTCTGCACAAGATGTATTGCCCGCCAATGCTGGAACAGCCATACTGGCATTGTTATGCCAGTATGGTTCTCCGTGTCAGGCAGTTCAGTGTGTCGAAAGACACACACTGCCGTTTTCACTCTGTCAGTGACTACGTCCATACTGGAACATCTGTACTGGCACAGTCATTTGGAACAGTCATCTGGAAAAGACATAGTGGAACAGCAATACAGGAATGACCGTGGGTATGTCAGATAGGCAGACAGGCATAAATGTACTGATGCTGGTTTGTGGGTACGTACTAGAGGGAGAAAAATGATGTGGACAAACGTAAGCTGTGAAGTGGAAAGATCAATATAGGTCTCACCCTCTAGTGATTGAAGTAACACATTTTGGAAATGTATGGCACACTCACAGCACCAATTCCTTTTTTTTTTTTTGTGTGTTTCGGTGACTACATTAGGATGTGATAATAAGGCAGACTGGAATAACAGTAGGTTGCAATTGCGAGGGGGGGAAACAGAACAACTGTGAGCAATAGACTTGCAATGCGGAAACAGCAGGGTGGCAATAGAGTAGCAGTAGTGTGCCACATAGCTTCTCAATACGATGCCACCTAGTGTGTCAAGAGGGTAACAGTATTGTAGATCAAGGTAGCAATAGATTGACAATGAATGTAATCTGTGTTGCAGGTTGGGGAGATCCAGCTCCGTCTAACGACCTCAATGCCATCTGTGAAATGACGAGCAAGCGACCCAACCTTCCGGTTGGCTGGCTGGCCCGTGCCACTCATCTGCATGCCACCGGTGACCACGAAAAGGCTCTTGAGGCTCTCTCAAAAGGTGACAGATTAGCTAGACATTCTGGGGTCGTAACTCCCCAGCCTCACAGAGTGTTGCCAGACTATTGGTGCAGTACTACAAAAGATATCTGGTCCTCTCTTGAGTAAAGTACACTGCTGCCACCAGAGGACTGACCTCTGGGTGTAATGTTTATGTGTAACAATTCTATGCTGCTGTAATCATTAGCTCATTGTGTCTTGCCATTCATTTGTTGTTAAAGCTGTTTACTTTAGGTGATACCGAGGCATACTTTAAAAGCTAATTTAAATTGGTCATATACCTTTGATCGCAGAAATCAATGCAAACAAATTATGAAGGTTGGAATGCAAGCAGCGAGGCAGCTTGGTTTGCTACTCCAACCGATAAAACAGAAAACAATATTCATGTAAACCCTCGCTCGAGTGAACCCACATAACAAAGATTTTGGAATAAGAAACTTTTCAGGAATCTGCCACCACAATACAATACATTACAATACAATTTATTTACACAATCTTATACATTCTGTTTTAGTATTGAAATTTTGACTTCGGTGAGGTTTCAGTATCTAATGGTAAAGGTGATATTTATTTTAATTCAGGAGAACAGCGGCACCGCGGAAAGGCAAGAAGCTCATACCATAGGGGCCTGCGGCGCTGCATCTATAGATGATGCAATGAGATAGCATACAGATCTTGTTTCTGCGGTTGGCAGCGCCTTAACTGTTTTGACAGCCCTTGGAGACCAACGGCCGCGTCATTCTTTACCGCAGTTGCTGAAATCGGTCGTGCATCAAGGGAGGCTCATCTACTCCTATCACTATGCAACCTTAGCCTCAACAGATTCCGTCAAGCAGAAGTCCATGCCCGCAACGGTAAGCCTCCGAGTCACACCTGAGACATCGTCGAGCCTGCAAAAACCACGGAGAGAAAAAACAATCTTTTTTTGGGATGCCTTATTTGTTAATTCACTAAAAAGGATATATTCTCTCATCTGTTGCAAGTCTAAGAAAGCAGGACAAGCTTGGCCCACAGAGCTCTCCACCCACCACATGCTTTTCTCCTTTCCAGCACTTGCTCTGCTAAAGTGAAAGAGTTGAGGGCTTTGTGGGGGGGGGGGGGGAAAGCTTGTCTTGCTTTTCTTAATATGCGACAGACTATAGGTGAGTGGGCTCAGGGGTGGATATAGGTATTTCCAGAGTGGGGGGGGGGGTCAGCGCATAATATGTTTAACATGCCCCCCGTTCCCCCGCCCTAAATTTTTTCACATGCAGAATTCAAGAGGGGTCCGGACATCTGGATCCCCCTCTGAATCTGTCGCTGAGTGGGCTGTTAAACCTGACTACAGTCGGAGTACTGTATGGAAGATGTCGCTATAGGTGGGGCGTTTACAGGAAGCAGTCGGTTTCCAAACGGGATCATAACCAGAGTGCGACTATATAAAGAAGGCAGACCAGCGAGAGAGGTTTTTCCAGCGAAGAACTTGTTGCAAAGGGAGAAAAATTTTCACAGGACTGGCTTGTACTGGCGATGCAGACGGATGGATATCGCAGAAACTACTTCTGTGCCTTGCCAAGTCTTTGTGTGGACAGCTCTGCCACGAGGAAGCTGCGGATGCCTTGGGCCAGGTGTGGAACCATGTTTGGCACATTCTACGCCGTAATTGGTTAACGTGTTGAAAACTCTAGCTTTAATCGGTTTGCAAATGAATGTATAGTTGTGACTTTCATGCAAGGTGAAGTGCTTCACTACTGGGTTTCAAGTTTTAAAGTGTCAAAATGGGCAGCAAAGCATTAAGTTCAATTGAACTGGTTCTACAAGCAAATTTGGGTTTTGTACTATTTAAAAAGCATGCTTTTGATAAGGAATCACAGTCGAATCTCGTTAATTTGAACTGGAGGGGGATTGAACATTTGTTTGAGTAAAGCAGAGTTTCAATTACCGGGAGTTTAATCCCATAAAGACGCATTGGATGGGACCTGTGCAAGTTTGAATTAACAAGACTCGACTGTACTTTCCCTGTGCTCATCATGTTTCATTCCCTAACACCCACAAATAAAAGCAATACATATGAGCCCCTTTCCAGTAGAACTGGCTAGAACAAAAAATGGTGGACATCCTAGATGTAAGCAGACAGGGTGGGGAAAGTAAGTTGCCTCCCTTCAGTCTGGAAGCCCACTTGCTTGCCATCCATTTAAACTGACAGCAGCAAGCATACCTACACATTTGGTGGTTGTTGCAAAAGCCACGCCTACAATGGTAGTATCCAGGTCATTGTTGTATTTTTGAATGAGTACATATTAAAGGGACACACCCCCTAGGAGGGTCAACTTTTAAGCCCTTAGATTAAAATTAATGAAATTTACAGGGTAGGCTGGTGGTCATGCTAGAGGGTGCATAACAAAGTTTCAGGTCTGTCTGTTAAGTGGGAAAGAAATTAGGGCAGCTTTCATCAGCAACACGCCTACATTGTTTAGTTAATCTATCGTCGGAAAAGTATCACAATATTCAAGATTTTTGTTCGCTAGATATGTAGCAGAATGCCTAGGAGGTGCGGCTATGGAAAGCTTTGTGTAAAAAGTCATTTATTTCTATCAATTTTGTCTTCTGCGAAATTGGTGAACTTTTTGGTCGTCTGTGTCTTCTACAAAATGTCAACATTTGTTATAAAAGACATCCATAAAGTGACAAAAAAATTCCATAGCCGCATTCATTATTAAATTTCAGTGAGGAAAAGTGAAGAACGAGCCTTCCATTATCAAACGATAGATTGACTAAAATAGAATTTATACCGAAAAGTGGAACGGAGAAAAATATGTTCAAAGTGCTTCAAAGCCTACCTTTTTTTTTAGCTTTGGTGGACAGAAAATAATTTATAAAAAATTAACTATGCAGTGTAGACTAGTGAAAATTTCTGGGACTATTCTCTAGATCAGCGCTGCACAACTCAAAAATGACGCGGGCCAAAAAACGTTTATTGGCAACTGCTTAGGTTTTTACTAACTGGCAGAGAGGTTTTCAGTATTTGGCATCATCGCACTGGTTGCCATCGTGAGCATATCTCGCAGTGTCGTGTCCGCGGGCCGCACAGGAAGTGCCTGTGAGCCGGATGTGGCCCGCGGGCTGCATGTTGTGCACCCCTGCTCTAGATGATGATGGATGTCAATATGTAACTTTTCTAAATCAATGTTTTTTGCAGAATTTTGTTTTTTTCGGGTAGTGTCCCCCCTTAAACCCATTTCGTTTTTGCAGTTACCGGAGGAATGTGCCAAGGAGACCCCTGTACTCTGGTGTACTTTTCAAGTATCGCTGCATTCAGGCAACCTGGACAGAGCTCAGGAAGTGAGTAGTAACACAACTCAGAAGACTGAAGCTTGGGCTAGTTGTTGAAACAAAAGATTTTAAACAGTGAGAACAGCGCACACAAAGACGACCACGGAAGAAAGAAGCACACACACAGCACTGTATGTGTGCTTCTTTTTTTCGTTGTCATCTTCTGTGTGTGCCATTCTCACCATTCCGAGGTTGGCACAAGAACCCTGTAAAAAATTGCTTCATGCCAGCCATTAATTTGCTATAGTAAGAATAGGCTAAAAAAATGTAAAAAAATTGACCGCATCTCGACGTGGTGAATGATGTTGATTGGGGCAAAGCTTTGGTGGTGCTGATGATACTGACTTTATTGTTCATAGGTAGTGCTGATGGTGCTGATTTTTTTTTATTGCTTATAGGTAGCGCTGAGTTCCGGGTTGCGTTTCGACTTCATTATTACTGCTTTATGGATGCTGAGCCGCAGCATGCCGAGCCTTTCGTTCGTTTTCATCCATGTCAGAAAGAGAATGTGTGATATGGAACGTGGTTATATACGCATTTGAGCATTTGACCGCAGCGCCCTCTCGTCTATAAACGTTGAGCCAATGTATGCAAAGTTTAACACAATTATATACGCATTTGACCGCAGCGCCCTCTCCTGTATAGATGTTGAGCGGCTACATGCAACATTTCATCCATGACATCCCCAGCTCTTGAGTTACTACCACATCTCAGAGCCCCTACTCGTCCCACAGTCGTGGCCGAGTGGTTAAGGCGATGGACTAGAAATCCATTGGGGTCTCCCCGCACAGGTTCGAATCCTGTCGACTGCGCAAACATTATATTTTTTTTCATCATTTTTTTTATTTATTTTTTCTTACCCTACACGAGCACATGAGCCCACGAGCACAAGCACAAGCACCAGCAAGATCGATGTGAGCATGGACGCCGGACAGACAAGGCTAGACCCTAAGGAGCTTCGCCCCTAAAACATAATATTTTAGACACATAGATGAATGAAAACACTTCTACCATTCTCTTCCATGAATTGTAGTTTGTTTGTTACTGACCACCCTTATAAATTGCAGGTGCTTCGAGAACTGGAAACTCGTCTTGGAAATGACCCCAAGATTCAGGAAGCTCGCGTTGCATTACTTATTCGGCGTGAAGACTTGGCAGAAGCGGAACGCATGTAAATATACTTTGCTTAAAAGACTGCGGTATGTTTTCGAAGCTGTGCGATAGTTTATTTGATAATAAACCATTCGGTAACCAATCATTCAATAGCGAATTATGCAAGAACAAATTATTTCACTTAATCAAGCCAACGTCGAAAAGATTCCTCCTTAAAAAAAAAAAAGAAGAGAGTACAAATTTCTGTAATGCGAAATTAGAGTGCAGCTCTTCAGGCATTTTGATTTTGCGGTATACCCTCCCCTCCATACCCTCTCCTCCTCTTCTGTATCCTCCCCCTCCTTCAAACCCTCCTCCTCTTATATACCCCCTCCTCCTCCATACCCTCCCCTACGCAAACGAGCGCTTAAGAGCTGCGCTCTAAAAACTCTTAAGGCAGACTCATCTCCCATGCATAATTTACTTTGGCATACAACGCTAAAATTAACCCTTCACTGTCATTCCTGAGAACTTGTTGACCCCCCCCCCCCCCACACCCTCTGCTACTAATCCCGAGTATGTTTGTTTTGCGTTTTAAGCTCACCCTCCCACTCCGAAAACAACTCATGTGGAAAAAATATAATGTGGGCTTGTCTCTCCATTTATGGAGGGGCCACTAAATGCGGGTACATTTTAAGGGAAAAAGTGGAGCACATGTTTCTTCATTTGCTCCTTCGCTTCGTCTCGGCAGCGCAGTTATGGCATGCATGTTCACTCTGTGACATACGAAAAAATTTATGAAATTTTGATCAATTCTGGCTCCGGTAAAAGCGAAAACAATGCAGCAGCTTATCTAAGTGGCTTATTTATGCGGGATGTCGTGGACGCAATTGTTGAGCAGGCAAACCTTTTTTGGCGCCAAGTACTTGCTGCACTAAGATAGGCGAACCGATCCTGTATACACCAGTGGAAAGACGTGACTGCGTGTGAATTCTACGTATATCTGGCTCTCATAATGCTGGTGGCGCATGTAAGGAAGAGCAACATCGCTGAGTTACTAGCAAAAAAATGGCTGCACAACCAAAAGGTGAAAAAAAAAAAAAAAAAAAAAATCCGGCATGGGTTGACGAGTTGTCAGAAAGAAACCCGACAGTGAAAGGGTTAAATTGGGCATTTCGTAAGGTTGATCCAATATGGAACTTTTTTTTACTTTTAAATAAAACGAAACAATGTTTTTTGGCTGAAGTGATCTTTTTACAGAATAGGCATCATACTAATTGTCAGGTATGCATGACATGCTAACTCCGTTTCTTTTTTTATTGTACATTGACCTTTATCACACATGTTTGTACGCTGAGTGACTATATACGGTGCCCTAAATTTGATCCGTCGGTAATAAAATTCATATCAGTTTCTCGCGTCTGGCTTGCAGCTTGAAAGAACAGAAGCTCGATTCCCCAGAAGCAATGCACCTGAGAGCCCTGATCCAGTGGAAGCTCGGTCAGCGAGACGAATCCGTGCAAAACTTCCTCGAGGTACGACTTGTTCGACTGCACAATTAATAAGCTCACAGTCCTTCGACGTCTTCGTACTGGAAAGGAAAATGGCGTCTTTGTTTTTCGATTGCACTGCTCTCCTGTTCCGATATTATGACTGGGATTGTACGAGGCCCTAAGAGAAAGGGAGTAAGGAAAGGGGTTGCACTGAATATTGTTACATGTTGTTTATGCAGGCAGCTCGGTTGGACCCGAAGGACCACCGCAACTTTTTGTTTCTTGGCAAGAACTACCTCCTCCATGTTAAGGACAAAGAGTAAGCATAGAAATCTTTAAATGACGAGTTTACTCGTCTGCAGGATGCATACCTTATCGTTGAAGATACAAAGACCACAGAGAAGGTGTCTTTTTGAAGCGTGAAATGAACTGCATTGCCTTGTAAGAAAGGCTTTTGCTTGTGCATAACTTTAATCTACAATCCTTTTGGTAATTTCTAGACTATTTTTGGTATTTTAAGAACTACTTTGTTGCGACATGTATTGGTTGATAGAGGAATTGCTTTATGAAGTAAGCTGCTATAGCAATCAATTAGAACTTGTCACAAGAACTCGTTGCAGTCCTAGCATATGTGTTATTTGTGAGCTATTGTTGTAATCACTGTGCTGCACTCTTTTTATTCTGGTTTGTTGTTTTATGTTTAAAGCAATAATCTTCAAATTTTGTGACTATCACCAGTCTCGTAGCTGGCAGTGGTCCTAAATAAATATATAAAGTGAACTCTGCTTCCTGTGATTCCAGGAAGGCACTGAGATGTTTTCAACGGGCTTTCCAACTGAACATGACAAGCGTGGAAGCCGGTTCTTTGCTCAGCGATGTCCTTTGTGACCTGGGACAGCAGGTGAGTCGACCAACTGTTTCATCCATACATTGTGTAGCACAGGGGTGGATCCAGAACTCCGTTTTTGGGGGGGGGGGGGGGGGGGGGGCAGAAAATTTTTAAGGATACTATTCTCCCATCTTTCTTGTGCAAGGGGGGTCCACCCATGTCAAATTGCCCTCCGAGAAGGGGGAAAGAGGGGGGTCGACTTTGTTTGGGGGGGGGGGGGGGGGGTGGCCGCCCCCGTCGCCCCACCCCTCGCCCCCCCCTTGGATCTGCCACTGGTGTAGCATCAGCTTGCCAATGTTTTCTTTCTTTTGTACAAGTGGCCATTAGTCCCGGAATGCTGCAGTTGGCCAATACTTTCGGTTTTTGCGAAGACGTCACACGCGAAGGCTTGTTTGCCCCCTTGACGACCATCTCACATTCTCAACAGGAGCAAAATGCCCGGTTCTTAGAAGCCATCACCAGCCAACTTCCTGTACGAAGGTGGGTGATTTTTGCAACCATAGATCGGCACGAGCAGGACTTTGGGGAGTGTCGATGGAAGTTCCCACCAAGGACGAGAATGGGAATAAATAAAATGGCACTAAAAGGATGCAGGGACAAGCGGAAGACAGCGCTGACTGTTGTTTTGAAGACGACAGCCGATAGTGAAAGCTGTGTTTGTTTGTGCCTTTTGCTCATACCTGTGCCCTTTTTGCTCTGTTTTATTTATTACACACCTTGCTGAAGGAAAGGAGCTGCTACAGATATGGCACACTATAGACTTGCGCAGAGCATCACACAATGTCTCGTTTGAAATTGTGTACTTAGTGGCAGTTTGCCCTTGCACTGATCATCAGCGTCTCTGCCGTGAACTCGGTCACTTTTCAGGGCGAAGTGGGCGTGGCTGCGGCTAGGTGTCCTGCAGTTGAGTTGTGGTTCGGCGGCAGAAGCAGTACAGTCCCTCCAGAACGCCCTCCGTGGTGATCCTAATGACAGGTGGGTCATCACATGTCTATTTCATGCGCCTGTTACTGTAGAAGGCCAAGAAGCTTATTTTCATGCATATAGGGTCTGTACTACCCTATGATAATATGAGCGTTCACATTAATGTCTGTTTCTTTTTCTTCTCCAGTCTTTGAAGAAAGGATAACGGTTTCCTATAAGACAAAAAAATAAAAATAATAATTTTAAATTTTGGGATGCCAAAGTACTTTTGCGTGATTTGGTGTATGCGTGTCAACTTTCTTTACAGATGTTGTTGGGAGTGCCTAGGAGAAGCCTACCTTCAGCGGGAAAGTCTGGGTGCTGCGCTGCTCTGCTTCAAAAAGTGCCTAGAAGCAAATCCGCAGGATCTCTTTGCACTCTATCAGTGAGTTTAACTGACCCATCCTTTGAGTCTACAGAGTTTCGAGATGCTCACTTGGTGCCAAACTTCCTATCGCTACCGTTTACTATCCGATGGTGCGTTTGTAAAATGGGTGTGAGTACAAAACCTTGGTAGATGCATGGCTTCTACTGTTGCGCGCAAGCACTCAGAAATCGTTAATTGTAAACTATAGTAGGACTATGATTACAAGCAAGCAAACGCTGGTACTACTATACCACAGTCTGTTTAGGTGGAGGCAACTTGTAGTTTGAGGTGCACACAAGTAAGTTATCATTACTTTTTATATAGAAAATCATTTATTCGTAGCATTCTTGCCCTAGCGCTTGTAATGGTTTGCGTGCTTGGCTGGCAATGATATGACCAGTACGTGGGAACACTTTTGTTAAACATAGGAATGTCGGTAGACAGTGCTTCACCTCAGCAGACCTTGTACAACGCTCCAACGAAGTTCTGCATTTTTAGAAAGCTGTACCACAGGCTCTGGGGCTAGAAACGAACATGCAGGAAGCCTTCTTTCCACGCAGGACGGCAACCATCAAGGGCCGCCAGGGGCAGCACAAAGACGCCGCGGCAGATTTCGCATCTGTGCTCCGAGTTGATCCTGACTATGTTCCCGCTTTGAAAGGTAAGTGTGCAAATTTCATTCTATTCAAATTAACAGTAGCCGCAGGTACTGGTGCCGGTGCAAGTCATTTGTGACGAATGACTGTTACGGCCGAATGGATGCCTTGCACAAACCATGGAGTTGCTATATGCTTGCGTAGTAGAAATCTGGGTTTGATATTGAAAGCAACAGAGTTTGCTCAAGAGCGGTCTGGCGTGCGGTCGTGTGTCACTACTGCATGATGCACATAAAAGATCCCAGGCTAGTAGCCGTACTGCACTGGCAAGATTTCTCCCTTATGACAGACACCCGGCACCCGTTAGGGCTGACTAACTTCCTGCTGTCTAAACATCTGCGCAACGCAATTACTTTTGCTCGACGATAGTGTTTATTATAGGTTGCTTTAATTAAGATGCTGACTTCGGATGTTTGTCCACTTCGATACTGGTGGCTGGCATAGAAAACACACCTTACATAAAATAGCGCTTCCCTCCCTAATTTCTGCGATTGAAACCGAGCAACTTCTGCCTGGATAAATTAAGGGTGGCTTATGAAATGAACAGCTAGGTATATGGTTACCACAGTAGGTGTACTTTCTTCGGTTTGCGCAGTTAATTGTCTCCGGTCTGCGCAGCTTAATGAGTGGGAGACACGTGAAACACTTGCAGGACTCGCCGAGGCTCATCTGGCGTTGGCACGCCAGTGTTTGGAACAGGGACTCTGCGGTTTGGGACTCGATCACTGCCAGGCTGCCGTGGATGCAGCGGCAAGGTGAGACATTGTCTGGGCGCGACGCGTGACACAAAATTCTGCAGACTGTTAAGCGAACATTGGAAAATGATTTAAATTAGTTTGACGACTTCGAGTCGTACGTCAATACCAAGGATGTGCCCACGTCAATAAGTGCCTACTTTTGAAACGTTTGAAAACTAAGCAAAGGACACGTCAACTACCCGCCTTAGACTTTTGAGCCGGCCTAGCTAACCGAGTTGCCCCTCCTCGTCAGCTGCTTCTCCAAGCACTCCGGTGCAGAGCGGTGAAGCCCACCCCATCACGTGCCTCTTCTACATTTTTGCACTCGGGCCTAGCTAACAAGTGCCCATCCCCTAGTTTCGGAGGTCATCTTAAAATTTTCAACGGGCATTTGCTCGGTGTATGACGGTATTGCTTCCAGGGCCCCGAGTCTGCAAAAAAGGACGATTTCGTTGTGTAGTCAAATTTCCTTTACAGTAAAAGCCAGTATATATTGAAGATACAGATACACCTACAGTCACTGACAGAACAAGAAGCCCCTCCCTTTGTTCTCACTTTGTGTAGCAGAGTTTATGGAGCGCTTGCATTCTTAGGAGCCCAGTTTGAGGATTCGCCTTCTATGACTCCGGTAAAGCGTCCTGCACGGCTTCTCTGCAGGGCCGTTGCTCTGCGAGGACAGCTGGTCTGTCTCTGGAAACTGTTGGCAGACACCTGTGTGCTGCCCTCCCTCCTGGGTGTTGCCTGGGCAACGCTTCGTCTCCCAGACTCGCAGCTGGACGGCGTCTCACGGGACGAATCCCCCGGACGGCTTCTGAGGGCTGCGCAGAGGTGAGGGCACCGGACGAGATGGGATAGGTGTTTGGAGAAGGTGCAACGGGTATCCGAAACAAATGTTTGCAGTCTGAAACCGTCTGGGAGTTCGTGACGACTCACCCTAACGTGCTGTGGTTTCTTTTTTAGCCGTACCGTAAAAACCCGATTTCTGCCGGCTTGGTATTTCATGAATTTCGTGGAGTAGGGGTTTTGGGAATGCTTCGCGGGCACAAATATTTGCGAAAAGAGGTGGTATGCTATGTGTCCGTCGCCGTGGGGTAACATATTTTGCGTGATCAGTTTTTAAAACTATATTTAGAATTGTTAAATTTGCAAAACTCGATCCTCGCAAAAATTAAGTTGTGTACGGTATTGCGTTATAGCGAGTTCATTTCACGTGTACTGGCACCGTTCAAGTTCTCTCCCAGAACGCAGAACTCGTGGAGTGTATCACGGAGAAGTAGCCTCAAATGAACTTGCCAAATGCACCGAGTGCACCAGACTGATGCTGCCGCCATCTATGTTGTAGAAAAAGTACCAGTCTCAACCCGAAAGTAGCGTCTTTCTGTTCGACGTGATAGGTAGGAATGCAAGAGTGCAGTCGCTACCAACGTTTATCCATAAACGTTGGTCGCTCCAACCTGTAGTTTTTATTTGCGATGACTTCAAACAACTCGGCTGTCGTAGAGATATTTACAAACGGCGTAAACTTCCGCAACCAGCTGACTCCAAAGCAGCTGGGGTTTACACTGGAGAAAACTGATAATGCTGTCCGCGCGTGCATAAGCTTGATTCGTTTGAGCATGGTATTATGCGTGAACCACTGAAAGGTTATGGCTTTAAACTAGTCTGTTAGAATTTCCAGCAAAAACTTTTCGTGGGACTTTCGATTTTGATTGTAGTTACAGGAGAATCAGAGTTTAGCCTTGGTGAGGGCGTTGAGAATGAGAGCTTTCTCAAACAAAATACGACGGGGCAACATAGCTGACATAGGTAAATGTTAAACATGATGATGTTTGTCAAGCCCCGGGTAAAGTCACTATGTTTAGATGTCTCGGATGTATTGGGCAGTTACAGATTTCTGCTGTGGGAGCTTAGTCGACAAATGTTCAATTTTTCCCCCACACACGAATGGTGATAAAGATCTCGGGGGTGGCTGATGCATTTGTTCTAAGCATTTCTTCACACACTCATATATTTCAGGGTCTGTACGGCAACAGAGCAACTAAAAACTTGCAAATAAAGTACAGTTCGTCAATCGCTTCCTTTATGAAATACCAGACGCTCACAATTCAAGCTCGCATTTGATTTTGTTGCTCGCGGGACACGATTTCTAAAACAAAATTTATGTTTTTCCTTTCGGTTCTGCTGTACGAATGACACATCGTGGCAGACGAACCCTCGTCATCTGCTCCCGCTCCTCGCCGGAGCGAAGCATGACGGGATTGCATCTTGGCACATGCTCGATTTTCTCGGTGCAGCGAGTGCATGCACGCGTGGGGTGTCGACGCTGAAACAAACTCGGAGAGTGCAACCAATTTTGGAGTGCCCGCCGGAACAAACCCGCTTCATGCTGCGAGTGGGCATGCGTGGGCACGAGTGCCGGGAAACGAACTCGCTATTAGTAATAGTGTCTTGCGTGATTTTAGTGGTTCAACTTATGGTAGAAGACAAGGAAGCAAATCGAGGCCTGTTGTTGGATGACTCGTGATGTTTTCATGTCGTTGGCATCATTAAAATTCATGATAAGTAATTAATGAGGCTATAAGCATAGGCACAGTACGAAAAAGTCACCGTGTGATCTGCTCTGCGGAACCGTAACCCCGTCACCGAAAATGTCGAGGTTTACTTATTTTGTTCAGGCTTGAAGCCGTAACAACACACTTGTTAGTAACCTACCTTGTCTATTACAGTAATTGCAATATGCAACATAGTACTGTAAATGATTTTTGAAGGTGCACCTTTTCTTTATTTTAGAAATGTTTTAGCTGTTTTGTGTATTTTACACTTGAGTCAATCTCGTTCTAAATTTGGCTTCAGATTCTACACGAAGGCACTAGGGCTCAAGCCACGGCTGGCCTCCTTGTGGCACGACCTGGGCATATCGCTGTGGCTGGAGGCACGTGTGACAAAAAGTGGCTTTGGCAGGGCTCTGGCTAGCCTTCGCAATGCGATCAAGCTCAGCCCCCAACAGCACACTTACTGGAACAGCCTCGGCGTGGCTGCCGCGTCTGCTGGTGAGTTTTGCGTCACTTTACTCTCGTAACCCGGGACTCACTACAGTTGATAACATTACCTTGCACAAAAAATTTTCTTGTTTTAAGTGCCCTTTTTTTTTACGGTAAAAATTATTCTCGTTTGTTGTTAAAACACCTTGTGCATTTTATTCTGTATTCCCATCTGATGTCGTTGGGTGTTGGAATTTTTTCAGGATTAGAAAACTATTCACTGGCTCAGCACTGCTTCATCAAGTCCGTGGAGATAGAGAGCGATGTGAGTCTTTTGCATCTTGCTTCTTAGCGAGCGGAAAACTGTGAACGTATAAACGAGGCAGAGTATGTGTGGAGAATACAGCTTTGGAGTGGGAAACAGCATTTTTAGTGTTACTCACTAAGAGAACTCATCTTTTAGAGTGCAGCTCTTAGGCGCCCGTTTCCGGCTTGAGCGGCGTCGCCGTCGGCGTAATTGTGCGGTGCATTATGGGATGTTTCCCCATAATGATGTCACACGTGACATCACTAGGGTCACGAAGATCACTCGTGAAGGTCACAATGTTTGCAGTGACCTTCACGAGGCCTTCATGAGTGACCTTCATGACGTCACGAAGGTCACTCGTGAGGACCTCGACGAAGGTCACTCCTGAGGACCTCGACGAAGGTCATGAGTGACGTCGCGAGGGTCCCGAGTGACGTCACGAGGGGGAGGGAGTAAGGAGGAGGAGGAGGAGGAGGAGGAGGAGGAGGAGAGGATACCCTCCTCTCTGTGCCTTCCCCTCCTCCTCTTCAAGAGCTGCACTCTAATTCAGCATTACAGGGAATTGTAAACGTCTTCCATTTCTTTTTTTGTCTTCTTTACATCAGAACCCTTTGGCTTGGACCAACCTGGGTGCCTTGTATCTCCTTGCCGGAAATGTCCAGGTATGGTATCCTGATTGAGGTGTTTTGCATTGGCACGGCGTTTCATGCTAATTTTTCGTCTCGTCAACCACAGCTCTCTCATCGGGCATTTGCCAAAGCTCAATCACTGGAACCGACGGCGCAACAGCCTTGGGTCGGGCAAGGCCTTGTCGCCGAGAAAGTGCGCCATCATGACACTGCGGATTTGTTTCGGCACTGCACCTCACTGGGGAATCATGTGGGTGCTATCTTGAGCTTTCGACCCTTCTTAGTCGACTAATCATTTGTGTTTGTCCTGGGCAGGATCAAGCAGCCTGTGGCTACGCTCGCTGCTTGTTCGGAACACCGAAGCTCCTTTCTGTTGGCATTTCGAAGACGAACGTTCGAGAGACTCTACTTGTCGCCTCGGATGCCCTTTCGAGGGTAGTGGGTGAGTATAAGTGTAGGGTACTGCCTGACATTGGCGTGTCATTGGTCAGACATCGACTCAACATTGGCTTGACATTGGCTTGTCATCAGCCTGACATTGGCATGAGATCAGCCAGATTTTGGCTGGACATTTGCTTTCTATTGGCGCGTCATCGGTTGGACATTGACTCAACATAGACTTGCCATTGGCTTGACACCGGTCTGACATTGGCATGAGATAGGACTGACATTGGCTTGACATTGTCTTACCATTGGCTCGCCATTGGCTTGACGTTCACTCAATTTTAGCTTGACTGTAACTTGACATTAACTTGGCTTTATCTCGAGGCACAAAGGTATTTGTCGGTGACTGAAGGTTGGAACTGCTCTCTTACAAACAGATCTACAGGGCGGATCAAAGGCTGATGCGCTCAACTCGCTCGGAATTTTGCTGGAGCGGCAAGGGCTGCTCCGGAGTGCAAGGGATTCTTACAGCAGGTGCCGTAATTGATTTGTTTACTCTAGAAATTGATAAGAACAAGCACAGCTGTAGAATTAAAAATAATATCCTCTATCTTCAGCTTGACACAAAACCGAAGTGCTATAAAGAAATTTTGAATTGCTGTTTTGGAATGTTGTGACCTGTTGCTTGATGTGTGAGCTTTAAACTGACATGCGTTGTTCCTGGAGTACAGCTTCTAAGAGAGTCGCTCCTGTAAAGTGGGATACATATTGTGGAGCGGTTACCATGTGAAGTTATTTTTTGGGTAATACATAAAGCACCTTTCAAACTTCCTTGCTTGCTGGCAGTTCTTAAACCAGACAAGTTTCTTACTTGGCAGGAAGGGCAAGAAGGGTCTCTTTTCTGCCACACAACTGTGTGCTAAGGTAAAGCACTCCTTACGGCAGGCAAACACACACATTAGATGTTGGAAGTCTCAATTTTACCGTAATTTTGCTACACATTTTGTAGACAAACTTAAAAATGGAGCACTCGCTACAGGAGTGTACATGTGGGACAAGAATACGAGCATGGCATCTTTTTATTTTAGGGCATTGAATGCAAGTGAACAACCTAGGAAGAATGCGGAAGATGTCCGTGTCAACTTGGTTAGGGTTCTCTGGTAAGGTACTTCCATTTTTGTAGGTGCCCCTTTGTGACATCCACCCTTCATTCCGCACTTATTAACTTTACGACTGTATATTTTCAGTCGGCTCGGAGAGTATGACAGGGCCCTACAGCTTCTGTCGGAGCTTGAATCCAGAACTGGAGATGTCCTCTGTCTGCTGGGTTTTGCCCACAGCGGGGTCAATGAGACAGCAGCAGCGCTGCAAGGTCAGCAACAACTTTTAACTGAGATACTGGATCCATATTTTGACCTGTTTTCTAAGCAGATCTACAGCGTGTACACTAACGTTTCGATTCCACTTTGGACGGTCCGCAGAAGTCGGGTTCTTTATTGTATCACTCTAGGATTTACTACAGAGGTGCCCGAAGGTGGTGGAAGCTGTAACTAAAATTGTGGAAAGATTGGCTCACCCGAGTAAATCACGAAAAATAAAAAACTGTTTTTCCTATACTTCGCATGTACAGTCTCCGGCGATATGAAAGACCCACTGGGAGCGCGTGGCCGAGCCGGTGGCTGGCGGGTGCGCTGCGAGCGCTCCGGGCAATTCCTATCTGCTTCAAGGGAAGGACGCTCACTCGGGGCTCAGCACAAACTGATAAGCGCGTTGCGTTCTGGCTGAGCCCGAGTAAGCGCCCTTTCCTTGAAGCAGAATGGAATTACCCGAAGCGCTCGCAGCGCCCCCGCCAGCCACCGCCTCGGCCACGCGCTCCCAGTGGGTCTTTCATATTGCCGGAGAGTGTGCACTTAAATGATATTTTGTGTCACTGTGGCGTTTATTTGGGCAAAATGAAGTGAGGAATGGGTAAGCTGGTTGTATTTACCGATTTTTGTATTTCACCGATTTTTCAGTCGTAATAAATGCCAGAATAGCCCAGAACAATTGTTTTGATGATTTTAAGAAAAAAAGGCTAAGCGTTAATTTTTGTCCAAAGACAAAATCAGTTTTTATTTTCTTTCTTTTGACTCCGGAGGTTTCATGTATTCATACTCACAATTAATGAATGCATCACCTTCGGCCACTTCTGTAGCAAATCCCGTCGCGACACATTCAGAAAGCGATTTTTGCAGACCGTCCAAAGTTGGATTGAAGCGTGTGTACACGCTGTATAAAGGTTTCAGAAATACTAAATTGATTACGCCATGATTTTTCCATGCTGCCATTTCTTTCCCAGAATAAGTGCGACGGTGCTCATAACGGCGCTGCTTTAGTTGGACTCCGGGTGATGATGTTAAGTGTAGTCAGTCAGCTGAACTTTTGAAAACTTTTCTCTAAGTTCAATAGACATTTATTTTACAACGAGATGGAACCATGAGAAATAGTTATAGTTGCTGTAAACAACTTTATTTTCGTGAGCTTGATATTTCGCGAATTTTGTGAGGTGTAGGTTTTGAGAATATTTCACAGGCGCAAAATTGTTTGCAATTGGGAGTTATATATATATATGTTATGCATTCGTTGCCATGTGGCAATGTATTCGCATGATCAGTTTTTCACTACATTTCTCAAGGCACTGAATTTGAGAAATTTAGGTTTTTACCAAAAATTAAGTCATTTACAGTAGATTCAGTTTTTCTGTGAGATTCTAGCTGTTTTAATCTATCGTTTCCCCTTGTCCACTGCCCCCAGCTTATGAGGAAGCTCTTGCTTGTACGACTGAAGAGCAAAAGGCCAGCGTTGCGTTAGCCATGGCCATGGTCACCTTGAAAGATAGCGGAGCCTTGGCAGCCAGGGATTTGCTACTAAGCAGGTAAGCAAGTGTCGTGGAAAAGATTTTCTTTCGAAAACATTACCATCCAAAGCTTAAAGGCCCGTTCACACTCTTGCAACCGAGCACGACCGAGAGAGACCAGACCGGTTTTTAATCCTCTTGCGACTTCTTAGGACCAGGCGCGCTGCCGCGGAGCTGGTCCTAAGACGTCGTAAGAGGACTAAAAACCGGTCTTGTCTCTCTCGGTCGTAGTCGGTTGCAAGAGTGTGAATGAGCCTTTATACTCTACCCATGTTTTATGAAACTTAGGTTCAGGCAGGTTCAGTGAACTCCAATGTTGAGATTCTTTCATAAGGAAACACGTCACCTAAATAGAAAAAACGTCTTATTAGTTTTGGCGTCAGAAGTAGTGAAATTTGCAATCTCAGTCATGTTGATTGTCTCAACCACAATTTTTCGTTTCAATTTAAAAAAAAAATGTGCTGCTGCTGCGGGGTGTGCTCCGAAGTAATTTAGATCAGAAACATGGGGAACCAGTAAGGTGCGTTAAATGTGCACATTTTCTTAATACGGACAACTTTTTCATAGTTACCTAGCAAAACTGCGGCTTCTTTCATTCTGAGCAATTTGTTGCTATGGGATGTCTCGCTGGGGGATAGGTGCACATGGGGCAAAAGCTTGCGCTGCAGAACCCAGAGATTCTAAGTTCGATCCCCAACCCTGCCCGTTTCGATCCGGATGTGCGTTGTAGCGGCATGCGGTCACAAATCACTATTTGATGCATGTTAAAACGCCGGGTTAGCAGCTGCACTGCAGCGGCTAAATTTCTCATCCACAGCTGAGACACCGGACGTCCATTGAGACTGACTAGCTTCCGGCTGTCTAAACATGTGCACAACACAATCCACCCTTTTAGAAATAGCTGGTGCTACCTGGCAGAAAATGGGGTTCGAGGATTCCCAGTATGAAACAAGGCGGGCATTAGAAAGGAGAGGAAAGAAGCGTCTTAGAACGAACGGGGGGCAAAAAGATAAGCCACAATAGGTATTAACGGGATTCTGGGGGAGCCCAGTCTAGGTCATAAGAGCTCCGTGGTGCCATCAGTGTCTAGCTTTTATGGTCGAGGGAGTGCCCGCTCTAGCTTGAATGCATACTCACATATTTTCGTACTAGAACCCCCTGAACCGGTGATTTCCGGAAATAGTCCATTACTTTATGTCTCGCCTGCCTTTCCCTCCTCGAGGCTGAGTTCCCAGGATGCCTGGTCCCAAGAGGCGCTGGAGGCTCTGTTCTGTCTCGGGCTCCTCACATCGGACAAGGCTGCTTGCCACGAAGCACTCTCCAGGCTTCTGCCCTCCCCAGGCAATAGTGTGTCATTCACCGGAAGGATTGTAGCCCTGCTGTGCTGCCAGCACCTGCTCGAGGTGAGTGAGCGACACCAGACTATATTGCCATTAAATTTCAAAGGTGCAAGATATAGTCAAGATAATACCTGCTGTCTAATGGCTGCCTATGACGTTTGCCCAATGGTGTGTTCAAGGCTATTTATAGCAGTACTTCAATGCAGCACATATCTTTAAGGTAACTGACAATTCTTTTATGAGGCCTAATGTTTTATCTTAGTCTGCTTGTAAGGAACTAATGGCTAGTGCAGCTAACAATAAAATTATGATTAATTCTGAGTACATTTACATTCAGGGATGAAGTTGGTTGCATGAAGCTAGGTTGAAATATGTTAGCAAAGAACCCCTTCTCGGGAAGTTGTGCATGTGCAATGTCCAATGAAATGCATGCACCCAACCGATCTTTCCAGGGTGGTGACAAGCGGGGTGCCACTCGTTTTCTGAGCCGTGCCGTCCACCGCGATCCTGCGAGCGGGTCGCTATGGTCGGCTCTTGCGCAGGCGTTGCTCTCTGCGCGTATGCGGAGCGCGGTCCCTTGCTCCCAGGCAGCCCTGGCTCTGGGAGAGAGGTCGCCCCGGCTGCTGGCAACCCTGACGCTCGCGAGGCTACTTCAGGGACACACGAAGGAAGCCCTGCGCTCTGCACAGAAGTTGCTTTTCCTGTACCCCGGTGAGAACAAGATATGCTCCTTGTGATCTGATTGGCAATCTGGCAACTGCACGACTGTTTGGTGGCACTTTTGCGCTGTGGTGAATTGCGCTAAAGTGGAGTTGAAGCCACAAGATGTAAAACAGGAAATCATACTCGTTCCTGACGGTTGTGTTTCATGTACGCTCACACACGATGCAGCTAAACACTGGCTCACACACTTGCGTTTGAGTGTAACCGGCTGCGTTGTGCTCCCTTCTCATCGCTTACGATGAAAGACTACCCTAAAGCTATCTGTTGGTTAATCCTGGAATACTTCCAGTTTACATATCTTTCCCAATTGTTTTGTTTTGACAATGCTATAAAGGACCATTTCTCATGATAGTACATACCTATGCTTGATCTAGCAAGTACCGCAAAATCTTGAGTCATAGTCATGCACATGACATCATGATGTCACATGCTAGTGTGACATCATGATGTATAACATCAAATGACTTGATGTCACACAAAAATGATAGCATGACATTATGATATGTGATATCACATGACACGTGACTGTGGTGTCACAATGTCACGGTATTACAGGTCACCAACATTAAGGTCATGTAAGTAATATAGCCCCTACGGAGCTATATTGCTTACACACACGACCTTGACCTGTGTGTCGGTTGGCATACGAAGCCCATCCTTATGACAGATTCTGTGTTAATTAAGTCCCAATGCCTGCACAGATTCCCTTCCTGGCTGGGTGCTCCTGGGAGTGGCCCTGAGCGGTTGCCGTGGCTCGTCGTGCGACAAGGCACTGCAGCAAGACCGCTTCCTGCTGGGTGCAGACGCACACTGGAAGCTGTGGTCTTCCCTGGTGCAAGTGCAGTATGCCTGCGCACGCCAGCAGTGGCAGCACGCTGCTCAGCTCGTGCCTTTGGTGAGTGGACCCGACTCTTGGAGCGGTCAACATCTTCAAACCTTGAAGCGATCACCATCCTCGAACCTCAAAGCGAACATCATTGAAGGTTTTCTGAGCTGCAGAGTTGCACTCTATTGGTTGCACCTATCAAAATGCAGTTCTGCATACGACCATTTGATCGATAAGTTGAAATGCAGCGGCAATTATTTTTCTGTCAGTTTCCCAGTGACCTTGTTAAAAAACTAGTACCTCTTGCTTTGGTCACGTTTTACTAAAGAAGAGTAGCCCTGAATGCCAACAGAGTCGATTTTAAGTATGCATATGTGCCTCATGGGCATAATAGTAATGAAGCTGTGCAAGTACACTACCAGGTTCCTTATAAATCAAAGGACTAAAATGCCTACAATAGGCTGTGGTCATTGAGATTTGAACTGGGGCTGTATACCCTTGGAGAAATGTTCATATTTCAAATATGCAATTTTGAGGTTCTGTTACTGCCATTACCTACAAAGTGTTTCACTACAGCTATCATGTACAACGGTTCCACCATTGTTGAGCCAATTCTTGCATGATATTTTCTCATGACATTTTCTCGGCAGCCCCGTCTCGTTCGTGGAAAAGCGCATACTGCGGTGACCGTCAACTCGTCCGTCAGGCTGGGTTTGGGTTGCTTGCAATGCACATCTGCACTGCAGAGAAGTACCTTGTACTTGCCTGCAGCACTCGGGTGTTGTGCAGAAAAGTGCACCGAATGGCATGGTGGAGCTTGCAGATGCTATAAATGCCTTCACCAGTTCCCTAGGATCCCTAGGCCCCTGTTTGAGAACTTCACATCTACATATCTGGATGACAACTGCTGACTTCTTTCAACCCGTCTTTTTTTCTTATAAAATCCTGTCAGGTGCTCTGGGGCTATGCTGGCAATCCCGATGTGGCCAAGTTACTCAGGGTCATTCAAGAGGTCTGTGAAACCTTGGCTGGTGGCACACGCCTCGACAAAATGTCTCTGGATTCCGTGAAGGGTGCTGTCTGCAACGAGCAGACAACTGCAAGTTGGTTGGTAAGCGGCCAAATTCTAAACTTTGGCTAAGGTCCCATTTTGTTTTTTAATAGACTAACCCGAAGCAGATTCCACTGGTTCAATTTACTTAACTATGTAAATAAACTTATAAGAACTTATGGGAGAGCATGCACTTTGGTGAGTAATCATGCACCGATGCTCATCAGATCCAGGGAAGTTATGACAGACCCTGGAGACCTTTCATACCGCAACAATTGTTTTGAAATCAATTTAGGTTAGTACTTCTTTTCCCTTATCATTCTGAATTGGATACAAAATCACAGCACAGTAACCAACCTGAAATTTGACCCCAGGCAACTGAAGTGCCATCAGAAGCAATGCTCATACACTGCACCATGATACAAGTGAAATGGGTATCCTGCAATGCAAAGTTAATTCTAGAAGTTATATGTAGCATCTCCCAATGCCTCACAATACTACTTACAATTGCACTGTATTAAAAAAAAAAATTGTGAGGTTTTTGGTTGAGTATACTTCAAAACTAATCTCTTTTCAGCTCCTGTCAAAGCTACAGCAGCAAGCTGGCGATTTTGATGGTGCCCTAGAGTCTGTGAAAAAGGCACAAGAACTCGAGGGGTAATCATCCAGTCACATTTTTTGCTTTACATTAATTCGAGTTGTAAACTCGTACGAAGAGCAGCTGATAGCCGGCGAAGCAGACCGAAATTTAAAGTAAGACGCAGAAAAAAAGTGACGTTGGACTTGTACCATTCCAGTGAAGGCGCCAAGACACTTCAACTGCTGCTACGTCAGGCCTTGCTGGCTTTACACTTAGCCAAGGCAAGTGCTGTGAACGCCACTTTTCCGACGGTAAAGGAAGCCTCGTTGGCGAGACTAATGGCAGTAGATTGCATTCTCCGACGACGCCAAGCTGGATGTGCCCTCGGTTGCAGGTCTGCTCAAACCGTCGGGACGAGCTTCTGCAAGTTTCAATGGGGGCGCTCGGCGCAGCCCTCAGGCTGAACCCCAAGTGCAGGACGGGCCACTTGCTGCTCGGAATCTGGGCGCTCGAAAGTGACAAGGAACGGTGGGTGCCAACCGGTTGAACCCGAGCAGTGTCCTCTATATTACAGGGGTTCTCAAACTGGGTTACGGGGAACACGGGTTCCACGAGCTGGTCTCATGGGTTCCGCGAACACCCGAATTGCAGCCCCCCTCCCTCCCCCCATGCCGCAGGCTGCACGGCAGGACCATGCAAAGTGCCTTCATCTCACTTTGTACTGTCATCGCAATTGATATGATGGGGATTTATGGGAAGCAACACAAGCAAAATTGCCTGCTATTGTGCATTTGTTGCTTCTCAATCGGCAAATGTGGAGGGGGGAGGGTTCCGCGGCAGTTTTTGAGGCTTCCTGGGGTTTTGCGAGACCAAAAAGTTTGAGAACCCCTGCTCTATAAGTACCCTAGTTACGAGCACCTAGAATGCAGTATCTGTCAATTCCAGCAGCTAAAAATTACAATTTGAATACTTTTTCAAAACTTTCTACATTCCCGGCATCTCCACTAAATGTTGGGAGGGGTAGATACGTTGTCAGTTGGATGTCGCACCTGCTATTGAGCAGCTCCAGCAGCTGTCTCGCAACATTCGGTTACCCTGTAGCGGGCATAGGTCTATAACTCATGGGCAAGATGAGAAAGGTAGGGAGGAGCTTCAGTTTTCCCACCTCGAGCGCGAGCTTCCTATGTCCGACATCTCGCACAGGTCACGAGCGTGCACTGACGGCCAGGGGCAAGACATCCGAAAAAGACGCCTCGGAGTTGTCATCCAGTCGGCGATCATAAAGGACATAAAAAATGCTGCATCAGACTGCAGACCCTGTTGAACCGCTAAACGAAAATCTCTGAAAGTACACGTTTGTCTTCGATTTTGAGTAGGCTCATTTAGTGGCAGCCAATTCTTTTTATTATAGTTTGATCCGCGTCATTGCATCTGTTGAAGAGGAACGTGCGAGAGCCTCGGGGTGGCAGCAAAGGTATCGCTCGAACTCGACAGGTTCCTTTTCAAGGTCCGAACGCCCTTGGCACCTTGTTTGGACCACCATAGCTGTCCCCTCACGCTTGTGGGCCGCAACGTTTGCGTCTTTCTCGCGTGCAGGCTAGCCAAGAAAAGCCTGGAGAGGGTCACCAGGTTCAGCGGCTACGAGAGCTTGTGGCCCTGGGGCCTTGCTGCGAGGATCCTGCTGCCTGGCTATTTGGAAGCGAACGACACAGCCAGGCTTGAGGCAAGGCCACATTAACTAAAAAGTCGCAAGAAAAAAGAAATGTTCTTAGTTTGGCAAGTTTCAGTTTCCCATTAATCAGTCTTTTAGTGGCCACACATTAGTCTCAAATGCATTGTCCGGTAGAATTTTTGTCTTTCGGAAAACAATTAAATTATATTGTCATTGCTTTTAGGAATATCATCTCCACAATACCTGAATTTTTAATCGTCTGCCACGCAAGTAATTCAATCTTTAACAGCCCAACTGCTCTTATTGCACCTGCCAAACAGTGTTTTCGTTGGCAACAGCGGAAGCTCTGACGTAACATCAAAAAGAGAACCACCTTAGCTTTTGACTGCTGTCTTAGTAAAATAATTTAATTCTAAAAAAGACAAGATTTACGGTATTGAAGGAAGCTCAATTCTTCGACGATGATCTTTGTACGCTGCATCAACCATGTTGATCAAAACCGGGAATAAGTCAACGTCCGCGACTGATGTTACCATGCCCGACGTGACGTCACGACCAGCCATGCATACTTGCGAAGTTTGGTATTGTTGTTCATAATTGATTTAACGAATATCAGGGAGTCTTTTAATGACATAAATATCACATACGACTACATTTAGGCCCCCTCTACGTGACCAGCACAAAAACTTAGTAACTTCCGGATACCACCGGACAATCCCTTTAAGTGAAATTAATTACTCGTAATGGTTTATAGAATCGAAATAGTAAACAAGAGAAAAAAGAAATCGGGGTAGGTATGTTAATACAGCCTCGAACTTAGTCTCTCTCAATGGACATTGGTGTCTCAACTGTAGATGAGAAAGTTAGCCAAAGCAGTACTGCCACTAACCTGGGGTGTTTAAAGTACACTACGCAGTAGTGATACACGACCGCATGCCGGTACGAAGCTCATCCAGATCGAAACGGGCAGGGGTGGGGATTGAACCAAGGATCCCATTGTTCTGCAGTGCAAGCTTTCGCTCCACGTGCTCCTTGTTGTGTGCTAGCCCACTCGGCCGCCAATCCCCCTAAACAGGAGAATAGTTTAGAGGAAGACAGCGCAGCCTGGCACTACCATAGTTGTGTGTCGAAATTGTTTGTAGTTAGAAAGTTTTCCAGAGGGCAGTATTATCCATTTGGTTTTAAAAGCGCACAAAAGACGAGGACAGAGTAAGAAACACAAACGACGGACGAGCGCTCCGTCGTTTGTGTTTCCATCATTTCAAATGCACGGCATTTATAGGGGCAGCTCTTGGTGCTATCGTGTCTGTGGTATGGCGTCTTGCTGGTGATATTGCTGTGCTCGCGTGATGTCATGGGACACCATCATATTGTGCAATACTGCGACATTATTGCCTCATAACATCACATAACATGATGAGACGTGATCATGACATAATGTCACATGACCAACTGCTCTCCTCGTCACGTGATACGACGTCTGAGATATTATAAAAGCTATGCATTTAGGGCACCTTCGGACCAGAGACGGGCGGTATTTTTGGACAGCAATATTTTCCGTCATGTTAAGACTGTGTGGGGGTTAGAAAGCTCTTCAGGACGGCAGTATTATCCATCATTTTTATCCTCAATCTCTACAAAGCCAAGAATTAATTTTTTTAAAAAGAGCAGTATCCAACTGAATAAGCCATCATTATTGACTTGGGGGGGATTATTGGAAATAGTTGTTGGGCAGTGTTCATGCCATGAGCAACGTTGCAGCAAGATTATTATGCTTCTGCCTCTTTGATGTCAAGTCGACTGACCTCCACAATAACATCTGCCATTTCAGAAGCTTCTACAAGCCGACAAAGTCAGCGAGACATCTTTGGGCCTCAATGAAGAGCAGATGTTGCAATTGATCTCCATGGGCTTTATTATTGATGGTTTGCAATGAAAAAAAAAAAAAGTGTTCAGCCTCAATAAAATACACTCTTCTTTTCTCTTACTGCCACCAAGAGTAAACTGCAATAAGGTTGTGTACACACTTTCTCGAACAAAAAATGCGAGAAGACCATACCCTGCATTACAGATGGGTACAGGGGATGTACAGGACATTTTTTTCACTCGTCACCGCAAGTTGAGCGCAGAAGGAAGCCACCGCGTACACATTACGCCAGTATTGGAAGGGTGCAAAGATGTCAGTCGTTAAACACGCTCGGCTTTTTTTTTTTTTTTTTCATCTTATTGGCATTGTCAAGTGTTTTGACAAACATGCAGAGTACACACATCATGAGCCAAGCGTTTTGCATAGCTTCCTGCACACGGACACTTCTAGCGATGACACTGCATGATTTAAGGGCCTCCATTTATTGCACTCTGGCGGGCCAAATAAATCCCCCTTCCAGCGGCCTCGTTTGCCGCTCCAGTGCAATGAATGGGATGAGAGAAAAAAAAACAAAACAACCTCGTGCTTCTCACGAAACAATCTTTGGCCACTGGCATACGTGCTGGAGTATGAAAATGAGCGACCACCCGCCGCAGTTTGTGCGGGAACGAAATTAACGTGGAATGCACGCGAAAAATTATCTAGGCATACACCGTGAACGTTTCACACGAGACCTGCAGTTGCCTCTCCAGCCTGCACCGGTATACCTGTATAGCTGCACCGGTACACCCGTGCCTATACTACCCAGGGGCCCCCATGCTGCATGCAAGCGCAGTAGGTACTATCGGATACGAATGAAATGCGAACAGCAGAGCGCGTGGTCTTCGATACACGCTGCACATCCTAGAGGCAACTAGGAATCTATAAAACTGCAGAGTGGAGACGGGCTTTGAGGGTATACCCGTCGGCGTAGACGCGCGCGCCCTCGCGGCCACCTTTTCACCCAGTAGTTTTATCAGCTCCTAGTTGCCTCCAGGCAGCGCAGTACGTATCGTAGGTCCCGTGCTTCGCCGTATGCATTTCATTTGTACTCGGCAGTACGTGAGCATACCTGCGCTGTGTGGCAGTACAGTGAAACGAGAAAGAAAAAAAAAGGGAGTATAGCTTCCACCACCGCTCTTGGACCTCGGCGTCTTTGGAGCTAATCCCGCCGAAAAGAACAAAAGCCATAAAAGAAGCCGAACCTGATGCGGTACAACTAAAAATGCAAGCGAGCGCGTCTCCTCTCGCCGAGACATTGCGAGGACCGCCTCTGCGCTGAGCAGGTAACGAAAAGCTAGCGCCGTACGCCGACGAGATGCTGGTTCGGCACCCCGGTGCCTCCTGCCGATTCGGCACCAGGGTGCCTCCCGCCGACCTGGCACCGGAGCGCTTTTGTTCGCGACAGGCTTGCCGTGCGACTCAAAACGAGGAACGCGCGCTTCCACGGGCGAAGACCGTGACCCCGGAAGTCCCGCTAGGTTTCCTCCGGGGTGCCGCGGATCCACGCGAACAGCGCCTCCTTGGTCGGCTCGTAGTACTGCCTCCTGACGAGCACCAGTTCGGGCAGGCGCCGCATGTCCGACAGCGGCGGCCAGTCCCACTCCATGAGCGCCACGAACAGGCACCAGAGGAGCACGAGTGGCAGTGCCAGCCACGCCACCAGCGCCAGCCGGGGCCGCGTGCCGCCGGTCGCGTGCCACGCGCATCCACTCCCGCGGAGCCTCGCCTCCAGCTCGGGTCCGCACTCAGGCGTTGACTGCGGGTCAAACGGCGGCTCGGGGGACTGCGTTTCTGGCGTGAGCGGCGCGTCGGGCGGCGCCGCCACCGTCGTTGAGCTTTGGGAGGGCGTGAGGTCAACGCGGAGGTCGTGGTTGGGGGGTCGCGCCAGCGGCAGCGGAACACCGTCCTCCTCGTCGTCTGCCGAGTCGAGGAGCTCGTGCGGGTCCGCGGGGCGCTTGGCGTCGTCCGGCAGGTAGCCATCCCCACAGTCGAGGGGCGCCGCTGCCCGCAGGGTCTGGTCGGCCATCGTCGGGTGCACTGGGAAGAGAGTGGGGCACCGAATTCTTCCTTCTGCACGGAGCTTTTACTGACAAGTTTTAGAACTGTATTCTGCAAGATACTATTTAAATACTGCCAAACCGTTTCAATTTCTATCGGGACTTTCCGGTATCTTGCAAGAACCTGGTCAAGATGGCAAAACAAACCACCTGCCTAGAGCTTCCGTATATCTCGATAGAAGCACAGGCACCAACTGAAGGTCAGTTAGTGCCTCCGCTTCTATAACGCTGCACATAACTCTCGAAGCAAAATATAGCACTAACTAGCGGCATACAACAATACAGTAACGATAGAATGATATTCATGACGCCAGTATTGCATGTCTAGCAAAAAATTATGGGGCCCCCAACTTTCCATACGAACAAGTGCCAATTTGTTTTCGCGAAGCAAGCATACTCTCCTTACGACAGATGTCGTAGGCAAAGGTTTCAGGACGAAAGACGCAACTTAGAAATGAAAAACGTTGCTTGTATTATATGGAAAGTATCCTCTGAAGAATATAGCAAGGAGGGCACAGGCACGGAGTGAACACTCAAGCAGGCCGGCAGAAATCTTACTCATTTCTCGTAAGGGAGAGTCCTCTGTCGCAGCGCGCGACGGGGAGAGGGAAGGAGCCGCGATGGAGGCGGTCGTCTTGCAGCGGAAGGAAGGCGGCCGCGTCAGCGTCCGCTGGAACTGCGGCGGATCGCGGCGGATGTTCTTCATGTCGTCCATCACCTCTCGCTCCACACGTCCACTGTGCTCGCAAAACAAAACAAAAAAAGAATGAGAAGTATTGGGGAAATAACAGCATTGGGAGGACTAGACGAAAGCAAAGCTTGCAATTATACTTCGTTTCACCTTTAGTCAAGAGTGCAACCGGAGCTACGAGCGGCGACGGGGCCAACAAAGCAACGCCAAAACCGTAACGTCGTGGCAATCATCTTTCTGTGTATCTGGCATCGCACTTGAACGAATCAAACCCAGTGAAAGCACCATAATCTTGCATTTCTTGTATGCCTGTCTATGCTTGCGTGTCGACTAGCTCTTGACTGTGCTCTGATTTTAGATGAATCAATAGGTTTTGTTCCAATATACTATGTGCAAGAAACACCTCTAAAAATGCTACCCAAAACCCGATTTTGAGACGTGGTAAATTCTTTGGTACCCCCCGAAGCTAGTGAAATATTGCATATCACCCACGTCGTTTTTTTTCTACTTCTTTCCACCAGCTTTACTACTTTCATGTTCTGCATGTATTACAGAAAGCCATGCAAATATTAGTTATTAAAAACTGACAGCAGAAACAGGAATGAAATTAAAGATTATGGTGAACACTGAAAACCAATTTCACCTAACAAAAACTAGACCCCACAGCAGTGAACCAAACCCGACCACCCTCTCTGGGACGAACGAATGTCGAGTGTTGGGATGCCTCGTTACGAACCTGCAAAACTCACCTGTATCGAAACCGGGACCCCCGTGAAAAGAGTCCGCCCCCTGTGGTGACCGACGGAACCTCGCTGGAAGAGGGCACACTGAAAAACACCGGACCGGCTCCCTCACTTCCCTCCCAAATCCGTCGGAAGACCCGCACACTCACGTGAAAAAGTAGCGCTGCTCCACGGCGCATCGCCAGAGGTGGTGGCAGGCGGTCTGGGTCGGACACTTGAAGCCCATGAGGTGCTTTTTCTGGAACGGCACCAGTTCCTTGACTCCCTCAGCCTCGCAAAAAACTTGGGTTACGGAAATCACGAAATGGAAGGCACTTTGTCTTCTTGGTAGAAGAGCGTGTTGGTTTAAGTCATGGGTGAAGAAAGAATAAACAATTAAAACAGGGACAACACAACTACATCTACAACTAGATGTAGTTGTGTTGTCCCTGTTTTAATTGTTTATTCTTTCTTCACCCATGACTTTGTCTTCGTTTTGAAATCTGGCGCTTAACAGGTCGTGGAATGTCACAACCTTCTAGTACTTGTTGTCACCGGGGCGTCTGACAGGCACCAAGTTTAGCTCTTTGCATGGAGCTGCTGAATGCACAAGGCTGCTTGGACGTAGAAATGTGTCTGTGCAGCACTTGGCAGTTCCACTGGTATCAAACCCATTGAGCCCGCTCCCTCCCCTTCCCCTCCCCCTCACACACATACACACCCCTCAAATAATTTTTGAAGAGCTGGGATATGACGAGAGGGTCACAAAATGTCCCCTCATTCCCACTAGAAATAAAACAAAAATAGCACAACAGTTACATTGTGAAAAAAAAAATTTTTTTTTTGAGTTAGAAACAAGACGGAATTATGCCTCTATTTTGAATATAAATATTGCACTAAAATTTATTTTTTTTGCTTTTCGCGCAAAGCTAAATCTGTAACAAACATGTCCTATCCGGGCACACACACAAAAAAAAAATTTCTGGGAGTTCAGCGTTTTTTTTTTTTTTTTTTTAAATATTAGGAGGTTGTGTTCAATGCACTGCATAGCAATATGCAACTGTCCAATAAGAACTGCCATTTAGCTTTGCAAAGCCACCAACTCAAAAAAAAGAAAAAAAAAAAACAAAAAAACGTGGCATTATTAGCAGTGTTAAAAGGGACATTCCTCATCTAAGCTTGCTGTCGATTTTGGTGGTGGGACACAAATTTCATCAGATTGGTGATAAAATCAAAACAGTTGCCCTCACAGACCTATCATTAGCAAGATAGCCATAACATATAGATTAAAAACTGAATAGCAAAACTGAAAAAGTGTAGACAAAAAGCAATTATAATTTTCTTTCTTGGCTTTCTAACGAACTACCATCTACATGGTTCACTTTGAAAACACAAACTGTCACACAAAAACAAACATAAAAGGCGACACAACTGTCAACGTAGCAGCGACCACGGTTAGAACGCTGGCGACATAAACTGATGACAAAAACAAACATGAGCAATTCCTAGTTTAATACTACTCCTCTGACAATTGAGCTCTACACAAACCAAGCTACAACCATCACAATAAAGAAGCAGACACACAAGCCCACAGAAATTCAGGAAGCAAGTCCCATTTTGTTTTTAGGACCCTCCCCACACATGCCCTTCATTTAGAGAGTGCTATCTTTGTAGCATTAGGGTATGTACAGTGTATGCCTGCTGCAATGAATCTGGTTCCAAGAGACGCTTAGATAGGTATATCTGTCGGACCCCTTCAGAAAGTTGCGTAATTTTAACCAATACAATGGACTTGCGACGCTGCTTGCACCCCGAATGGCAATAAGGTCTCCCGTGAGATTGACCAACAAATGTGAAACGACTCTGGCAGTGTTATAGAACAGATTATCATTGCTAATGGCCGAGTACTACTAGACCAACAAACAGAAGCAATTAACACCGACAAGCCTCAAACACGAGCATCATGCACGCAACGATACGTTTGGCAGGTTTGCAGTTTCTCGATGCTTGAGAAGTAAGCACGAGAGTCTGCCAAAGATATTTTCGCGTGCATGCATCTTCTGTTTGAGGCTTGTCTGTGTCGGTTGTTTCCATTTGTCGCTCTAGTGGTACTCGGGTGCAAGCGGCTCTTTTGCAAAAGCCACAAATTATTATGAGTAGTTTTAATCCAAGGTCCACCATTCGATATTAACTGGATAACAACTTAGGCTAAAATGGACTCTACATATAATCAAACATTACCTATTTCATCTGTGTCTGCATCCTTCGCAATTATAATGGACCAAAATATTCTCTGCTAATCAAAAGGTTGCACAGCAGCATATTCTACAGTTTTTTTGTAGGCTAGATTCCCAGTTGATGTCGGTGTGTAGCCAACACTGCAGCAAAGAGATACGACACTGGAAAGCACAACAGTCCGCTCACCTTGGCTTTGATGTCCTGGAAGCAGGAGGGAAATGAAAAAAGACGAGGACAACAGTGAGCGACAACATGGCAAGCTGTGTCCACGGGACAGCTGGGACGACTAGCATACCTCGGGAAACATCAGGTGGAGGATGAACATCTTCCCTTCGTAGTTGATCTTCTGGATGTCTGGCCTGTGGGAGAAAAAGAGGGAGTTTGTTTGCTTTTTCATTTGCTTCTTTGTTGACGATGCATGCACAGCAAAAGCTACGTGCCTTTCTGATAATACAACGCAACAGACAAAAAAAAAAGTGCATCAAACATTTAAGCTTTATATACATAAAAATTGTGAATGGAGTAAACATGCTAGGGCAGTTGCGACGTCATCAAGTTTTTGAAATCATTCAAAGCCATAGACATAGCTTGTATGATGCATCTAGCATAAACATGACTCTCCTGTAAAATAAATTCCATTGAACAATCAAATCATTGCAATAGCAAAAGCTATTGAGAAGTCATTTTGAAAAGAGAGCGAGCCAGAACACATGGCTATTTATCCTCATGCTCCATGTTTCCTCTTGTCCCAAGATGTTTATCTATAAATTCTTATCAAATTTTTTTTTTGATTATGTCTTTAGTTGTGATTTAGTAGTTGGAAATGGAATTGTCTAAAGAGCCTCCGCTCGAACAGTGGAAGATATTTTGCTGTCTGCCTGGCCGAGAAACTCGCAAGCCTTTCCAGATGGACGAATATGGTGCGTTTTAGCCTCCCTAGCTGTTTTCTGGGAAGCCATACAAACCTTGTCAAAGCAGGAGTAGGCGAAAAGCAATCAGTCGGGGAACGAAAAACACAATTTTTAGAAACTGTTTTTTTTTCCAGTTGCATTTCTTTATTGATTGTACTACAACAGAACCTCTCTATAGTAAATATATTAGAACTCTAGTGAAGGCATAAATATTTGTTTTTATCCTTTTTTTGTTCAACATTGATGACACAGCAAAATAAAAGAGGTCAATATAATGGATGGATGGATGTTATTGGCCATACCCTTTGTAACGGGCAGTACCTTGCGCCACCTAACCTAAGTCTAAAAAAGTCTGAAGACACCTAAGCACTTCTTATGAGTTGTGAACGCAAAAGCATGAATGTCCAATGGAACGCCGCGGAGTTCTGTGGCACGAGTAATGATTTCGAGTTGTGCTGTGGAGCATGTTTTAGAGTTTTGTGATGAAATTGCAGCAGGTTAATTTTTTTAGAGTTCCTTCGTTCACATGTTGGCTATAGGCCTGAAACAATGGGGTGTCCAGAAGAGTAGAAGCCCCTCTGACCATGTGGATGATGGAGGCGACGGCATGTTGGTTGGCGGCGAGACGAGCAAGTTGGTTGGCGGCGAGAAGCCTCCAAGCATGCGCTAACGTGTCCATTTTAACCGGCGCGGGGCCCATAGTGGCATGGGCGTTTTATCGGTGTGCTGCCAGCACGAACATGCAGTGCCACCTGGTGGCGGTCGTTGAAACTGATGCGCGCAGCGACCAATGGGAGCCTCGTCGCCACGCACCAGCCAATGGGACCTTAGGGATCAGGAAAACTAGGTGCCGTTTTCGCGCTTCAAACTGACGACATCGGCTCGCTCCACGAGACCAGTTAATGCTTTCGCATTAAAAGACAAGACATATGCCTCCCGCCCCTCTAAGACCAATTTTGTCCTCGTAACTATCAACAGGCAGTGTGGGATGTCACCAGGACGACCTTTGGGGGATCGGGCAAAAAAACTACAAACATGACCCCCCCGTCTCTTCCCTCCGGCGATGGAGCCGCCAATTTTCCTCTGGTCAACCTTGTTAACGTTACCCCAGCACCGGACCCACTGGGAGACAGAGTTGAGAACTTATTTTTGGAGCCATGCGGGAGGGAGTCCTAATTTTCCTCTGTCCCACCCGTCCCCAGCTGTGCTAGTTAGCTGTGCATCATTAAATTTTTCTTTGATAATTTCCACCAATCTTCTAATTGCCTCTTTGCGACTGTAATCCTTTTCTCTTCCGTCCTTCCATTGTCGCCAGTAACACCCAGAGCCACGTCCAAATCCGTTACCCCTTCAGGGAGGGCAGGGCAAAGCCTCATTCAGTGCTGCCACTGTGAACCAAAACACATGGTCTTCTCACCATTTGAAGTGGTGCGTTTTGCGGCTTCCCTGAAACGTCAGGATGCCCGCATGGTTGATGCCGAGGTACAGTTGGTTCCCCTTATGGTCCTGAAAAGCGACAATGTCACTGGTAAGCCTCAACTATTGAGTACATTGTATACCAATCCTGCTATGGCTTTCAGTGGATAGCCACAGTATTGTTAAATAAATAAATAAGTAGAAACCGGAGGCTCACATCAAGGTTACATTTCTCTGCTCAGTGTGTAACAGTTCAAAATAAGAAACCCAATCCTATTTAGAGTTTCCTTAATCTTTCTCATTTCAAGGAAAAATTACAGCAACCCAGCAGTTTGGCAAATAATTAGCACGCAATGATAATTCACATTTACCGCGCTGCTTGCGCCAAGCAGGATGGTCAAGCGTAGTGGTTTTTCATAGAACACAGCCAATCAGCACATTCCATGTTAAAATTTGCCCTTGTTTGCCACTATTGTGGCAAAGGCAGTGATAACACAGAACGTATTGTGCGCACATAATACAAGCTTTTTCCTATGTTTAAAACCTGCTTTTTTCTGAAATGCCTGCCTGAAAGTATATAAATGAATGCTGCAAACGACTTTATTTTCGCGGGCTCACTATTTCACAAATTTGAAGAAGTGCGGTATTTAGGAATATTTCGACTGCTCGAAATTTTGCGGACTGGGGTGGTATCCTATGTACTTGCTATGACAGGGAAATATATTCGTGGGACCTATTCTTTGTAAATCGCAGGCGATTTGCAAAAATTAAGTCGTTTACAGTATATATAATAAGTAAATAGTACAGCAATCCGTCTTTATAATGAAATTGCTTTTCTCGAATTATCGCTTTTATCGAAGTTCAATGTGGTCCCGAACGAAATGCACACATTTTTAACCTGATTATTCAAACTGTATGGGCGGCCGACCACGCTTATTTCGAAGGCCGCCGTGCCGAAAGCATGCAAGCCTACACGCAGGCGCATGGAGACCCTTGCGTTCCCTCCTTCTTCTTCCACCCAGGCAAACGGCAAACTGGGAAAACGGCAAATAAGAAAACGGAGTAAACGGGTGACGGAGGGCAGAGCGTGCAGAGCACCGCTTCTAATGCCGATGTGCTGATGCGGTCAGGGAGCAGCGTCCACGTTCCGACACTACTCACGGCACCCGTGGCCAATGCTGCCCGACTCCTGTTGGAATCAGCTAGTCAAGGAAGCGATAGAGCCCGGAGGAGATCATCCTTTTGGGAGCCCCCGACGCGTGCGCCCGCAGCATGCTACACGCACACGTGCGTTGTATGGGAGATTGGGACTGTTTACCGAAAGTCACTTAGATCTACAAAATTGAGAAAAGTGGCTGGCCCAAGTCCGAAATTGCCAAAGAATTTAACATTCTGGCATTGGCTGTTCGACACTGTTTACCATTTTGCAGAACAAGCAAGGAATATTGGACGGGTTCGAGAAGCTTCTCATGCAAGAGAAAGAGCGTCCACAACCCGAAGGTGAAAGATTGCCAACTGCTTTGCGCACGCCGGATTTTCTCTAGTGAGAAAGCTTGCCGAGCCGGCGCACAATTCTCAGAGCTGCAATGATCTCTACAGGAGTGAGAAAACAAGTTGGCAAAGCCTCCAAGGATAACTGACTTGTTCGCGCTTGTCGATGCGGATTTTCCCATTGTTGCTCCTGCCACGGATGCTGCGATCGACCTTGAGTGCAGCCAGGGTAAACGCGAAGTGACGTCGGAGAGGCACCTCGAGAAACACCAACGACTGCGGAGACGCGAAACACCCTACGGCTGCTTCGAAACAGAGTGGAGTGCAGGGGCGCTGACAGTGTTCTTGCGATGCCTGGAGCGGTTTGAGGAGAACTGATGCCCAGGCAAAATTATCGGCAAACTCCACTTAATTTTTTTTGTTGCTCGGTGAAGCTGCTGCTTGTTATTCATAACCAAGGTTTGCTAAATTAAATTTATGGTTCAATTGTTCCGTAGTGTTGCCGCCCACCTTCAAGGCTGCTAACACTGTTTTTTTTTGCCTCTATCGCTTTTATGGAATTACCACCTACAGTAAAACCTCGTTATAACAAAGTGTAAGGAGCGGTCGTAATTAGTTCATTATAACCATTAGTTTGTTATAGCCAATGTCCATTTCTTCCCACTATTAGCAAGCAAGGAAAATAATGATTGCTTTGTTATATCCATTAGTTTGTTATATCCTATTTTGTTATAACGAGGTTTTTCTGTATATAAAAATTTTTTGCCATCCCATTGATTTCGTTTTTACGAGGGATTGCTGTATAGAAATTTCAACACGAATTCAAGTAGAGTAAGTGATCCCACTTCTGGTGGCAGTTCTGTCACAATATTTTTGCGATTTCCTTAAAGGGGCATTGAAGTCGATTCTGAAATTGTCCTTCTATGGTGACAATTCAACCTAGACGCTCTAAGCATCCCAACAAACTCGAAATCTCAATCGTCAGTAGCTCATTTTCTCGTTAAAAGCGAGTTCAAAGATCACGACACACCCTTTCTGGGAAGAATTTTCTTCCAAGTGAAGTGGTCGAAAAAGGGCGCTTGTCAGCGAGTTGCAAGCAACGGCTTCGCCCGCGAAGAAAAAGAGGAGTCTTATCCAAATGTGCTCCTATCAGACTCTGTTTGAAACAAGTTATAATAAAATCGTTCGAACCTGCACGCATTGTAAGACTTTCATTGGTCCACACAATGCAGGCCGCGAGAAAAAAAAGAGTCCACATGTTTTTCTATTGCCCCGAAATGAATAGGGGATTCTGAAATATAGGACTTAGTATATGGGGGAACTAACACATCTTAAACAATATAAGATCAAACACAACCTTTTTCAACAATGACTTCCGTGCCCCTTTAAAGGGACACTGACACCCCCCAAAATTTTTTTTCCTTTTTTGTCAGGCGATTTATTATGGCGTCGGAATACAACCCAATTAATATTTTGCTACAGAGCCACATATTTTTTTAATAAAGCCAAAAAAACGAAACTGCTCGAAACTGAAACCGAAACTTCCGCACCACTCGGAGAAGTGGAGAGGATAGAGCGAGTGGCGGAAGTCACGTGGCTACACCCAAACGTGCGTTTTTTTTTTTCTCTTTCCGCACGTAGCAGACGAAATGCATTCGTTTGCCATGCGATTCCTTTGCAGTTATGTTTGTTCCGCTTGCTGTTTCGAACTTCAAGATGAGTTGTTTTGTACATTTAAGTGTTGGCAATTAGTAGTGAGTGCCCGAGTGCCATGGTGAATTCCCGTGATCGGCTCCGAAAAGAATACTCCCAAGATGTTGCGTGAAGAGTTGCCTCACATGTCCTACATCTGAAAGTGGCATTGTGCGGCAGAGTGCACAAGTTTCCTAAAGATAAACGGGTCGGGATCAATGGCTGGCTGCAATTCCTGTAGAACAGTTACGCGAAGCTCGGAAAGCGGACGCTACCCGATTCATATGCTCCTTGCATTTTGTGGAAAGTGACTATATTAAGTTCGCAAGTGTCAAAAATGGAATCCCACACCATTCAGTTCAGCGACGTATCGTCCACATGCAATTGTTTTTTTCAGTGATGATTGTAAAAAAAGAAAAGTAAACAAAGCAAAATGCTTGAAAAAAAAAGAACAAAAAAAGTACACCCACACCAGGGATCGAACCCGTGCCCTCTGCGTGCGAAGCGGACGTCTTCCCACTGAGCTACTGAAGGAACTCAATCGTGCGTAGTAATACGGCGGGTAGACTGTATGTCGGAAGTTCGCTGCAGATTTCTCTTCAATACATGCACTCCCGGCTTGAAGTCGGGCAGCACCATGCATATGCCACATTCGTACCTCATGAATAAACTGTACGTATGCGTATTTAACTCGAAGTACGCACTTTAAGCTTGATGACTGAGCGAGCGGTGTCTTCGGCCACGAGAAGGAATGACGGCTCGGCGACGTCTTCGTGCAATCAGCTTGCTGGTCGGGCGTGTCGTACGGGATGAATATCAGTTCTTTTGACCGGTCCAAAATTTCTCTTTCGAAGGAAGACCGAATTTGCCGATACCATGAACGACAGTTCTGAAGTAGAGGTCTAACGATACACGAAACAACGCCGACGCCATGTTGAAAATTATGCAGTGAACGCACAGAATGCTTCCGGTTGTCTGTGCTACCTTTTTTTTTAAATCATTGTATCTGCAGCTTTTTGGAAGCCACAAAAAGTGGGTTTCATATTTTTTTTCTAATTTTAATATTGACTGTGTGCCTTCTATGACCCATGACTTTGATTAAATTTGGTGGTCACGTTGAAACCTTGGAAAATGGACCGTGACCACGGAAAAGAGAGTGAGCACGACTCGAACCGGCCAGTTCTCGATCGGCGGTTTTCGGCGGAAAGAAACCGAATTTCGAGCCGCAAATTCTGTTCTGGGTAGTTGGGCTCTCATATGTCACATACAACTAAAAACCTTAGCAAGCATAAATACCCTGTCAGTGTCCCTCTAAGCCCAGTGAGTCGCAATCTTTTTCTCTTACAAACCTTGACGGGATGAGGGTCAACGCCGTAGGTCTCCAAAAGGCAGGCCTTGCGCAGGAAGTTGGTCTCGGCCACGGCCGGAACTTGGCCCCTGCGATACAACACGCCCGTTGGCCATTGCTGAAAGTGCACAAGATTCTCGGTCTGTCCGATACCCCCAGGTGGCGCCACAGGTCGCCTTAACAAGATGACCTTTACTGCAGGGATATTAGAATCTAGGCACTAGTACAGTCATCGACAGGATGAAGACGGCAAGGCATTTTCTTCGGATGCCCAGCCTCTAGAACGCGCTCATTGCCTTTTGCCACGCTTTGGTGGCGCAAGCACGCTCCAAGCTCACGAGACACCGAAGTGCCATCAAAGGTGGGAAGCCCACACTAGAGGCTGGACAACTAAAAGACACCCCTGCCGCTCTCCTTCTGTCAGTTGGTAGTGCTCTAGATTATGCAGTGTTTCTTTCCCGTAGCTCACCCGATGAGCAGAAAAATGGTGTCGTCTTAAGGCTGTTATGTTATCATCGACAACTAATTTAAATGTGGAACGACTAATGTGACAGTGATGGCTGCTTCAGTTTGATGTCACCAACTTATTTATCGAATTGCGAATTTACATACTGTATTTTACACTTCTACCAGATAAAACACAACCAGATTCACACTGAAAAAGTCACCAATCTTTATATTTTCTTTTGCAATTATCTCCAATTTTTGTGTGGGCGCCAGCTCGGTACTCTGTCGTAAGTAACCTCTGTGTTCAAGCTTGAGTTGCATCAATTAACAAAAAGAGGGTAAATGACACGCCATTTTTATGCAAGGTCGTGCCTAATGTTGTTGAAGCGGTGACGACATCAAAGATAGATACAGAAGACGCACCTCAACTGTTGCTGATGGATCTCCGCAATCTTCTCCTCTATACGAGGCGTCTGCTTCAAGAGGAGCTTGAACTCCGCCACGTAGTTGCCCGTGTGCTCTTCGGCATCGTAGTCTCCGAGCTCCGCTGCAGCGCGCAGAACAAACGCCCAATTTCACAACTTACGAGCAAAACAACGTTGTACGAGATTCCGACCGTCTAGCGCATACCTATGCACACAATCAATTGGTTTACTGCTTTAGTTACGCCTTCGTGACCAGTCTACGGAGGTTCTTAGAATGAGTTAGGAGCATTTCAGCATAAATACAAGAAGAGTGGAGCAATGCAGCAATTCACAGCTGAACAAGATGGAGAAATTGTTTGTGCACTTCTACAAAAACAATCTTGTTTCTAAAACCCAAGACGAAGGCTACAAAGAGAGGACAAACACAAGACATCTCTTTGTAGCCTCCGTCTTGGGTTTTAGAAATGTTCAACTTTAACCAGCTCACCTGCCTAATTATTACGTTATCTTGTAAACGAAGCTTTCCTTTTTCTTTTTTTAAACAAAGCAGAAACATAGAAATGTAACTTCCACATATCACCAAACAAACACGAACACTCATCCTTTGTTTTTTTTTTCCCGCTAGCACCTAGTTTCAGGAACAAGCCCATCTTTTCAGTTTAGTCCAGCTGCCTATACCTGAAACTAATCGACGACAAATGACCACGTTGATGGCCAGATCGCAGAGCAGAACAGTGGCAGCATAAAGAAACTGCATCCAGCACCGCCTCATCGAAGCATCTGGCCCGCGGGTAGTACGGTTGCTCACAAGACGAGAATGACAGTGCATCTCTCTCGGATACCCAACCTTGGGTTGAAGCTCAGGAGATTCCAAAGCATTATTGAAGGTGGAAAACTTGCACTGGAGACCTTCCTGCTGTCAGGTAAGTGACCACGGATTCACTCCCATTTGCATAGCTCGTGCTCCCGACGACGCCAACCGCTCGCAGACTCAATCCCCATGCCGAAGAAAGCGAGCCGGCTCACACTGAATAACCAAGGCGGCGAGCATGGCTGCGTCGTTTTGGGAGCAGTACAGACGCCCGTGCAGGAGGTCCCGTCTCAGCTGAAGAAACATCTGATACCTGCGGGAACGAGGAGTCTGTTGAGCGCAGGTGGTGCAAATAGTTACAGCCTGGCGTAATTGGATATGGGAAGGTGCAACAAATCTTGGTAATTGCCGCTGTTCCCCGGTTACATTTTTTCACACAATTTTCAAGTTGATTTAACTGTATGGTTACTTCCAATGCTGGACGACCTCAGTACACGAAGGCTCACGTTGGTGTCGTTATCACTTGAATGTACGGTGAACAGTGTGTGAAGTCACAGTGGAACTGAACTCGCATAGTTTCCGCCGTGTGCAACAGAACTGGCGACTATGGGACCCCATGGCCCGAATACGACACAGTATCGTATCTCTGTAATCTAATGCTGCTTTTTGTGACCAAGTTCCAAAAACATACATGTTGAAGACAACATTACCTTCCCCAATGTCTTCAATTCAGATCTGCGTAATTTTCTCCTCCAAATCCGTAATTCCTGAAACACTATCTTGTCACTTCATGCTTTTTTTGTATTGTTGTTAGGGTTGTTTAATGCATTGCATATCAGCACATGTAACCTTATGTTTTTGCTTAGACCCTATTAAGGTCTATTTGGCTTAGCCTATTCGAGAGCTGAGATTGTATGCGTCTTGTCTTTTGTTTGTACTGCGAAAACTCTTATAGTCCCCTTGCTGCCTGCTGTAAATGAGGTGAGAACTTTGGCAAGCGAATTGTCACTTTTCTCCTCACCTCCTCTATCACCTTGTAATGATGGGAAATAAACATTGTTATTATTATTGTCATAAGTGCAAACGGAACATTGCACTTTTTTGCAATTACTGGGGTTGACGAGTATCCCATTTTACAGCTTGGTCGTTCGAACAGTATCATGATCTGTACATGGTTCACATTAATATTAAGTCTATAAGCATTATATCAATGCAATAACGTGGTAGGGGTAGGAGATTTAGAAAGTTCAGAGCTGGTAAATTAGTTGCACAAAAAAAGCTCAGAGCTTTCAGTTTTTTGTTTTTCTATCAGTCGGAGATTTACTATTTATATTCGCACATATTCACATCTACATGAGGAGTTTGCAAGATGGCGATCAAGTCCGGGTTCTGAACCGTGGTTGCCAGACATACCTTGTAATTTCTTCCTTGAGACGGAATGGGTCCTGTGGGTAAAACTTGACACGAAAGCAGAAGACCAACGGATTCATGCCTGAGACGAGAGAGAAGGCAGACGAAACAGAAGAAAAAAAAACAATAAAGGGTAAGCTTGCTTCCCTTTCTATCCTAGGAATGGTCTACCTTTCACTTGCTTCATGATGGGTTTCGTGATGTCCAGCCAATGCTGCGAGAGCACAAGAAACAACCGAGTTTTTCCCACAGAAAGAGGGCACAAAGCGCGGGAGGACTTACCCGCTGCTTGTGACTATCGACATATCTGAGGCCAAAGTAGTCCTTCTCCAAGAGGTTGAGAGCATTGCAGACATAGTCCAATATGTACTGGCCTTTGCAGAGATGCTATAAATGACAAAAGTGCAAGTAGAGAGAAAACCATATCAGGAAAGATGGCACAATATGTTGCCCATACCTCTAGCAAGTTATGCATGTGTGAGGTGTGATATAAAAAGTTCCAGGACTGATTTTGTAGCGTAAGAAGAGAGGGCAGCAAAGTGATGCGTGCGCAGCAGTCGAAGGCAGGGACCTTCCTGCGTCATTATGCCAAAGGGCGTCGCTCTCTGGACATTTGAAACTGTGCTACATGAGTTTGTTTGACCACATGCACGAGCATAATGGCAATCTCTCCATAGACTGCAAAACACAGCGACAGTGAACATCAATTTTAAGTTAAGCTCAGCAAATCTGAAACAGAGACCTCAGAAATGATTTAGAAGGCTTATGTCAAAAAGCAGTGAGGTGTGCGGGGCATTTTGAGTGGCACTCGCGCCTCAAGAATGGCAGAACGTCACTGAAGTCAAGGAGAGGTCAGATAAGGTTGCCCTACCGCTCTTTGTCTTCCAGCGATGTTCTGCCGTTCCTGAAGTACGAGTGCCCCTCAAAAGACCTCGCACACCTCACTGCTTTGTGACATAAGTCTTCTAAGTCATTTCAAAGGTCTCGGTTTTAGATTTGCCGAGTTTGACGCAGAATTGACGTTCGCACTTGCTCTAGAGTGCAGTCTATAGTGAAATGTTCACTGAGCAACATCCTTTGGTATAACGAGAAACAAACGTTCCTTCCTTCGACTGCTGCGCGTGCATCACTGTGCTGCCCTCTCTTTTTACGCTACAAAATCAGTCCCGGAAATTTTTTTTATCATATCTCGTACAATGAGAGGGCACTTCCTAGTTTCTCTCTAAGTTGCCCGTCGGGAGAACCAAAGGCCACACTTGTATGTCGAGACACGCTTTGAGCCACGAATGCAATTCTGATAAACTAGTAGTATTTCTTGGGAAAACAACACTACAATGAAAAGCAAATAAGCTGTGTCATCTGTGTTCCACTTGTGTGGAACATTCTTTTCTCACAGGTAGGGGTTCTGGTCTTTGGCATTTCTTTTTGACACTATTTTGCATAATAAACAGCAGATTATCTCTCTAACATAAAGTTGAAGCTCATAAGAATTTTCAACAAAAATGCATCCAATATGTAAACTCACTAAAAAAAAGGAAAAAAAAGAAGAGAAGGCAATGTTGTCACAGATCCTCTGCATTCATCTGATGTTTGGTGTTTATTTCTTTTCTAACTATACACTAAAAATTCACTCAGCATTTATTTAAGTGTTTTACTGTGAACATGAAAACCCTAGCAGTAACTAAAAATCACTGACACAATATAAAACAATTGCATGCAGTTGTTTGCCATGACCTGGTAAACCTCAATGGACCATTTGATTCCTCGATTGATTGAAATATTTCAATAGCAAAGGTCTTTTGTAGATTCAAATATCACCACGTGCACAGCTTCGCTGAGCCTGGAACAATCACAGGCACAGAAGACAATAGCATATTCTGAGTCAAGGGCATTCTCACTAGTGCCAACAATGCTTCAGACTTAAAACCTTTTTAAAAATAAAACTCAAGAACACAACTCTTCATCAGTGCAACAAAGTCACGGAACGTCATCAATCCTCTTGACATCACAGAACACAATGGCCATTTCAATTATTACAGTGACACGCTTGTGAAGGAAATTGGAAGTACAGGATGTTTCAACGTCATCATTCTAAAACTGTTCTCTCTGGTTTCCTCATCCACTGCAAGGTTATGGATCTACCTCTTTGATCACTGAGGAAGCAAACACAGATAAGCGTTTTTCTTTTACATATCAATGGGGGGTATTCACTAGACGCCACACTTGAGGGCAATGTTTAAAGTGCATGCTCAAAACGAGCCCACATTAACGGACCACTTAGAACGGCAATCTTGATGGTGCGGACTGCGCCTTGCAAAAGACCAGTGGAAGCACGCCTTCAGCACGCGCTCAACAGTCGTGCACACAGCTATGGCTGCCAGTGAATCCTTCCTATGCAGAGTGCGCAAGTTTCTCTGCTTCCTTTGCAGGGGTTCTGGTGACGTCAGAACGCCGAGCTCCGATTGAAGGATTGTGGGTAGACCTCAAGACAGCTTGGTTTGAGGTCTACCCACTATTCTTTCAACCAGAGTCAATCAGAGCTTCAACGTCACCACACCACAAGAAGCAGACAAGCTTGCGCTCTGCATAGTTACAAGCTAGCCTCTAAAACCTGAGGATGTTGATCACACTAGCAAAGTATGCCTTCAAAACCAATTGATGTTTTCTTTTTGTTTCTGCAGATAAATTTTGTTATTGGTTGAAACTTCATTCACATTCAGAAATATGACATAGTTACCACCAAATTAATTTCTTTCAATAAAAAAACAATTTCTTTGCTTCTTTTTTTTTGCTTTGCTTAAAAGACAGCTTGCAGTGTACTATGGAAGAGTATCGTCGCTCTTTATCGTCGTTTGTAGTCTCGAGTTTTCTTGTATTTTTTAAACTTTGTTTTTATAATTGTTGCACTATCAGGATTATTGTTAGGTTTGAAAAAAGTTAACAATATTCCTCCTGCGTTAGCTTCGAACAAGCGAGTGCAACACACGCGGAGGCTTCTTCGAACGTAAAGAAATGAGCATTAATCGAATCGTTCAATCCACAGTGAACAAAAGCGACGGTTTGAAAACTCGCGCACAGTCTCGATTCTCGAAAGACGCAACGCCGTACATTTCTCGTATATGCGTGCACCAGATTTGTCTGGTCGCCCAATCTTATCAGCCGCGAAGTACACAAACACCTCAAGATACCGCGACTGCATTTCTTGCAGGAAAGTTGTAACAAACGCGGAGGCGGCACTATCTCTCGTAACTACTACATTAAAGTCGCGGTTTCTGATTTCCTTCCTTCCTCATATAGAGCCTGCAAGGTCAAGAAGACTGGTCGCTCTTTGCCTGTCTACGGTCGCAAGAACCAAACAGGTCCGTATATGTCCGGCAATAAAAAAAATATTAAAAAAAGAAGAAAGTTACCCGACTGAATCTCCAGCCGATAGCGCCGCGGTTGCGGGACCAAAGCGAAACTGGCAAGCCCCCCTCAAAGATGGCTTCAATGCACAGCCCAAAACGCATAGAAGCGCTTGGCGTTCGACCCCCTCAAAAATCCGAAAAGAAGAAAAAAGAACACCACTTAGCTCGCTTCAGACCGTTGTCGGAAGAGATCGTAGCACATCGACAATCGAACAAATAATAAATAGACACGGCGATCTCAAAGAAGTTCGTAAGAGCGTCGGGGACCCCAGCGCAGCGACTACCTGAAAATCACACTGCAGCACTTCGGTGTCGTCGAGCAGCCGAATGGTGCATTTGTACTCGGTGTTGAGGTCCTTCTTGCTGCCCAGTTTGAACATCGCGACCTGTTCCCCGAGAAGGTCCCAGGGCCGACGATCAGTGGACGCACAGGTGTTGCTACCAGAGGCGCAGACGGTCCACACTCACACCCAAACAACCTGCTATCAACATATCTATTCTCGCACCAGAGGGCTGCTGCCTGCTGCTGATGTTCGTGGGAGAGAAGGAGAAGCGACGCCATCCTCCTCTCCCCATTCCGTGTGCTCGCGCGATTAGGCTGCCATCGTCGTCGCCAGGGCGCTTCGCGTACTCCTCAAAAGGTCGCAAGTTGACGCTGCCCTCGTCGCGTACGGCGACTGCGACAATGACGAACCATCTTGTGACGCGAATAAAGCGTGATGCCATGTTGGCAGGGTCGAGGAACTCCGCTGGAGGAGCGCTCGCCGTCCGCTTGGAGAGGTCCGTCCGTGACCGACTCCAATCGATTGTCGACCTCGCAAGAGTAAGCGCGTTTTCGTTGACGCTACGCAGGCAAAGCCGACGGAGCGTTTCACCCCTGCATAATTATCCTTCCTCTCTACTTCAGCGGCGTTGTACTGCAATAAAATTAGGGATGCCGCGAACTTTTTTCGAATCGAAGTTTCGATGATCGAATCAAGCGGTTCGAAAGGTTCGAAAGATTTCGATTTTTCGAATTGTCTATATCGTAAAATTCGACGGAGGTCGAATTTTCGAACTTGTTAAGCTAAGAAGTTCGACGCTTTTCGAACCGTCAAACTTATTACGCTAAAAAATTCGATCTTTTTCGAACTTTCGAACTTATTGTGCTGCAAGGTTCGATGCTTGTCGAACTTTCGAACTTGACAGACCAAAAAATTCGATGAATTTCGAACTTTCGAACTTATTTATCAAGAGAATTCGAAAAGGTTCGAACTTTCGGATTCTGAAAAGTCAGAAGTTCGACGAACTTCGAACTTTTAGGGTAAAAGTTCGACGTTCGTCGAACTTCGAAAGACCGGCGGACGGTTTCATTTGATTTCAAGTAGTGGGGTACATTCGTAATTTTTTTTTCTCGAACTTTTACACGCGGTGCTGCGTTCCTTACGAAAGACAATGTCGTTTATTTCAATGTTCTGGCATGCTTAGGTTTAAAGAAATAAATCCCCGATGGGCGAGGAAGGACGACGGGTTTTTGACGATTATCGTTTGTGCCAGATTTGAAGCACGCTGCAGCCGGAGCTATTTATGGTAGATATGTTATACTTTTTTTTAAGAATGATCTATGTATAGCCTAGGTAAGTGCCGTCTTAAGATGTGATTATTGTTATTCAACGTGAGTTTCGAAGAAATGTCTAAACATGTATCTGCATGCAATTATAACCTAAACCTGATATTTATTTTCGTCTAAGTTGTTTGAGGTATCGCATTTAAATTAACACCACAGACAGTACATATCATTGCCATCTGCAGAATACGAAATAATATATTTATTGTTTTTTCACGTTAAGGAATAAATGAACTCATGGGAGAAGATTTCTAATAGTGTTCAAGTTCAGCACGTGATTAAAAGAAAACTTTTTTTTTTTTTCGCTTCACGTTCCTGGGACGTGTTTCTTTTAGCTTGTACACATTTTGGTAAAAGAAACTTGTTTCGAAGTTCTGAACCTCTGAATATGCAAGAATAGAACACTTCCGACGAATTCTGGATAGTTTTTTTTTTCTCCTGCTTTTTATTCCCGCACTTATTCTTTTTTTTTTTTTTTTTACTATCGGCACAGGTGTTTAGGTCGAAAAGACAGCTTTGAACTTCCGAACCACTAAGCATGTGACGAGCACCATCTACGCAACCTTTTATGCAGTGAAGAGCGACAGTAGCTATACATATGCATAAATAATTGCAGATTAAAATAAGCTCGACCACGCCCTCTTTCCCCGTATTGTTTTCTTTAACAGTTCGAAATACCTGCAAGGGGAAGAAGGAGGCTACCGCCCCCCCCCCCCCAGCTACCCTCTTTCCCCTCGTTTTTCCTCTTCCGACGCCACTTGTATGGTAGAACGCTCCTCGACCTCAAGTTGTGTCGGCTTTTGTGCTTTTTGCGAGGCGATTCCTCCGTCCCAGAAAATAAACCTCCAGGACAATTACAAACTTCACCGGATCGGATTACTACCAGCGTGCAAGGGGTGGCGAGGTAGTTTGCCAGGTCGCTTCAAGGTTTTTCTGAGCCTCAACCTCCTGCTCGCCCCTGGCCGTTTCGAACTGGATGAGTCTCGTAAAACAGTGTGTTCGTGCAATCACTACTGCGTGATGCAGGTTAAAGACCGCCCCCCCCCCCCCCCCCCCCCCCCGGGGCTGGCGGTCACAATTCTGCACTGGCAAATATTCTAGCACGTCCGGGACACTCGTCGTCTCATTTAATTGCCTGACCAACTTCGCAGAATCTAGATATCACACCCTAACTTTTCTAAACTTGATTTCGTGAAAACCAGTGAGTCGTGAAAACGTTACTTGAAACTGAAACTGTGGAAAAACTTGAAAATCGGTCTTCGAACTTTGAAAACTTGGATTAAAAAGAAATTCAAAATCCTCAAAGTTTTTTTTTTTTTTTTTTTTTTTTTTTTTTTAATTTAGCGTTCAAAGAGAATCGAAACCTTCGAACTTTTCGAACTTTATGCAAAAAGAATTTCGAAATCTTCGAATTGTTCGAACTTCATGTCTATAAAAATTCGAACCGTTCGAAGTTTTCGAATTTTTTTTACAAAGAATTTCGAGATCTTCGAATTTATCGAACCTGAAGTAAAAAAATATTCGAAATATTCGAATTCGAAATTTTGGAAACCGTGAAAGCTTCGAAATTTTCGAATTCGAAACTCCGCTGTGGTCAAAAGTTGCGAATTTTTCGAAATCGAACCTCGGTCGGTACGAAAATATCGAAATTTTTCGAAATCGAACCTTAGTTCGCTTCGCAAATATCGAAACCTTTCGAAATCGAACCTAGGGTGGTTCGCGACATCCCTAAATAAAATAGGGCAAGCGTAGAAAGGAGATAAATAAATAAACCGCACGTGCTGCAGGAACACTTATCCTAGTGGTCGTTTGGGTAACTACAAATTAAGCGCTCGTAATTGCTGCACTGTTGTAGCGGACGTAGCGGTTATGCTACGGATCGACGGGCAATTGTTTTACTCAGTGTCCGTATTAGTTGCATCACGCGTACATTTGGCTCGTTTAATGACAATGAAATGACGTCATCGGGCGTCCCCGCTCCCTGTTGCAACCTCGAGTTGCATACAGGAAGGAATATTGATTTTCCTTTCCGCGGGCGCGAGTTCAGCTTGATTGCAGACACTTGTTTTACCAGTCACGCTCTCGAAGAGAGGGATACTAGTCGCCGTACAAATTGAAGTGGCACGCGCTGTGGCCCGTGTCCGCGGTGCAATGTGTGTGCACTTCGTGGTGTCAGTGGTCTGTACATGGCCAGCGCGCAACCCGTGTACATTAATATTTGCAAAAAAAAAAAAAAAAAAAACGCACATGGCGCGAACTAATATATAATATTAAAATTTTACTTTCTTTTTAACCTTGGAGAGTGGCGACGGACATCACGAATTCTGTCCTGTTTTTCCCATTCTCTAAAATAAACAAAAACAGTTTTTAATTAGCTTGCTTGCACCCTCGCATTAACTTCATTAATACCATCTAAATATTGCAATAGTGGGCCCAAAATGTACGATCCACCGCTGTACTTAGATTTTCAATAAATATTGAATTTCATATACTATGCGCCAGGTAGTGCCTGAAAACAAAACCATATTTAGTGCGAGTAAGATTGAAATACAAATAACACATTTAGTTGGTGAAATTACACACACACATACAGCCGGCTGCTGGTCAGGGCAGGGCATGAAAAGCGGTTGTGTTATGCATGCCTAGAAAATTCATTATCACTTACAAATTTTTTTGATTGACAGTTCGGAGACTCATCATGGGAGGCGTTGTTCAGTGTTATCGATGGACATTAAGGACTTGTATTATTCCCTAGAAAATACCCGGTTAATGCAGAGAGTCAGGGAGGCATTGGAGCTGAATCTCGCTAAGTTCCAATCGAGCTCAGGTATATCGGTAGGAAGTTTCTTAACAATTTTGGAGTTTTATCTGAGGTCAACGGTAGTGGAGCACGAAGGAAGAAAGTATATACAAAAATAAGGTGTTTGTATAGGGTCATCAGTCGCACCGATTTTAGCAGAAGTTTACTTAAACTCTTTGGATCGTGCATTGCACGATAATCTACAGGGGTTGTCCCCGGGTGAGGCAATAGTGACAATTAATATGCACGTTTACGGAAGGTGTAACAGAAACTATGAAGGTGTGATAAGGTCAACGGCTCCAGAATTTAAAGAGGTAGGGAAACAAAATTTCAGCGCTCATTTTCTAGCTTGAATGCGTTGCATGTTGCACCCTAACCTCAAAAACACCAGCTTTCCGTTGAAAGGCACAAGAAAACTAATTTTAAAGCTAAATAAACGATCTCTCAATGTGCACCCGGTGGATGCATGCGAAGCCTATTTGGGAGGTCATCTAGCAACGTTGGGGAACTTGCTACGTGGTCGTGACGTAGCAGATTCCTTCGGAGCAGCGCCGCCCTTTGGAATTTCAACATTTTCCTTCTTAGCTTTCCTCCTAGCTCAACTCACAAATCGCGCATTGTACCAAACGGTCTCAGAAGACGGAAAGGAAGGACTCCCCTCTTTCTCGGGCCCTCGTTCGTGCAACCGGACACAGCCATTCTCACCCTTGAAGATTAGCCCGTCGCTCAAAACTCGAACAAAAGTTGCTTTCCCCACCCCGCGTAGCTCCAAGCTGACAGTGTTGTGGAAGCTACGTGCTCCTTGGGCCAGACACACGCTTGTCACCACACGGGTACTTCTAACGGCACGGTTGTAACGCGCTGACGCTATCGCAGTAAAAAGGCGGAACACTTTTGAAGGAGGTACGAAATGTCCGCTATATTTTCGAATCTTCGTACCGAAAAGCAGGCTTCTGACTTTCTACCCTCTTTCTTCCGACCCACTCAATGATATTCGATTAATAAGATTCCAATAAAAAAATTATAAATTTTGCTGTTTGCTGAAGCAAGATTAATAATTTTATTTAAAGATAAAATGCTCAAACGGTAAAAACGCAAAAAGAAAAAAAGAAAGCAAGTATTTTAGGTTTGAAGGCCAGTTTTGCTAGTGTAGTAGTACAATTTGGCACGTGTTCAACAACTGCTAACAATTGTTATCTCCAACACAGGGGAGGATGTCAGCGCGTCTTCTTGACAACCCCAAAGACATTCGTCTGGAAAGCTTAGCTATGCCGGCATCGAATATATTTACCTACAGTGACGAAGCTCACGGCGGTCAGCTCGAACAGATCCTCGCATCCACTTTCAGAATATTCAGGGTCTAGTTTGAGCATGAAACATGATTCTTCGGCCAAGAAGACGATTTACAGCGGCCTACAAATCTATTTGTTAGTTTTTGTACGTCACTGTAAATCGTCTCAGCCGACGAATAATTTTTCATGCTAAAACTACAGCAAAATATTTTGCAAAGGTATTTCAGAACCCGATTGCATCAGAACTTGGTACAGAAATGAGAAAGTCCGTGATTTTATCGCTCCCTGCGTTTATTATATCAGTGCTGTTTTTAGATGAGAACTATTTACGAATAAGACCGTGCATGGTAGCCTTCAAACCGAAACTGCGCAAGGAGCGCGCTTGTATTTTGCGCACGTCTCTCTCTCTCTTTCTTTCTTTCTCCCTCTCTCTCTCTCTCTTTCGCCTTTATGAAGTATAGTTTGATCAGAACACGGCAGATGGCGCAACCAGTCCGCCCTGTCCCCCCCAGTCTTTCCTCTGTCTCTTCCACACGGTCTCGACTCTCTTCACCGTCGCCGTGGGGAAGAGCCCGAGAGTGATGTTTTCTTAGTATCTTTGCTCGATCCCCCAAAGGTCATCCTGGTAATATCCCACACCGCCTGGTCATAGGGGGAGAAAATTGGCTTAGAAGAGGCGGGAGGAATCATATATTTGTCTTTTTAGACTTAGACCAGGTAGCGCAAGCTACCGCCCGTTACATGGATATAACCATTAACATCTATCCATCCATCCATGTCCGAGTATTGCGGGAAGACGACCGTCTTCCTTTCGGGTACATTTCAGGCAACACGGGGGTGTGCAGCAGTGCGTCGGCGGCAACTCGTGCAGCGTAGTAGTGCTACACGTTACTCAAAAAATGTAATCGATTAAGCTTACAATTACTCTTGCTTAAAAAAGTATTCAATTGGATTACTTGATTACCGGTGCTTGAAAAAGTAACCGTTACTTCTCCGATTACTGCAGATTTTCATAACGACGGATGTATTTCTTCCGGTTTGAAAACGGTGGGTGTTTCGTACTGTGCATAATTGGATTATAATCAGTGAATTATAAACTACTTATCTCCTTCATACACCAATTTTGGTAAACCGTCCCCCTATCGGAATCTTGGTTCGAGGATTCCCTGGTAGAAACATTTGCAAGTAAAGGGCGTCATTAGAAGGGTAGGGGGGAAATGTAACAGTTACAAGTAAGTGTAGTGTTTCCAAAAATAATCAGAATACTGGTTTACTTACTTTCTACAAAAATGTAATCAAACGATCACATAATTACTCCAAAAAGTAATCAATTACAAGCAACTTTATTACTTGTAACGAGTAGGGGTAAGCTCTCGGTCTCACATCTTGCCACTTTAACAGGCTAAATAGGACATACCTTTTATAGGTTCTCTACTAATATCTATCCTCTATTGCTTTTTTTGAAAAGACAGTGAGTGTGCAGGCGAGCTGGTGATAACTAATCATGTCATATAACACCTGAGATTGTGGTGGAAGAAATTGGAAACTTTTTAGTAGAAGGAACAGACACAGAAACGGACGTCTCAAACTCAGCTAACTGGTTTATTTCTCGACCATCCTATATATAACCCCGAAGCCCTTCCCAACCATACTCTACGCAGAAATCTCCTTTGTTGAAAACAGTTCCAAACGGAGAGAACATACATGACACACAAAGAGATTAAGCTCACGCACAGACAAAATAGGCCTTTATCTGTAGGACAGCTACTAAAAAGTTTTCAATTTCTTCCACCACAGTCTCAGGTGTTATTTGAGATGACTGTCTTTTTGTTTGTTTTGTTTTTGCTTTTGTATAGTTTTATGTAATAGCATTTGTCTTGTGGTTCTAGCTTTCAGTGTTCGTTTCGCTTGCACCGAATATCAAGCACCCGAATTCCAATACTGGAAGCAGCGAATGAAAATACATGTGTGGAAGCATCCGAGGGACTACACATGTGCCCATGTCTTTCCTTTTTTCGCGGGTGCATTTGAAGTTGGTGGAGCCAGCGGGTTGCTACGGATCAAGGCTTTCCTTTTCCTTGCGTGGTTCTACGACTTTTATTGGCTCCGGTCATCGCAGTTCAAGTGCGCCTTCGCTTAGATGCCTTTTGTACTTTATTATACAGGGTGGCGTTTTAAGCTTTAAGAACTTAACAAAGAAAGAAAGAAAGAAAAGCAACGACGTCTACACCAATGCGGTCTGTGAAAAAGTCACGGAGACATAATGTAGGGGGCTAACCTTCAAAATCAGTCGGGTAATTAACTAAACTACATATATTAAATTTATAATTAGCGAATATAAACATATAATTCCAATTAAAAACTTGCTGAGGGTCGTCGAAAAACAAATGGGAGCAGCGCGGCTGAGTGCGTTAAAAGTTACCAATCGTTCAAGATGCTGGTGGTCTGAAAAGGCGGATAATAGTGATCTTATAATCCGCGTTTGCAGGGGTCGCTCGCACAAGTCTCGGTCCGGTTTTGATGTGGACGAGCCGCGCTGGGCCAGATAGCACTGCGGGAATCGGCGAAGCATAAAGGCTGTTCGACACACACGCGTTTGACTGTCGTTTGGGGGCTCGCGTTCCCTCGTAACTTGACTTCCGACGAGAAAATAGTCTAACACACTATACTGATTTTCATTAAAAAAAAAAAAAAAAAAAAAAAAAAAAAAACGCAGTTTAGAACCATTTTGTCGTTTACCCTGAGACTGGGCGGTTTTTTGAAGAGCAGAAGTAACAGAAAAAACAGACAGGTCTCAATTTCTCCTGTTATTTCTGCTCTTCAAAAAAAAAAAAAAAAAAAAAAACAGACTTAGGGTAAACGACGAAATGGTTGACTTCCACCAGCTAGCCTGTACTTTGACTCTTTTGCAGTTTAGAAAAGTGCGGCTTTTTGCGTAGTTTGACTAATTTCCCCCCTTTTATGTATAGGCGCATTTTAGACTATGTATATCTTGTTTTATCCAGACGTGTCGAATGCCTGAAAGCATCGCTTCTTCCTCCAACAACCAGATATTACGTAAACCACGCGCAAAAATTTTTTTTTCTTCATGAAGTGACAACGAGCGTATAAGTATATGGGTGAATTGCCGTCCCAATTCGCACTTGCCCACTCCCCGTCCCCTCAACCAAGCCGCATGTCAGCTCACAACAGACCGTACAAAAAAAGACACGCCGTTGGCCGCAGGCACAATGACAATCGTAGAAGGATGGAGAAGCCGGGCTAGTTGGTAAGCGTTTTAGTGGATAAAGTCAGCGAGCAGCGTAAGGAAACTGGAAAAGAATGCAGGAGACAGGATAGATTCTTCTACAGTTTCCTCGCGTTGATCTCTCACAGACATTCTCTCACAGACAGGCTTCAAGCATACTTGGAACACATGTGTACGCTTCCAACATGTCTCTAGACCCTTTGTTTTTTGTACGATCAGTGTGACAGAATTGTCGTACAAGGAAGAAACGCCCCCCCCCCCCCCCCCAAAGAAAAAAGAAAAAAAAAAAAACATCTGCAGAATGACAAAAAAAAAAAAAAAATCAGCGCAAAAAAGGCAGGACAAGGAAGGGACACACACAGACCCGCAACTAATATTTATCAGTGCATTTTATGTGTGCACACACACACACACACACACACGCAGACAGCTGACAAGGAAGAGACACCTTTTCCTTGTCCTGCCTTTGTGAGCTGTTGTTTCATCGTGTGTCAGTACCAACTGGCCCAACTCACCACACTTCTCCAGACTACCCTTCGCGCAGCGTATTAAAGGGTAGCGTCAAAGCCACTACAGGCCTTTTTTTTGTTTTTAGTTTGCGATTGGGATCAGCGATGATCGTACAGAAACGTGACGAACACGATGATGGTGCGCTCTTGGCGGTTTGATCGGTCCTCGTAGCTCGTAGCGTCGGCTGTGTCTAGACACAATTGGTGAAACGTATAGTAAAGCATGCGTGACCCCGGCTTTAGGCTCACTTCATGGTCGAGCTTCTCACTCACAGATAACACTTAAGCGTTCGCTCTCCCAGTGACGCCGCGGCGTGGGTTTTAAACATTTAAGAAATGGCGTCGAGTTAAAACACACCAAGATCCTTTTTCTCCATTCGCGCTTCCCCGCTCCTATCTCGCTCCATGCTGGATCCTACCAATGCAGGGCGCAAGTTCGTCTGCTTCTTGCTCAGGGGGTCCCGGTGACGTCCGAACGCCGAATTCTGATTGGCTCTGATTGGAAGGATAGTGGGTAGTTCTCAATGCTATCTGGCTTAAGGTGTACACACGATCCTTCCAATCGAGCCAATCAGAGCTCGGCGTACTGACGTCAGCGCAACCCCTGGGTAAGACGCAGACGAACTCTGCAAGTGCGCCGCCATCTTGAATTGAGGTCACTTCCAGTATGGGCGAAAACATTGTTTTGCCTTTGCCACGCCAATAGAAGGCATTTAGGATATAAGCGTAACCGTCACACTTTCTCGTTTTCCCTCCCCTTTATTTTTTTACTATTTGCAGGTTGAAACGTTGGATTATTTTTTCGGTGCCCATACCGGATACGCCTATTAGGTGGCTGGGGACGAGAGTACACTTTTCAACGTCACCTTGCGAGAACGCGGAACGCCTGCGTCCGGTGTTTGGCTTTCGCATTCGAACGCGTTCGACGAGTGCAGTGAAGACAGAGGCTTTAGCTCTAGCCACTAATCCTTCCAACCAGAGATCGGCGTTCTGACGTATCCGCGCGGTCTTCTATTCTCCCCTCCCTCGATACTCGGCGCAGTGAAATTTTTAGAAAATTATTTACGAATTTTCAATGAGATAACGGTTAGTTCTGAAACTTTGGCATCTGGTTCGCAGTACATTTAAGTGGAGAATATAAACCTTGGGCGATGTGTAGTTTATTTTTGCGGTGGAAAAAGACAACAAAAAAACCTGTAAGCGTTTTTTGAGACACTATATGTAGATCACGCGGCCGCCTTGGGTTGTTTTTACGCGTCACTGAACCGCCACGTATTTTCTTCATCAGTGGCGCCGACACGAGGGCTCTGTGTCTAGAAGCAGACTGACATAATACGGTAGAACCGCTCCTCAACCACCGTACTTTTCATCTCTTATTTCTCGTCGGGGCGCATCTTATGGAAAACGACGGAGTATTGTCCGTCTCACCTCGAAAAGTTTCAACACCAGCGCGACCGTCTCAAAGCGACGGCAGTTTTCAGTCCACTTAAAGTGCCACGATCCACCCACGACGTCGGTGCGCCTATACGCTCCGTTTGCCCCCGACCTGACAATGCGGTGGGGGCTACGTGCCCGTCCTATATCTCGCCACGTGATCACGTTTCGGTGAGCCTCACGCGCAAACAGCGGGGTTGGGCGGTGAAAATGGAGGCAGATGATTGGTCTGGCTAGAGCGCAGCTCCCACCGTGCTGTCAACTTAGGGGATGAATGGAGCGTAGAGGCGCACCAAACGGTAGGCTCTCTTTGCTTCCAGGGAAATAAGTGGCAGCGAAGAAAACGAACGAACAAAAACAAGTGGGAAACTCCCGGGTTTTGTTTTGTTTTGTGTTAAAGAAAGGCTTGCGGGAGCATTTTCTGGGCGTCAATGCCCTCGTGGGTACGCGCCTCGGGGCGAGTTGAGATATATCTACGCGTCCAAAGTAAGCTGCTTTTGTTATCGTCTCGACGGAGCATCGCGTAAAGAGGACCGACAAATGGGATTCACGACGATTTCTTCACGACAGACGACGTACCATGAAGATACTATGGGCTCCTCGCACCGACGTCACATCGCATACTTTTGAACACCATGTAAAAGGAGAAGAGGGAGGCTGCTTTCGTAAGACTTTTGAGTGACAGGTTAATCTTCTCTAATCTTCTGGGAGGAGAATAGCGACGCCTGTACAAATTCGGGAGACACAAAGGAAAATCTTGATAAGAGGGGAGCTCCACCTTCCCCTTTTTTCTGGAGGTCGTCGGAAATGACGTTATGTGCAAGCCACTGAAGAAGGTAGGGCGAGGGAAAGGACGACCGGGGAGGAGGAAGCAGAGGGAACGCTGGAGAAGAGAGGGGGAAACCTCCTTCTCTCCTTAGCGTTCCGTCTGCTTCCTCCTCCCCGGCCCGTCTTACTCTCGCCCTACCAGCTTGAGTGGCAACGGACTAGGGTGCAGCGTTGTTTAACGATACCTGCCGACAAATAGACTATTCCGAAAATAGGCAGCGCCTCCCATTGTCTCTTTGGCGGACTACATATTTAGAAAAAGCGGATCATGTGCCATTAGCATTTTTGAGATTTCAGATAGCAAAGAAAGAACGGGACGATAACGAAACACGGCATACGTATCGGCTTTGGGATGGGTTCGCTCTGTGTGCTTTGTATTCTGAACTCGAAGTAGTAAGAGAGAAGGAATTAGGCCACTTCCAGGACGGACGGTGCTTACGTAGCTGGCCCGGGCGTACATCGGAACGGCTCCATAATTCCTCGTGCCACGCGGTGCAATGTGGGGTTGAAGAGAGCACACACGCAGACACACACACACAAGAAACAAAAAAAACAACAACAAAGAAACAACCCATATACGTGAAAAAAAGGGGAGAATTCCTACACTTTTTATTAGGTCTTTTTTATTTTTTACACTCTGATGAGAATACAATTATTCTCCGTGTCACTGTAGTCCTGCTGTCTCTTAACTTTCTGGCTAAGGGGCCGCATTGGGGATCTGTTGCTGTTTCGAGGGCCGGTAAGTAATAAATATAAATTAGAAAAAGCGAAATAAATTATTTTAGATAAGCGCATAAATAAAAAAAGAATTGAAAGCACATAAATAAAAAAAGAATTGAAGGTTACAGTAAAAATTAAAAAAAAGGCGGATGATTACATACATTTTAACGCGACAGCGTTTAGGATCTCGTGTTACAAAAAATCCGGCGTCGCCGAATGCCGCGCGGCGCCCCCTTTCACCCCTCATGTGTTTCATTCTTGACGTCACACGTGACGTTGAGCATGTGACGCCACACGTGCATGTGACGTTATGACACTATCGACCCGCTAGATTGGGCGGGAAACTATTCGTGCCAATAATAGCGGAGCATTTTCCCGCTAAATGTAGCAGGAAATTTCCCGCCAATTTTAGCGGAAAATGTTTCGCTATATTTAGCGGGTCGATAGGGTCATGACGTCATAGCACGTGTGGCGCCGCGCGTCACGTGACATGACGTCCCGTGACACGTGACGCTACTGACCGGACCATGCACACACGCTTAGGAACGAGCTTGCGAACGGGGTCCGGTAACGCTATCGCGTTCCACTCTTAAAGGCGAAGCTTAAGCGTCCTCCAAGTTTCTTTTTTAAGATTCAATATGCAGATAGTTATGACACAGAATAATTGGGACCCGGAAAACACACCAGGCATAAATCAACGCGCTTTTTGGCATGTAGTCCAGACTTACGCCAAGATACTGTATTTCAAATACTTTTGGTAGTATTTGGTATCTTGCAAGTACATTTCGTCTAGAGTATTTACAATAGACTACTTCCGTAAAGCCCTGCATGCAACACGGCGCGCGTTGCACTCTGGGAACTAGTTGGCCAGGGAGGAGGGTGGCATGGTTTCGGTTTCGATCGACACGTCGACAAGAGATTGTTTTCTGGTCCCAAGAGCGTCATTTGTGGTCTCTAAACTAACCTAAATGGTCATACCTCGGAGCTTTAGCACAATCCCGAGACGTATAGCTTGTCTTAACACATGCTTGTTGTATTTTTGTACTTGAACCTTCCTGTTAGCATTCCAATCGAGGTATGTGGACGAGCCAGTGCTGGGAGTCTCGACGCTGCGAAGCTCGGGTGCTCGGGGATCTTGCTTGTGTACGAATCAACAAGCTGTAGCAACCAATAAGTATGCATACATCGAGCTCGCGCCTTTGCATTAGTGTTGTTGATCAGGAAGTTTGCTTCGTGCGTCCATAGACGAAATATTACTTTTTGCAATTACTGTTTTTCTTAATGTGCCTGAGTATGCGAGGTAAAACTCGGAGGTGCCATTGAAAAGCTCAATTTTAACACACTTATCTCTTATCTGTACTGACCCGCAGCACTGCACGAAGTGAAGTCCCCACCCGCTTGCATTCCACTAATATTCAACATCGCGTATGCGCATTAAGTTATACTGCAATCATATAGGCAAATTCGCGCATACAGGCCGTTTTAAGAATGCAAAAGTCGAGCATTTGTGTGAAGAATGTCGCACCGTTCGCCGGTAGTGCGTCAGACGGGCATGAACCCCTATGCGCACCGCATTGGGGTTCATGCATGCCCGTCCGGCGCACGGTGCGACATTCTTCAGACAAGTGCTCGAACAAATTCAAAGCGCATTTGACGGCTGCTAATGGCCATAATATTTGTTATGTGTTTGCTTTCTTCCTGCCTGAGTGTGCCGAGATAATTTCAGACACACCGTTCCCGGCACAGATCTCGGGCGTCATTAAAAGCTCGTCCAAAAAGGCGTATCGAGGAGTAGGAGACGCTTGTTAGGGCCTCCGTCGTAGCTAGCCGATCTCAGCGTTTGCGAAAAGTTAATCTTCTATCAGCATAAAATTCTAGTGGGAGATATATGATGACACGAGGAAGACATCAGAGTAACTTTTGTGCAGTAGTGAGGTCGAATTTATTGCGTTTCCTTAAAAGTTCACGCGTAAACGCTGGCCTCAACTTTGATACCCTGTGAGGATGCGGCTTGCTTTTCGCCCAATGAAGTAACGAGAAGCGGACGTTTGGCAAACAAAATGCGTGTAAGGCTCCAGACGAACAAATTTCAGTTGTAGTTCACTGGTACTAGACGGGATTACTGACACTGAGCTCAAAGATGCACTCGTGGGGTGAGGTGACTAAGCCACGGCTTACTATGTTCGCATACGCACGCACAATATCCGGTGTTTCGGGAACCAAGGAAAGTGCCCTGGTCTTCGTTTTGTATCGCTCAAGAATGAGTGTATTGTACGTTCGTGAAAAGTCAGATAATCGAAAACGCAAGCAGCGCGTTCGGTCGCGGCGTGATAGCATGAGATGAAGCTGCTCAGTCGAAACCGAAACTGAGTGGCCAACTAGTTCCCAGAGTGCACTGCGTGGTATTTCGCCGCGATGGGGCGCTTCGGTTTTGGAAGAAGTCCATTATATCTTAATTACATTTCTCACTATCTTGTACTCAGCATCTCAAATACATTTTTCAACCTTCGATCGCCAGAAAGCTGAAGAAACGCAGTCTCCGAAAGCCAACAATAGTCCAAAGGCATAGAAGTACGCCCGCCTTTATATGTCCTCCGGTTCGTTGTTTTTAAAGCCGCGTTGAATGAATGTAGGGTGATTTCAGATAAGATCGACCAAAGGGTGGCTGGTCGACATTTTTAAATCAACTGATGTTTTTATATGACATTGTCTAGTGTCTGGTATAAACGAATCCACACTTATTTTTGACCAGAAAAAAAATTTGGAGACAAGAAAAATCGTAAGGCAGGGAGAGGTGGACAGTTGCAATAACGCGCACTGATGGAGGGGGCAAGTTTGAAAGTGAATAATTAAAACAATAAAATTAGGAGAATTTTAAAACGTTTTGCAAACAAACTATGGGTACAACTTGCGTGTAATATATAGTAATAATATTTATTAAAAATTTATTTAGTTTTCTAAAAATTGCCAAACATGCCTGCTCGAACGACAAATGGCAAACTTTGGAAATCTGTATCTCATGAAATAATTTAATCATTATTACATAACTTGCAGACATTATTTTACTAATATATGGCTATTATTGAAAAAATAAATAAGATATCTGAGTGACACAATAGTTACAATATATTTAGGCAAACATGGGAAAAAAATCAAACAAAGAAAAATTCCAATGCAAATAAAAAAAAAACACCACCTTCGATTTTTTTTTAAATTTGGGTACCCTGTTATACTCTATTTCGGCATTCATTTCTATTAAAAACATGTTGCATCATTGCACTGTGAAAGAAGAAACAACTCCCCAAAGTAGGGTCCTTTTTCAAAGCCTACACTTAGCAGTGTCCTATACAAGAAGTGACTCTGAGTTCCAGTTTCATGAAACTTGCACAAATCTTTTATATACATTTATTCAAATTAGGTCATTGATAAAAAGAGCGATCGGTCACACAGTAAAAGGGAGGAGAAACTATATACAGCATTTTACACAAGCGTACAAAGTGGTATCATATTAGAGACTAATGATTTGAGAAAAGATGATGCAGTGTGAAGTTGTACCTTCCGGTATATTTTACATCTAGAGTAAAATAAATAACTTTACTTCCACACACAAAAACAAAGATATAATAGTAAGATATTTAGGTTGGCTGTGTATTTACGATTACAAACAATTTCAGGTGACGGATGCCATAGTGCCTAACTGGAGCAGCTTCGATGCTCTCGGTGTATGAATGAATCGTGGCAAGCCGATATATTTTATCCTGCTCGAGGATAACATTTTGGGATTTTTTTTATAGTGATCAGATAAAAATTATTAGTAACCACCAACAAAAACAGTAGGTTAAATACCCCGTGAAGAAAAATGTGATAAATAATATGTCCCTGCATTAAAAATGAGCAGTCCTTGGGAAATCGAATTCGGCACTTTACGCTAAGGTTTTCCTCGCTGTACCCATTTAATAAAGTTGCTTCCAAGCAGATCCGACTGTCCGTGCTACATATACGTCACAGGTCCCTTCTGTTGATGACTTGCTGAGCCGCCACGCGTGCCAAGACTGAATGCCAGGGAAGGCGCGCACCGTCAGCCACTCTTCTTTTTTTTGTTCACGATACCGAACAACCTCATTTTCGTGCGGATATACAAGATGCACGCCTTTCAGTTTCTTTGATAGAACGCTCACCATTGTCCTGGTCGTCTGAATTGCGCTTACTGAACGTTCTCTCAGGTTGTTCAGCGTGGCCTGGTGCTTCACGAGTCCGCCAACTCCGTCACATGCATTTTTCTCATGTCCAGATGCAGAAAATAACCACTGGGCTTGTGGGCAATCGTCCTTTGCAAATTGGTGAAGCTGGTAGCGATTCTTGAAATGACTGGCGGCGCCGTCACTTACGTACGTCACGTACGAGTATACCGCAACGTTGTCTTCAACCTACTCCTTCACTTTTTCTAGAGCCAAGCAAGCGTGAGCGGCGTCGTGACACAGGTCCTCACTGATGATGGCAAAGCTGTTTGTAGATTTTCTTGTCGTCACTACACATGTAAATATCGAAACTTGTTTTTTTTTCCAGTGATATGCTTGCACTTCGTCAGGAAGCACGATGGTCCAGTTTTCAGCAAAGTCAAAATGAAAGACAATGCTCCCGCGTTGCGTGCACTGTTTTTCATCGTAGATCGCTTTACCTTGCGTTTGCCGGATATGGTTGTGAAGTACCCAACTTCCAACCGTCACTTGGATGACTTTTAGGAAAGTCTCAGGTTCCAAAGTTTTTTTCACAAGGTCGCCGGACTCCCATGTTGCAAGCACAATCTCTTCATCCTCCGGGATATCAAGTTCCTGGAGTGTAAGAATTTGGCCTTTTGGGCAGTGATCACAGACTCCTTGAAGGCACAGTTCTGTTGCTGGGTCGCACAGAAATGCCGAGTTCATTTCACCAGTGTTGAATGTTGAGCCTGTAACGTTCTCTAGAGCGGCAATACAAAGATAATAATTGGCGCAGCGCACACAAACGCACACTTCCTAATGTGGAATACATTGGACCCATCTAGGGCGCAACGAATAAAATTTCGTTAGCCCAACGCCGGAATCGGGATGCTTGTCTTTGTATATACGGAAGGCCTCTCGTATTGAGCGTGTCATGAAGCGCTTTGGCACGAACGTTTTCTCTCCGTTGAGCATGACAGAGATGACGTCCTTCTGGTTGGGACTTTGGCGCGAACATTGTAGCTCGTCTTTCGTGAAGTACTCTAGGGCAGCAGACAGGTTCTAAGGGCTCACCTTGCACCTCGTGTAAGGATCCGGCTCATACCACACGCCATGCTTTTCCTTGAGTTTTCGGGATTTACTGATGAGGTACATTGAGGCCTGTGGAATCATCTTTTGAACCTCATTCTTCGTCAGTGTTGACGGCAGGAGTGTAAGCAGTTGACAACGTTCCCGGAGAGAGGTGGCGGTTTCAAAGGCCTGCCGAATGTTGTCCACCCACTCAGTGCATGTGGAGCATGTTGGTTCGGGCGACCCCGATGGTGCGTCCCTGTCGTACGCAATACGTAGCCTTGAGCGTATATTCTTGACAGCAACCTGCTCCAGTTCTGTCTGCTTTCTCTTGACATAGGCAGGCCTGTCCCGACTACGACGCTTGGTTGTCTCAGCGGCGACACATCTGCAGGTAGTATGCTGCGATTTAGATCTTCAATTGCTTCTTCAGCCGGCACAAATATGTCAGGGCACTGCTCTGAGCTTCGCATCGAGATCTCCTTAGTGATGTGCATGAAGCAATGGTAGCACAAGTAGTCCGTCGCACTCACTTTGGTGGAACAGTCAGGCGGAAGAATTTGCTTCAACGAGTTTAGGTCCAACTCGCCAACACTTCGAGAATTCCGCTGCTTTGGTATAGTCTTTTTGTGTTTGCAAAAGTAATCTGCACAAAACACTCGTTCGGAGCTCCAGGACGTCTTCATAATGTATACATAAATAATAGAAATTAAACCCCAACTGATGGCATATAATTGCCATGTGAAAGAACTACTGGGTGCACAAGTGACAAGTCCGAGGCTGAGGAGCTCACTCACTGCAAACGTACATTTGAAAAGAGAGGTCACAACTGAGGCTGTCGGCAAAGCTTGATCCACGTCAAAGGAAGAAAGAGGGAAAGTCTCCAGACAAAAAATTGTGGTCAGCGGCCTTCGAAAAAGACTTTCCGGAATCACACGGTCGTCCCTCCACGCGCTGATATGAAAGCACCCGAGCTTCTACCACGTGGTTCATGACACAGCCTGAGCCATGTCGGCGACCGGTTCGCGAGGGGTTGGCGGTGGGGTTACGTTGATGGTCACTCGGATTAGCCCTTGCTGTACTGAGCTACCGCCTGCAGTGCCTTATCGCCGGCTGGTGTCAACAACGAGAACACACATACCCTGTCTACACCAAAACTACAAGCGTTCACCGCACACGCGTCGCCGCCGCTTTTAAGCTTTTGTGAAATTGCTTTCTTTTGCCGCGGAGAACCGCCTTATCTTAACTACGCGCCTGAAATCCTTCCAGGCGGGCGTACACAATATCAAGCGTTTCGAGAAATGCCCGTGGAGTAGAACTATGGGAAAATTCGGAGCCCGCGATGTCGATATCGTCGCCGTTGTGTTAGTACGCCGTCGCGTACTGCAGTCCCCCGTTGGGGGAGGGGGGGGGGCGGTCTTACTACGATAACATGGCGACAGCGTTTACACTCTATGTATTTACGCGAGGCTCGAGTATTTGGGGATAATGCTGCCGGTTGGTGTGCCCCTTTGTGCCTGATATTATCGCCCGTGACGCCAGCGAGGGAGATGGCGACAGGCATGACTGCTCAGTAAACAGGCGTCGGCGGCCATGTTTTGCTGGTTGAAGCGAACCCCCTTGTCCTTGACAGCGAGCGGGGAAATGCGAAAAAAAGATTGTATCGGCCGTTTTGCCAGAACTAGCGACGAGTGTCGTCTGCGGTTTCCGGCAACTATTTTGCCATAATCGTGAGCTTAGCGAGGAAATGATTTTTGCTAGCCACAGAACACTACCACGCAGAAAGGGAATGCTTGAACATGTTTTTGTTCAAGCATTCCCTTTGAATGCTTGAATGAGAGAGAGAGAGAGAGAGAGAGAGATGAAGGTAGAGCGGAAGAGGGAATAGCATATAGTGTCGCAGGAGAATAAAGTAAACAAAGTTACTAGTGGCCGATGGCTGCATGATCTTTTCTCGGATCACTAGTCCGTAATATGATACCTTTTTGTACACAGTAGTTTCTCCTTAATTTAAGTGTGTGAACGATTTCTTTAGTTATCATTGGCCTCATCTGAATAAAAATATATAAAAGATGTGTGTTGGTTTCATGAAACTGGAACTCAGAGTCAGTTCTTGTATAAAACACTGCTAAGTGTAGGCTTTGAAAAAGGACCCTACTTTGGGGAGTTGTATCTTCTTTCTCAATAAAATGATGCAACATGTTTTTAATGGAAATGAATGCCGAAATAGAGTATAACAGGTTACCTAAATTTAAAAAAAATCGAGGGCGGTGTTTTTTTTTTATTCGCATCGGAATTTTTCTTTGTTTGATTTTTTTTCCATGTTTGACTAAATATATCCTAACTATTGTATCACACAGATACCTTAGTTATTTTTTAAATATTAGCTATATATTAGTAGAATAATATCTGCAAAGTATATCATAATGGTTAAATTATTTCATGAGATACAGACCTCCAAAGTTTGCCATTTGTCGTTCGAGCAGGCATGTTTGTCAATTTTTAGAAAAATAAATAAATTTTAAATAAATATGATTACTTTATATTACAAGCAAGCTATACCCATAGTTCGCGCCTAAAACGTATTAGAGTTCTCCTAATGTTATCGCTTTAGTTATTCACTCTCAAACGGGCCCCCTCCATCAGTGCGCGTTAATGCAACTGTCCACCACCTCATGCCTTACGATTTTTGCTGTCCCCAAGAATTTTTTCTAGTCAAAACTAAGTTTGGATTCGTTCATACCAGACACTAGACAATAACATATAAAAACATCAGTTGATTTGAAAATGTCGCTAGCCATCCTTTGGTCGATCTTATCTGAAATCACCCTGTAACGCTTAGAGCTAGCAAAGTGCTGGTGACGTCATCGAGAGTTTACACATTTTTTCTGAAGTTAGAGTGATTCCATCAGCACAAGAATGACGACAACGCTTGGGACGGTCACAAGGGATCATTTTCGGAAATCGCCATTTCAGGGGGTTTTGGTCAAGCTTGTACCAGATACTCACTAAAAGCATTTAAGTTAAGTTACTGAGTACCACGAAAAATAGTAACCGAGTAGAGCACTAAATACTCAAATTTGTAAAGTAATTGAGTAAAGTACAAACAAGATACTCTCAAGTTACAATTTTCTCTGCAATTCATCGTCAAGCACAACCGAAGTCAGAAAAAATTCTTCCTCCCAGCTACTATGGAATCTCCTGGAAATCTCTTAGCTAGACTTTGGACGCCACTCAGGATTCTAGGAGGTCCCAAGTATCTACGAATGAAAGAAGCAGCAAGAATATAAAATAAAAAAACATTTTTATTTTATATTCTTGCTATGGCGATGACATAGGCGAGGGCAGCGCGGGGCCCTTTCGCCTGCAGAGGGAGTTTGTACACAGAGGCTCGCCTCCGACGCTCCCCTTGTGTCAGGAGTTCATTTCCGCTTCCCCCGTCAGTGCGCTGGCGGTGCCATGCAGTCGGGGAGTCCCGGCCAGGGGAGTGCGGGCGCCACCGTGGTGGGCGCCGGCGGGCTACTAAAACTCGGTCGATGGGCCGCCGCATTGGAGCTGTGTGGTCGCGTCTCACGAGTTTTGTGTGCGAAGAGAGCCTAGTGAAACGAACGAGCGGTGTGTGCGATTGCGTGCGGATGCGAAATGCATTTCTGAAGCTGGAAGATTTCCTTTTATATGCTTTCACTCCATACCATAGAAAAATAAACTCCGGTTTACTGTCGACTCTTACCGGACACTTGTAGAACCCACCTCCTCTCCGAAACAAGTGCCCTCCCTCTGGCTTGTAGCCTTGTACACATCTTATGCGTTCACCCGCATGCCCTTCTGCTTCGGAATCTCTGTTGCTCTTGGGCTTGGCCAAAAACAAATTGTAAGAAAATGTGCCTTTGATGTTTTGCCCAGTTACAAGACACGGCACTTGTCCGCTCGACTTGAGGCTGCGACACCTGCTTCTCCGCGTCATCTTTCAGAGCAGAAGCAAGGTAGTGCACTGTATTACCTGGCACGAAATGTATCTGCAATGGCAGGGCGCCTAGCCAAAATAACTGGAGTTCAATATTTTCCAAACTTCCCGCCTCAAAAAAAAAAAAAAAAGAAAGTAATTTAAAAGTAACTTTAAAATGAGTACAAGGTACTTGAAAAAAAGTATTTAAGTTGGAGTACTAAATACTGACGTTCGAAAGTATTTGCAAGATACCAAGTTACTCACAAAAGTACTTAAGATACAGTAATTTGAGTAGAGTTTTTAAGTTACGTACACGTCTGGTTCTGGTACGCAAATGCGTGAGCACGTTTCCAAGTGAGCGCGAACACTCCCTTGGACAATGCTTCATTGAACTGCTATGACCCAGATTGGGCTTCCCCAAAGCCCCTTGCGGCTTCCCCACAAAATCTCAGAATCCTCCAACCTTGTTTTCTGCCAAATGGAGCCAGGGATTGAAAGAGGTTTCGTGGACACTCTCTTGTGTTACTCGCGTTCCCCTATTGACCTTCCGAATGTTTTTTTACGGTTTGAAGGTATGCAGGCGCTGCTCCTCGCCCTTGGCTGGGGAGACAAAATACTCGCTCTTGGTTGTTGATCAGCGACAAAGGCTGCTCTTTTCTAGCCGATGTTTCTCCTGACTGTGCACGTTTGTCATTCACACGCGTACTCATCATGACGTCCAGATGCCGCACTATGTGTCAAGTCGGCCGAATCGCGTCTACAAACTTATTGCGGAATGCGTCATGGGCCACAAAAGCACGCCAGTTGCCATGCCTGCAATACGTGAGTTCTCCTCGTCCCTAGAATCTTTCGTTACCTATTGCGTAGCCTATCCCGAATTACTTCGAAGTAAACTTGGATGGCAGCAGCTAAGGCGCTTCCTGAAAGTCCTAAAGATCACAGCAGAATGTGATTTTCAGCGAAGTCAGCTCAAGTAGAGCACACCCCTTTGACTTTTTTATTCTTATATTACCAGCTTGCAAACTACTTGCCGAGTATATTCAAATATAATTCAATTACTCTTTCAAAGTACTTGTACTCTACTTAAGGTAGTTCGCCGTAAAAGTAACTTAAATACTACTCTAAAAGCGTTTCGAAGTGGGTATTTATTATATTATCTTAAATACCTTTGTTAAGTATTTAACATAACACTAACATGTACACATGGGGCAGAAGGCTAGTGAGAAGGATAGAACTGACGCTGACAGTATGAAATAGGTAGTAGGACATCCTAAGCACGATATACATGGGAACGCGAAGGAATTTTACCATACGTAGTTATGAAACAGCTGGGACTAAGAATGGTGATGACAATTTCCAATGATTACTATGATAAGATGACGCGCCTTACGATAAGCAGCTTTCTCTAACTTTTTTTCTGTTATCTCTGTTTACTCTGCGGAGTCGTTTCAATACACGCGCTTTTGCGCCGGTAGCAGCGTGCTTACTGGAAGAAGGCCGCGGACCGGATTGGACCCACAGGCCGGGGTTTGAGACCTCTGCTCTAGGGTCCGAACGCAGTCCATTTCGCGGGTTCATTGAATCCAATGAAATGTATCCTCGGTTCTTACTAACTGCTTCTTACATGCGAGACTAAACTGTCAATAATGAGAGATTCCGATTTCTATTTTTTTTTTTTTACGTATAGTTTGGTAAGGGTGGTAGTGGGACATCTGACACTTTAAGTTACGCAAGAAGTGTACGTACAATCTTCCGGGAGTTAGATATCCCTATAACTCCCCCAAAGCGTCTATTTCAACAAAAATCCGTTGTGCGGCTGAAGACCACGTCATGGGAATGTTTGTCAACACGTTTTTAGTGAGGAGCCGCTATAGTATATCGGTTACTGGTTAATTCTTTCCAGTTTTTGTTTTGGTTCCGGCTCGGGTTAAATCGAAATAGGAATTCCGTTCCGGTTACGGTTACCGAAAAAAAAAGTTTAACGGTTTTGGTTTGGGTTTTGGTTCCTGTTTCAGTCTCTCCTCGTACTGCAATGTGAAAGAAGGGAAAGAGGGTTAAAATGGACCTCAGTCCCACTTCCCATACATCATGCAAAAGACTCGGTGCTCGCCGCAAACATGACGGCAAAATTATCCGCAGCAGACGCACCTCGAACAGATTCGAAGTCCGCTTGCTTTATGCACATGTAAGCTTTGAACATATCTGCGGACAAAATTTGTATGCCCAATGTGACAGGACTCTCGTACAGGAGGAAACACGCCTCAGACGATAGAGAGTTTTAGGGATCCGTTTTAGCACACCCGCTACGGTAGGATGGGCCCTCTGGTACGAACTGCGCATGCGCAGTTCGTACCGGAGGGCCCATCGAACCGTATCGGATCGGCAAAAATGCTTCCCTAAAATTTCCCAGTGTTCCCAGACCGTCTTTTGTATGATGGTTTCGCGGGTTGACCGCGGCTCGAAGGTTACGCGCACAATAAAAAGTACACTCGAGCGAAGGCATACATCAAAACGAGATTAAGGGCGAGAGAACAAAACTAAAGAAGGACGAAACGGGCCTGGTTTTTATTTTTCTTCTCAAGTTCGAAGTCGTAATTATAGGGTGACTTGCTGGGAATTCTCGACGGATGTGACACAAAATACTAGCGATAGATAGGTAATGAGGTTTGCCCTCCCAAGTCCCCCCTCTCCCCGCTTCCATCGGGAACAAATACCCCGCTGGGATTGCTCCCGAGCACATGCCGTGCCGTATTACTGGTCTGCGTCGAGTTTCTCCGACTCTCGTCGTCTGCAGGGTCCCGTTTCCGGCTGATGGCAGTTCCGGACTGGACGTTGTAGCTTTCTCTGGTTTCGCGGATAGCATAATACCAGGGATAAAGTGGGCGCCATCTATCGGGGTGATGCGCTCATCTCGCGGCGACATCTGGTGAGCTCCTTCTACAGCGAGTGTCCTCACGCCATTTGGGGAATAGTTTTTAATCGTATTAGAAAAGATTAAAAAAATAAAGACAAAATGCTACTGCATGGCATATGCGCACAGGGGCGATAAAGATTGTGACGAGGCACATCTGGCGCTCATTGATTGGCTCCATTAATTCGAAGAGTCGGCTGCGGTCCAACTTCAAGTGAAATATAATATAATCACTGAACGATTAATATATATATATATATATATATATACACATTTGCAGGGTATGGCTTGTTTTCTTCGCGTTTCTTGTTTCGCGAATCTCTCTTCGCCGATATGATCAGAAAGCGCCGTAATCTCACTACCTGGCGAGCGATAATGCGGAGCCCACGTTCGTCTTCTTGCACACGGGTTAACTTGCGATGATGTTCTGAGAACGCCGAACTCTCCTAGTTGCCGGGACAAAAAAAAAAAAAATAATAGCGGGTACACCTTGAGGGTGGGGAGGGAGAAGAGAAAGGGAACGCGGCGCAACGCGTTGGCGGCCATATTAAAACCGTTACGTTGCCAGCATAGGTTTCGCAGCGAAGAAGTTGCTGCCATATACGGCGGACCAAGTGTTACTTTTCTTTTTTTTTTTTGCGTTTTGGAAAGAGAATGTATTGTTGTTTTACGTAAGTTCTTTTGCAAAGAAACAACCGAGTTTAATTATATTTGTCTTGTTTACTTGATTCGAAACCATAGAAAACGGGCTTTTGACAACTTATTGCTTACGTCATCTTGGTGTACGCAAGGCAAAACGCTCGTAGTTTCCGCCCTCAGTACTCGTTGGACATCCTCCCCACTTTGACACCGGATAACTGGATGACCGAGCATTTACATTTCCTTTGGAGGTCACTCTCACCGCTTCCTCACCGTTGACCAGCAGGATCAGCAGGCCACAAGCCGCAGATGAAAGCCTTGAGCATCAACAGCCCAAGTGCACTCGGTGCGGATGCGGGCGATGCGGGTTTCTGTCAACCGGTAGCCCAGCACAAACCATGAACGTTCCAGCTCTTCGTCATGACACGGTGCTGCAGAGAGCAGGGTAAAATACAACTACACGGACGACCGAAGCAAACGCGCTGTTATCGTAAATCTCGACTTGTGATTGCGCCTTTGTAATTATCTTATTCGTTTTGCTGGAGAGACGCAAACTACGGGCGTAACAAAATCGTTCGCATATTCCGCATACCTCGCAAAAGCACTTACCCAGTCACCTTGCGAAAAGCGCGAAACGCGGAGCCTGCACTGTCCTGACTTCCCAGTATTTTACCTGCTTTAGAGCAGTTTGTACCTGCTAGTGGATATGACTACTGAAACTGCAACTTGAAACTAGGGGCAGTGCCAGAGAGAAAGGAGACAAAGTTCGGAAACCTTGCTCGCTCTCCCCAATTTCTCAACTTCCAAATGACTGTACCATAATAAATGCACCAACGCCTCTCTCTCCCCCCCCAAAAAAAAAAAAAACAAACAAACAAACAAAAAAAACAGAAAAAAAAAACACGATAAAAAATGGTCTCAGTTCATGCATCTGTGGGCAGGTAGGAAATCTTGCCCTAATGTATTCACACTGCATGATAAGCGCAACAAACTCACACGAAATTTACAGGAAAATATAGGTGGTGACTCTGTATAACCAGTCGTTCGCAGGACCGAATCATCTACTCGAGTGGTGTGCGTCGCTGTGCAAACACGTCGCTGTGCAAACGCAGTCCAACAACACGACGTATAAAAACGGAAGATTTAGGGCAACAATCCGGAGTCCATTGTTCAATTAAAACCACGTAATTTTGTTAAAAACGCCCGCAGCTTTTTACTCATGGTATGCGTCGGGAATCTTCCACATTTTGAAACGGAACGGAGGTAGAATTACTTTTAAAGACGCTCGCTGCGTCCCCCCGGACCAGCTGGACCGGATCAACTGACGACGACTGGACTGAGCCTGCTGAACCCCAACCCCACAACAACCAATTTGCGCTTCGTGCTAGTGTGGGTTTCTACCTCCAAGCACCACACCACACACCACGAACGTTTCAGCTCTTTGTCGCATCGCCGTGTTGCACCAAACAGAACGAGATCGCCAAAGTCAACGCAGCGCAGCCGTGAACCCAATTGACTTGTGGCTGCACACTCGCGGACCCTGTGACTCCCTTCGCTCTCAAAATACACACGACGATTACGAATGATACTTTCCGTCTTCCGGGAACATCACAAGGGCACTTCTCCGGTCACGTCTTCGCTACATGTGCTCGCAAACCGCGGAGCTTCTCGCGTCCCGTCGAACCAAAACAATTCCGGCGCCATGTTTAACGTGCGTTGTTGCCAGATTTTCTCCGACCAAACGAAAGCTATTAAACCAGCTCTAGCTTCCAGCGTACATCCGCGTCGCGCCGTGGCCAGATTTTGTTCGTCAGGTCTAACTTAAAGATGACCTACAGATGCAGCAACACTGGTATCAAGTTTTAATAGGTGGTATTCACTGAGCCTGCAGGTTCGATTTTGCCAGGGAGCGCCACCGTCGATCCGCCATCTTCGAGGTCTCGGTTTGGCTGGCTTGGGTACGCTACGCGGTCGTCCGCTGCTAGTGTGTGCTAATTTCATATCGTTGAAGCTTCGTTGAACAGAAGAGAGAAGAAAAGTTGGTCTCGGGGGCGGGCCGTTTTCTTTGTTGCCGCCGAGTACCGTGTGTAAAGGCTGAACCGCATGTAAGCCATTTGGCGAGCGACGGGACGAGCGACAGCGACGGGACGTACGAGACGAGCGACAGCGACGAGACAAGCGACGACGACCCGCTTCGCTGTCCCTCGGTCACTCGCGCGACGTGGCAAACCGCATGAAAGCGACGGGAGCAAGCGACCAAGGCGATAAGCGACCCCTTCTAGAAATCCAAAAACCGAGCGACGCGACGACCGACCGCGAGAACTCTCCGTCGCTCGTCGCCGACTCCCGTCGCTGTCGCCATCGCTCGCTAAATCGCTTGCATGCGGTTCACCCTTCTCTGTCACTCGTCGCGTAGCTCGGTTTTGGGATTTCTAGAAAACTTAGCGCTCATCGCCTTGGTCGTGTGCTCTCGTCGCTTTCATGCGGTTTGCCTCGTCGCTGCAGTGACCCAGCGGCAGCGAAGCGGGTCGCCGTCGCTTGTCTTCCCGCTCGCCAAATCGCTAACATGCGGTTTTTAAATCGCTTGGGCTAATGAAAAATGCGCCGCATTTTTCATAAGCTGCGCACTCTGTGAGCCGCACGGTATGTTTCTGCACAGGAACGAACACCGAAGGCACGACGTATGTACGACACAGCGGCGATGGAGCAACACGGTTACACGGCCGTAGTACAGAAAATCCGCTCGAGAAAAACAATAAAGAAACTAGCAAAACAAAACAAAGAGTAATCACACCGTGCTACAAAAGCACCAAAGTAGAAAAATTAGTTCTTGCAAGAGCTACCGCCGTCGGCACGGCGGGCAACACGGAGCGCTTCATGGAGCCGAGGGAGCAACGCGGCCGCGGTAAACGAGTCCGATAGCGACAAAAACGAACTAAAACACACAAAAAATACTCCCACGGCGCTTCAAAAGCACCAAAGTATAAGAATAACCCCTAGTTTCGATCAAAAAGACCCTTTAAAGTTGTAAAATACTGCTAAACCACGCTCAAAAGGTCCGGCCAGATGGCATTCGCGATAGCAAGAGACCTCGAAGATGGCGACCGTGGTGGGCGATGCCAGCGAACCTAGCGAGTGACGTCAAGTGAATGTCACCTATACGGCGGCCACCACGGAGCGCCGTAAATTTTGAGGAGGGTGCATAAAAACCAGCAACCTCCCCCCCCCCCCCCCCCCCCCCCCCCCCCCCCCCGTGCCTTGAGGCATCTAGCATTGAGAGCTACCCACTATTCTTCCAGTCAAAGGCCAATCAGGAGTCGGCGTCGTTATGACGTCACCGCAACCTCCTGCGCAAGGAGCGGACGACTTGCTCTCCGAATAAAATGCTGGGACTCCGCCAAGCAGTGCGTGTGTAAGCTGTCGGCTACCACGTCAGATGGGAGGCTCCTAACAGCCGTAGCATGTAAGGCTCCGAGTATTAACCTCTACGACCCACACGCGGCCCTTGACGTCACGCCGCTACGGTGGCCCTGTTGTCGGCGCATGCGTACACGCTTCACTTCACTCGAATCTGGTTTCTGTGCACGCGAGGTGCCCGTACCCGGCGTGGGCGAAACGCTGACCGATATGTAAGCAGCGTGCGGGCCTTTAACGCCTTGACGGGGACGAGCCTCGCCAGGAATAAACCCTTTTAAAACGTCCGTCGAGCAACATTGGCAGTGGCCATTACACTGATCAAAAGGGTTGTAAAAGAGACAGTAAAAATTAGATCGATCGGCAATGCATAAGCCAGGCGTCTATGCTTCTTAGTGATAGGGCGAAAGCTTTTCTGCGAGTATGAATTGAACAGGTCTTGTTCTTTTCGCGAGAGGTACCTCCTTTCTCATGATCTTGTTCCGTTTGTTTGCGTACGTAAAAAAAAAAAAAAAAATAAATGTGTAACAAGTACATGGGTTTGAACTGCAGTCGGTTCCGTGTGGTTCGCTTGTTCGTTTTTTGTAAAGATAAGAGTGGCTGCGAGGTCAAAAAATGCTCCCTTCGGCCGATGTTTTGATGTGTGTGTACCTTTTGTTAGTCCGAAGTGTTTTTTTTTGTTTTTTTTTTATGACCAGCGGGGCTGCAAAGTTAAGGCATGTCCCCTTGGTGCCATTGTTTTGGAGTGTTTTTTTATGGTGACGATTTTGGATTCAGGACGTATAAAAGGAGGGAGCACTGAATAAAGTGGTTAGCTGTGTTTGAGACGTCGTCGTGTTTCTCCCACCCAGTCTCAGGTGGTCTAAAATGGTACACTGATCTCATTGACAATGGACCTGTTGCAAAACGTACAGCGCCGCGACGGCAGGGAATTTCGGGAACCCTCGGTACAGTAACAGATCCCGCGCTTTCTCGTTGTGCCTTCGCGACTGCGGGCGCGTCCCGGCAGCTATCGCTGCCAGCCGTTGCAGCTATCCGCCATCCCGCCCATCCGCGAGTCGTACGTCGTTGGCGGCGTACCGTATCTGTGGCTGCATAAAGGCATCGCGACAGGTGAACTTATTTGAATACGTTATTCGTCGTAACGTACCTTCACATATTGAAATGCCACCGAATCCATTTAGTTTGCACCGCAACCGTGGCAGGTTTCGACCAGGTTCGACAAGGCGTTGGTGCAGCAGAGACGACATAGCCGGTAAAAAGGAGAGGATTGAGGAAGGGGCAGCCGTTGGCTCGTCGCTCGCCCGACTCGGCTGCTCAAAAGTTGTTGCCGTGGTAACCTGCGCCTGTTCGCGTACGTCACGTGGTCACGTGGTAGTGGGAGGCGGGGCGTTCGAGGACTTCCAGTATTCGTCGCGCGGCGCGCTCGGGCTTTTGGGATTTTTGCAAAGGGTCTATTGCTGGATCGCTCATCCCCGCTCCGCGAGTGCGGCCACCGGACGGCCATGTTGCATGCCGTATTTCCTCGTTTTGCTAGCGTTTTGCTGCGGTTCTCTAGCGTGCTATAGACACGTTTTCTACTTGTTCGTCGTCATTTGCCGAAGACGTTCTTTAAGATCCTGTGTGGTGTGAGGCGTGATACTTACCGTTGAGAACACGTGGAAATTTTGACGAAAGCGCAGTGCCGCAGGAAAGAAGGCACAACTCGTCGAAAGCAAGTTTCGCCGGTCTCGCGGCCTGTTCAAAGCTTCCTTGGCACGCCGAAGTGCCGTGTCTCTGTGCCTTCGCACGCTTGGATACCGACCAAGAATCGACGACGTGTGGATGTGTTTTGCAAGTGCAATGTGCGTGAAGCCGTATCTAAATGTACAACTCGTCGGAAGCAAGGGTCGCCGGTCTCGTGGCGTGATCAAAGCTTCCTTGGTACGCCGAATGCTGCATCTTTGTGCCTTCGCACGCTTGGATACCGATCAAGAATTGACGCCGCACCACAGCTCTGAACGTGTGTCGCGCGTAGATGCCATTAGATCATTTATATTTACAGGGTGTTTCAAAGAACGCAGGCGAAATTGCTCCTGCGAAAACTACTCATCACAACGAAAAAAGGCTTGTGGCGTTTTAGTTCTGGGCCAGGGGCCCATTTAGGGAAAATATTAAAGTCCGGGATAATTATGTTGTTAACTATTTTTGCGTAATTAACTTTTTTAATATTGTGTTTAAGGGCATGGTTTAAATTAGAAAATTGCTCAGCATCATTGAGAAATACTAAATAAACAAATTGCAGAGCGACAGAAGGCACGCGAAGCATTTTACAGCTTTCTGAAATACCGCACAAAATCGACGGGTTTTTAAGTTTCGGTTTGCTATCGGAGCGCATCTCGGCCCCGGCGGCATCGCGCCCCGTGGAGAGATATTTCAACCAACCTCTGCTGCGCTGTTGTCGCGCGACGCAGCAGAGGCTGGTTGCACTATCTGTCCACGGGGCGCGGTGCCGCCGGGGCCCAGAGGCGCTCCGATAGCAAACCGAAACTTAAAAACCCGTCGATTTTGGGCGGTTTTTCAGAAAGCTGTAAAATGCTTCGCGTGCCTTCTATCGTTCTACAATTTGCTTATTTAGCGTTTTTCGATGATGCTGAGCAATTTTCTAATTTAAACCATGCCCTTAAACACAATATTAAAAAAGTTAATTAGGCAAAAATAGTTAACAACATAATTATCCCGGACTTTAATAATTTTCCTAAATGGGCCCCTGGCCCAGGACCAAAACGCCACAAGCCTTTTTTCGCTGCGATGAGTAGTTTTTGCAGGAGCGATTTGGCCTGCGTTCTCTTAAACACCCTATATATATATATATATATATATATATATATATATATATATATATATATATCGGCCACAGAGTTCTGGATTGTCCAGCTGGTCCGGTGAGTTGCTATCAATAAAGGGGTGGGGGAGGGATCTGTACGTGCTCTTATGTACTATTAACCGTGGCTATGTTCCGAATCTACTCTAATGAATCACTTATGGGAGCACGAATATAGAGCAACGCTTTGGAGCAAGGAGGGTTTTCGAAGGCTAAAGTACAAGACGGCGAGAATGAAAATCTTTGAGGCGCGGCCCATATGCATGGTCGTGTGCAATCTGTCGACCAATCACAATAAGGCAAGCCGCGCTCAAACGTCGTAGGTCGATAATGAGCCAGCACTGATAAGAGGTCCGCGCCGAGTCTTCTTTTTTTGGCAAATAAGCTATAATCATTATCAGTCGCAGACATTTCACGACTACGCGCTATGCTACGCCGGCGGTCGGTGCGCCAGTGCAGGCCAGTGTCTCGAGGTGTGAAACAACGTCAAATATGTTGCGTGGTGTTTTCGTCTGATACTTTTTCGAAACGATGCACACGATATACCCCGAGTTTTAGCAAACATCTGTTGAGTTTAGGTTTCTGAATTTGGCTTTTAGAAACAAAAAATCTCCCCAATTTTGTGTATTTTGCCGTTTTGCGTTCAAGTGACAATCTGTTATTTCCTGTATTGCGTATGTTATTTCAGTGATGTGCGCCACTAGTATGGTGTAGTTTTGGAATTTGTATCTTCTAAACGAGGAAACACTATAGTTCGTTCTTTTAAGGCGCTGCCGGCTGATGGTCAGCAAAGCATTTTGTCTTTAGTCCTTAGTTTTTGTTCTTTACTCATTTGGATCTGGAGAGACGCGGCACCGCGGAAAGGCAGCAGCCCGTACCATGGAGACCCGCGGTGCCGCGTCTAGTGAACATGATAATGTGATGAGTATATACATGCATGATGACGACGACATGAATTGTTAGTATTGGGGAAGATCGCAGTCCGATTCGCAAAGCCCAGATTTTATGGAGGTGGGTTGGGCGGGTCAGCAGCGAGCCATGGGGATCTGGCACAGCGTTCGATCGGTGCATGAAGAGGCCCCAAGAACATGATGGCGCTGCTGCTCACTGGGGTCCACTGGTGTCGAAGCATCAGGCTCCAAGGACGTAGCCCAGGCAAAGTAGAAGATGCCGCGCTTTCGAGGAATCAGGGCTCAGAATGAGGCACCGCCCGTCGCCCGTTGTGTCATCCTCTCAATGTCGTCGTCGTTGTGTTCGTTATTTATACGCGTATATATGTATGAATAAAATAAGATAGATAAAAAGACACACAATTGAACGGCCAGCGGCGCGCCGTTCTAGGTGTATTTCTAGTTATTCCTAGTTATACACGCCTGAAAGAATTTTGTTCAGTTTGTGTCTGTAACCGAGCTAAAACCTTACGTACACAGGCAAATACAAAACAAAATATATACAATGCAAGTGTTTCCGACCCTACATAACAATTGCTTATATTTGACATCCAGGCATAAATTTTGATTGTAAACATCTAAATATTATATATTCATGTTATAACCACCACGTTCTTTGTCAATATGCTGTCACAAACGCATCGTACAAATCTATTTTTTTTTTTCGATAAGCCTATGTAAAGGTAACTTGGCCGCAAGCTTCTTGGTGCACGGCGGAGTGCGAACTTTACAGGGGCAAAAAAGTGGGCCGAATTTGAAAGTTTGGAGGAATAAAAAGTGTTAAATAAAATACCGAAATTTTAACTGCGGTGTGTGCTATGAGTCAACAGCTATTATATTCATCGGGAACTTTACGATTCTTAATTTCAGTGAGAAGAAATTTAAAATTTTGTCAAAGTGGCCCATAGGACCCAATGCAACAATATTATATCGTGCCCAGGAATAAAAAGTATACAATCCTGAGGTTCAAGTATGTATTAAATATGAGTGTATTAGTGCCCTCTATAGATATCCCGGGGAACTTAAGGATTTTCAGTAGTTTGGCTGAAATGATCATTTTACTGCATTTCACTGAGAATAGCCAAGAGAGCTAGGGCGCAAGGAGACCGTGTCCAGGAAGGCTGGGGATGCCGGCGAAACTTGCTTTCAACGAGCTGTGACTTCTTCCTGCGGCACTGCGCCTTCATAAAAATTTCCACGTGCTCTCAACGGCAAGTATCGCGCCTCACCCAGGATCTTAAAGAACGTCTTCGGCGAATGACAATGAAGGAGTAGAAAACGTGTCTATAGCACGCTAGAAAACCGCAGCAAAACGCTAGTAAAACGAGAAAAAATGACCGCATCTCCACGTGGTGAATGATGTTGATTGGGGCGAAGCTCTGGTGGTGCTGATGATACGATTTTATTGTTTATTGGTAGTGCTGATGGTACTGATTTTTTTTTTTTTTGCTCATAGGTAGTGCTGAGTTTCGGGTTGCCGTTTCGACTTCATTATTATTGCTTTATGGTCGATGAAATGCAGAGCCAGTGGTTCTTCTAGCGGATCAGCTTGGATCCGCTAGAAGTCGTGGGAATGCATCTCCACCGCTTAAGTCAACGGTCCATGTCAGCAAGAAAATGTGTGGTATGGAACGTGGTTATATACGCATTTGAGCATTTGACCGCAGCGCCATCTCGTCTATAAACGTTGAGCCAATGCATGCAAAGTTGAACGCGATTATATACGCATGTGACCGCAGCGCCCTCTCCTGGACAGACGTTGAGCGGCTACATGCAACGTTTCATCCTTGACATCCCGAGCTCTTGAGTTACCACCACATCTCAGAGCCCCCTACACGTCCCGCAGTCGTGGCCGAGTGGTTAAGGCGATGGACTAGAAATCCATTGGGGTATCCCCGCACAAGTTCGAATCCTGTCGACTGCGCAAACATTTTTTTTGTTTTCATGTGAGCACGGACGCCGGACGGACGGACGGACGGACGGACAAGGCTGGACCCTAAGGAGCTTCGCCCCTAAAAACGGCCTGCAAGATGACCGTCCAGTGGCTGCACTCGCGCTGCAGCGAACAAGCGGGGATGGACGATCCACCAATAGTCATTCACGTCAGTGGGCCATTACGGCATCCTGGAGTGCACGGGCCTGCCGGGCCTGCAGCCGGAAGTGCCGTGCGGCGGAGACATGGCGGTGGCGTTGGTCTTCCGGGAAATCGACAAGGAAGACAGCAATTGAGGCAAAGACGGCGCCGAGAGCAACGTGAGCAGGGTCCCGCAACCTATGCCAGTGGTGGAATGGACAAAAAGAAGACTGGACCACTGGTGGAAGATAAACCAAAAATAAAATAACCGATAAATTGGCTAGATCTTGTAAGCTGGGATTCCTCCGATACAAAGGGGTTAACCGCGTATCCATATCCATATCCATATCCATATCCATATCCATATCCATAACCATTGGAGACGAAGCGCGTGATTGGATCCGAGTCTTCGCCGAACGCTGACGTCACACTCGTGTCCAATAATATACATGCTCAGAGTACGTAAGCAAGCGATGGCTAACAGGCGTTAGCGCGGACTTTGGAAGATGGTCTATTACGACGGAAGAGACAATAAGCGAAGTCACTATGGCAGAAGCCGGAGTAATCGAGTTGGGCTGGTTGTGACAAACATTTTTTGTTTTTGTTAAGGAACATTTGATGTTTGACGCGCGATCTGGTTAAGAGTATGTTTGTTCATCGAGATGCATAATGACTGAAAACCTCTTTGATGCCTAGGGGATAAACATGGAGACACACAGAAGAAAAAAAAGAAGGTAATGGTCAAAGAGAATTTATCGCCGCGATGTTTGTATGGAGCAAAGAGAACCTAATTTTGATTTTAGGGATTTTGGTACAACGTGATAGCACGGATTACTGTACTTGAATGTGTATTAAAATCAGTGCTCATTAGGTTTTCCGCATTCTGAACCTAGATCGGGATAAAATTATGATAGCACGAATGAACGAACGAAAAAATGAACAGGTACACAAACACAGACATAAGCGACCAGCAATACAGAACGAACACACAAACAAAAACAAACAGATAGTTTGAGTACCACAATTTTTTTTACCATCACTAGTACGATTAAAAGAAGCAAATAAAAATAAAATGAGAAGATCAATGCCACGTAACAAAGCAAGGAAACATAAAAGATAGGGCAGCACCACTCGTGCAATAAATATACTGGTGCAAATTGACACGCTTGAACGAAGAACAAAACAAAAACAAAACAGCATGGTTTGCTATAGAAGCTTGTTGTTGTCTGTTGTGCATGAGCAACATTTTTTTTCTCGATTGATTTATTATTTTTGCTAGCTGCTTAAACCGATCGCGATTACGGTGCCCACGAGAATATTACTAAAAGAGGTGACAGTGTTTAGGTTCGTTTTCACCTCAAGAATTGTAGTAATAGCAATAGTAATATTAATAGAAATAGCAATATTTATCTTTCTTAAATAGAAAAGAACCGCGGCACCGCAGTAATGCAATATCTTTCGGCGGTACTCCTTGTACGTTACCAATTTTCTTCTCCCTTTTGCTTTCAAAATAGAAAATGTAGAAAAGCGTTATTTTTGCTTACTCAAATGAGCATAGTAAAATGCTGTTTCCAGTCAATGTAAATATAGTTGCGGAAAAAATAATGACATGATGCTCGGCAGCGCGAAAGAGGTTAACGACAGTGTGGTCGCTTTGCTTTCATTTCTAAATGCTAGCTGTGCACGAATCGGTAAGTTAACCACCACATGATATACAATGAGAGTGCATGTAAAGGTGCAAGCGAGCTGGACCAGAATAACGATAACGATTTTTTTTTCTGTCCCGCACCAGTCACATATGTTTGGAGATTTGTGTTTATCCTTTGTCCATTTGGTTCCCCCTGTCCAAGAATTTTTATCGTTATAGATGATTTATATTTAGATGCCCACGAGCAGCTTCCGATTTCTTGTAATTGCACATAAGCATGAGCTAGCCGCACGCTGTAAAATACAACATAATAAACGTCTAGACCAACGCCGCGTTCTTTGTTTCGTTATTCCTTTTCTGAATAAAGAGATATCGGAAGGATCAACACAATAAACACTGAAATGATGACTACGGTATTTTATTTTAACCGGCAGGTAAATACTATAAATATGATTCCAGTATTTTATTTTACTGTCGAGACCGGTTATAACGAAGTCAACGAGAATCGGAGAACACTTCGCTATATCCGCTATTTTGTTATAACCGACTTCGGGTATAACGAAGTGCAAAAGGAAATGGGAAATCGTGATCGCTTCGCTGTAGCCGCTATTTCCTTATAACCGGGTTCGTTATAACTGGTCTCGACAGTACTGAGTAAACGAGAAGTCGGACAGGCACCTCCCTTGAAGCCCTTCACCCTTTCCACTTAGCAGAGGGAGCGCGGGAGAGGAGGAAAGACAAGGCGAGGATGGACTTGCCTCCTCTCACGCCTTCACTCTGCCAAGTGGAAAGGGTGGAGGGCTTCGCGGGAGGCGCTTAATCGTCCTGCCTTTCACGACCTGCAACCGGGTAGAGATTTTATTTTACCGAGTAAATACACACTGGAATGATGAACACACTAAATACTGTAATCACCATTCTGGTATTTAATTTTAGAGAGTAAAATAGAATGAAACGATGAACACAATAAATACTGCAATGATTCCATTTTTTTTTCGAGATTTGTGTTTGTCCTTTGTCCCTCTTGTTCCCCTTCTCCAGAGATTATTTTCGTCACGATTCGATCCTTTTATTTTACTGAGTAAATACAGCGTGCCCCCCTCCTCCTTTTTCTCCACAAAATAAATAATAAAGAAATATACCAGCGTATTTTTTACAGCTAAAAGAAACTAGGAACCTCCGAACGCTCATTTTCGAACCAGATAACAAAGTTAATAACTAACCATTATCTCAGTAAAAAATGGTAGATGATTTTCTGAAAAATATTAGAAAATAGGGCCCGCTTTTACCTGTTTTCGGTAACTGGCGCCCTACAGCTGCATGTATTCCAAGAGGTCCATCGGTCGCTATTTTCCCACTGAAAATTTCAGAAGATCGGTTGTAACTTTTGAATAAGATAACGATTAGTTCTGAAACTTTGGCATCCAGTTCGTATTGCTAGGGCTGCATTTGGGAGGTAATTGAGCGTTCAAAAATGCCTAATTTATATTTGCGGTAAAAAAAAATTGTTTTTTTTCGTGGTGTCGGTATATACTAGAATGACAAACACAATAGACACTGTATTAATGATTACAGTATTTTATTTTACCGAGTAAATATATAATAGAGGGACAAAAACAATGAATATTGGAAGGACGATTCCAGTATTTATTTAGTGAGTAAATAAATACTGCACTGTGCACCTGCACGACAGTCCCGAAATGCAAATAAACGTGCAAATATATATATATATATATATATATATATATATATATATATATATATATATATATATATATATATATTTCTTTTTTTACAAAAGAAACGCAGGCGCGCCGACAGAAATCAATTTTCCGGTAAGAGTGCACTCGACAAGTGCCTTATGCTCGCTTTCAAGTTCATGATTGAATACGCTCCTTCTGCCTTGTCACAACCGGTCTCTTCTGCTTTTACAAACACGCGCCCACACGCCGCTAAGCGCAAGCGCGTGCCAATCGAGAGTGCGCCAACACAGAGTGACAACAAACAGACACAGAGTGGCAACACACGAACGCAGCTGGCACGGAATGAACAAGTACGAGTTCGCCGGCAAACATCGATATTTCGACGTATCGTCCGTAAACAGACGCACACGATTCAGACCGCGGTTGTGTCGCGGCGTCTCACCCGTATTTTCCTTCGAACTGCGTCCGTTTGAATTCGTCTCGGGTATGTTTGTCGTCTAAACGGCTCCGTCCCACGTGAACGACAAACACCCAACGCACTTATCGCGGCCATTCAATGCGATCCTACGAAACCAAGGGGCGTGGCCTCTCACGTTCGCTGCTTCGTGATTGGTTACTCGACGTTCTTATCGGTTCATGCCGCGACCTCATTGGCTGCGTGGCGATAATGAGATGTTCGGCACACGCCACGCCCGGCCTTTTTTGAGTTGTCTGAGGCAAAACAGTGTTTTATACGGCTCCGGTTGTTACGGCTCGTCATTCTTACCCTCCTCAAATGGGATGGGGAACAGCCATTAGAAATGCGAGACATAGCGCTGCCTTCTAAATTTTGTGACGTAGTATTACTAACCAAATACACACCCAACGGTTTTCATCGTTTATTTTGTGAAAAACTTCAAATTTCTAAAAAAAAAAAAGATTAATTTTTTTTTTTTTAATTTTAGATTTTTTTTTTTATATATTTTTATTTATCAACAGTTGGTTATGAATTCTGCTCAATACAGATTCCAGAAGTAATGTGCGTTCTGAGGGACGACGATAATGATACAAATATTAATGCCAACAATCGTACAATTATGGATGCTAATAATAATACAAGTATTAGTGATGATAATGTTAATACAATTAATAATGACAACAAAATACAATTATTAAGCAACGAAGGTAACTCAAATCATACTTTCTGCCGCTGACGGGCGGGACGTTTCTATTTTCTTCGAGAAAACAGACACACACACACACACACGTACGCACACACGCACGCGCACACACACGTACAATAGACGAGACATTTTAATATTCGCAAAAACAGGAGTATAAGGTCAGTATCGCGAATACGTTTTATACGTTATTGAACTTTTTGTTTTTGGGGGCGAAACTTGCTCGGCTAGCCGCGCTTTTGATTTACGAGCCGACAGGTTTGTGTCGCTTATTTCGTGATACTTTACTTTGACAAAGAGTATTCTTTTTTCCAAGGTTGCTATCGTCCATCTTATTTACGCCAATGACGCGCGACGGGGATCACTGGATCTCCTAAGCGACCAAACCTAAAGGAATCAAGAAAAAGCAGTCTCGAATAACATATACAAGACAATAACGTTGTGCCGTAAAGAATGCCGGTTTCACAGACAAAATAACGCAACAAAAAAGTATAATGTCTTCGCTCTATCTTTTTCTATTGCAGTAATGTTATCGCCTACTTTTAAGGCCAGTCTTTCCTCCGACGCGGGCGGTCCCGGGAAGTTGTTTTCGCCGTAAATGAAAGGGTACTGTGGAAAAGCCAACGCCGCGAAAGAAACGTCAAGACCAGCAATTTAAACGCTTTTTTTTTTTTCGTTTTTAAGGTTTTTGAGGATTGAAGGGTAGTGTGGCGCATATACGCCGTGTTCAGCGAAGCATTCAGAGAATATATATAACAGCGCATGAAGAGTACACAAGGGCAAGTAGAAGAGAACGACAAATCCGGTGCTCTGTTTGTCTGTGTCTTCTACTTGTGCTTGGGCCTCTCTTTTGCGTTTTTATTTATTTATTATGATCATGCATTACCTCGCTCAACTACACACGTCGTTACATTTCGAGAAACAGCGGCGTTAGGAGAAAAGTAGGCCAGGAAGACAAGCGTAACGGCCTGCTTTCCGTTCCGACATTTTCATTTCCCTCTTTCCACTTTAGCAGAGCGAACACTGGAGAGGAGACTACCTTCTCGCCAGCGTTCGCACCGCTGAAGTTTAAAGACGTGGAAGGAGCTTCCCCTGGACCCTCAACCTGTCACCGACTATAGGTGCGGCGATATTCACGAACGCAAACTTGTAAGCGGGTGTTTATCTAGTCGGGAGTAACGAGCGAAAGTGATGTGAAAAGAGGAGTCATATGCGTGAATCTACTCAAGCGCTGTTGTGTGAATGGGCCTTTTATAATTACGAAAAAAAAATATCGAAGAATCAACTAGAAATGTATACTATGTTATAACGAGGGCCTGGTTATCCAGAACATTCTTTTACAAATAAAATGGAAACACATCGCAAGGGCGACATCAACGACATTTACTCCGTGTCGCTTTCTGGGCATGCCTGATGCCAAAAGCGTTCTTGCTTGTTTACTTACGATCGAGTTCTTGTGATTTTTTATGACAGGAAAACACACTAGCACTCTGGTGACCCTTAAGAGGAGCCCCTGAAAACCGCATGTTATTAGAGTGAAGGTTTTGAAGGTATTTGCGAGATAAGATGTACGTAATAGCTATGCTAAATGGTCGTTTATAACATTCTCACAAGCTTTTCAAGCCGAAAAAAAAGATATTGAACAAGAAATACAAAAAAGAAAATGTACACAAATGCCAAGTGTTTTACGAGTGCCCTATAGATGGCGCAGTATGTTCTCTCGTCGGGGAGATGTTTTAAGTGGTTTTAAGACACACGGTCGTAAGTAGTCGCAAATGTGCAAACCAGCCTCAGGTCAAAGCGAAGAAGATGCTACGGGCCGACGGGGGCCAATTAAAAGAGCGCGAAAAGTCCAACGTGATGCTAGTTGTCACCTCGGTACGTCTGGTGTAAATGGCTGAACCAATCAAGCGCGGTCACTGTACCGTGACATTGTTATTTCTGTATGTGTGTATCCTTGTTTGCACATCTTATAGCCTTTCACTTCGCTTCTATTCTAAGTCGCGCTCAAACGGCTAATACATGGCACAAAAGACAGTTTGCAGAGGCACCGGGAGGGGGCGTCGAAGCGTCATTGCGCCGATCTCTCGGATCTCTTGTCCAGGAGGGCAAACGGGGCCAGGAGGAGACTTCGCCCTCCCGAATCGCCTCGCGAGCACGAAGCGATGGACACGGGCGCCCTTGTGAAATCAACCGGGACGCCATAACCTATTTGCTTTCGGTGTAAAAAGTCGTAATTATTTTAAATTATATAAAATAAGCAACTACGTACATTTTCTGATTAACATAAAATTTACATTTTTTTGTGTTAAATCGGGCAACGCGGTTCATAGGTCTGACTTTTTGCCCGGGGCTTCGCACTGCCATCCCTGAAGGGATAACAGATTTGGCCAGAGGCCTGGGTTTCGCTGGCGACGAACGAAGGACGAAAGAGGAAAGGATTACAGTGACAAAGAGGCAATTAGAATATCCGTGGAAGTTATATAGCGAAAATTGAATGATGCACAACTAAATGGCACAGCTGGGGAGGGTAAAATTGGGACTCCCTCCTGCGTGGCTCCGGCCCAAAGTCTCAAGCCTGTCCCCCAGTGGGTCCGGTGCTGGGGTAACGCCGATAAGGTTTGACCAGAGGGAAAATTGGCAACTTCCTTCCCGAAGTAAAAAAGCGGGGAGTGATGTTTCTTTTTTTTTTTTGACTGACCCCCCAAAGGTAATTCTGGTGATATTGCACACTGCCTGGTAATAGTTAGGGGGGGGGGGGGGGGGGGGGGAGAGAAAATTGGCTTAGAAGGGCCGGAGGAATCATGTGTTTGACTTTTTATTTAGGCTAGGTGGCGCAAGCTACCGCCCCTTACAAAGGGTGTAACCATTAACATCCATCCATCCATTTCTCGAACTTCACTGAACGTTTAAAGGTTCGCCGAACTTGTCAAAGCTCGAGGTCGAAGTCGAAACTCAGGTTCGACGAAGGTTCGCCACATCCCTATAGTTACGGTAGGAAAGCTGGAGAGCTGGCGAGATTGCAACACAGAAATACGCCAGACAAGGACCTCTCAAACATATTCTCTTTGACGAAGATTGAATGCACCCCCGAGGCTCATTACCCTTATGCCCCGTTTCGCGGCAGAGCCCGCAGCTTGTCGTGATCAGATTAGGACACCGCGCCCGCCTATACATAGCTTGCACTGACTTGGTCAGACATAAAGTGAGAATGGGTGCGTGAGAGGGTAGCTTCTGCTTCGTTAACGAGGCGCTTCTGGCCATTAGGAAGAGGGGCCAACTGACGTGACGTGCAAGCTATCTAAAGCTTCAAGCACGAGTGTTAATAATAGATTATTAGTACGTTCACTGAAACGTGTCGAACACTGCGCAACTCACCCCACACTTTTAAAGACAGTTTAGCTGATTATTAGGCATTATACTTTTTTGTGTTTGCGCTTATTCACCTTGTTTAACGATCCCCGGCAGCTAGAAAATGCAGCTGCGTACCGTGCATTAAAACCTGTTGGGCGTACTATATGAGGTTATCATTACGCAATATATGGCGATCAAAAAAGACAAGGAAACTACCAGTTTAATTTAATGATCTTTTAGAAAAGCACGACGTCTCGAGTGAAACGAAAGAAAACGACTAATTTCTCAATCATGATCATGCCGGCGATGGGAACAGTCAATGAAAATGAAAGACCGGAGATCTTGAAATATGACAGTGTGACGTCACGATGTCACGTTACCTCATGATATCAGGCGATTTTGACGCGACGTCAGGTTGCGTAATGAGGTCCCGTGTCTGTATAACGCACGGAGCGTAGCGCTGCAGCGTGACAAGCCCCACTGGTTAGTAAACTTTATCAAGGACGTGAAACTTCGGGTCATAGTTCTTCATGACGGCATGTTCACGACTGGTGTTCAGGACAATTTTTTTTTTCATGGAACTCGGCTGATAACTTACGTTTTGTGTTAAAATATCTCCGCAAAAGAATGATAATTAGAGGGTTCCAGAATAGGGGGTATTACCAAAAGCTTTCGGTCCCGCAAAAAAACCCGGGGCGTCAGACTGCGCAAGCGCTTAAGTTCTGCACACGCACCCGAAGTTTCTCGCGCAACCCAAAGCGCGAGGTCCCCTATTCTAAAATTCTATAACGGAGCCGACGAACACCGTCCACTCCGTTAGCGTGTCTGTTGACAACAGACGTCGGCGAACACAGCTTGAAGGCCTGTCTAATTAAAAGCAATCACTCGTATCTTTGACGGAAAAGGGGGGGGGAGGGGTGCGGCCATTGTCATTGACAGCAGAAGAGACATGGTGTCGACAAACTATCGCTACGTTTCCTACCTCGTGATTGGTTCCTTCGGTGTTCTTATCAACCTCATCCAACAATCCCATTGGCTGAGAAGCGGAAGATGCCGGGGATTCGCCACTCCCTCCGATTTCTTTAAGCCCTCAGTGACCATAGACCTTTACAACGATCGTCTTCTGGGCGTTGTCATCTTTGTCTATACCCTGGGCTGTTGAAACGCGTTTTGAGCGTATGAAATACGAGACGCCACGCATGCGGTCACGGTCCAGTGACTCGTCATTTTTTTGCCTGGGTTATAAGCGCCGGAAAGGTCTGTCGGATCTAGCACAGTGTATACAGCTGCTGATTCGCAATTTATCTGTTCATGCCGGCCGGTGTAACGCCCCGCCACCTCGTGACCGGTGAGGGTCAAAACTATAAACTCTATGAACGTAAGCTTTTACTCCGCGAGTTGCCAAAGTCCGACCCTTTCAAAACAAAGATCTCGCTCTTCGCCCTGAAGCCGTTCTGATGAGGCACGTTAACTATCCTACAAAAAAAAAAAAAGTGCGGTCTGCGCATAATTTAACGTGGACGTACACGTGCCTTTGTAACAACTCCTTTTATGAACACTCATTTAAATTGCTGGCACAGCGTAGTAGAATATCAACTTTGAAACGTAAATACTCGCCAAAATAGTAAACAAAAACAATAAAAAACACGGCAACAGTTTGACCATAATGTTTCTCTTCTAAAACCAAAAAGAAAAGTGGGTGAAAAAAAAAAAAAGTGTGACAGCTTGGGAGACAAATTGGCGGAAGTCAGGCGATCGAAACCAGGATTTACGATATGTGACCAGCGCAGCGGTCGTCGAGGAAGACATCGTTAAAGGAGTCGAAGCGCGCAAACTAGGGAAGACGCGCGGGACGGATCGTTAAAGTGTCCCGAGCTGCAGGCCCTTCGGGAGACTCCCGTACCAGTTGTCCCGCAGTTCGGCTTTCTCTGTCCGGCTTGCCGAGGTGGCACGATTGACGACCGCCCGTCACGTCCAGAGGCTATAGGACATGAGAGGGTGCAGGGTCGTCAGAGCTCTGATCGAAATGATTTGTGGTTTGTGGTCGCGAGGGATAGCTTGTCTTTGTCCCTACTCTCTGTTTGAACGCGTTCGAACGCCGAACGCCGGCGTTCTGTGTTCGAACGCGAGACACTGCGCCAGAGGGCAGACGACGCTGTTGCTCGCCCTGATCTAGGGTGCCTACATGCCTGTCTGTCTCGGGGTGAAGACATCCATTGTTGCCCTGAATGTGCTAGCGCGTGACTCTCTCGCGCACTCGGTGCGTGATTTGGGCGGTGAAATGGCGTCTATGCATTAGCCAGAGCTACGCGCTTGAGCTGAGTGACACCGGATTGTGCGCGCTTCGAAATGCATAAAAAAACGTTTGGGGGCAAGAAGGGCCGAGATGTCACCACTCCAGCAAAAGCGCGCCTGTGTATGAAGGCACTCTACCCTGATCGGAGGGGGCGGTGTTAAGAGCTCGGCGCTGACGTCCTCGAGCTTTCTCATATTCTCCTCTCTCTCTCTCTCTCTCTCTCTCTCAGTTTTTCTCCGTACCCGATTGTTCCTTCGAGTACTGCGCTGTCGAAGAAGAATAAACGTCATTCCCAGCGAACCCCTCTCCACCTTCGCCCGTTGCCCCCCTTGGACCGTGTTCATTTTCCTCGACGAGATTGAGGATTGAAAAAAAAGAAGAAAAAAGAAGTGAGTCGTTGCGAGTCGACAAACATAAAGTTTAGCTTGTTTTCAATCTCCAAATAAAGAACGATTTGCCGAGGTTCCTGAGGGGCGAATTGCATCCGAAGCTCGGCGGCGTCGGCAGAGAACAAGAAATTTCTAGCTCACGCTCGTTTTTCGGCGCGGAAACAACTGGCTTCCTCCTCGGCGCTCATGCGGCGAAAAAGAGGTCAGGTGCAGGAAATTGTTATGTCGCTAAATATCTGGAGGCTTCAAGAACTCTTGAATTGACTTTTGACGAAAATTTGAGAGCCGTTTGCGGTTACGAGATGAAGCCTGTAAAATTTTGAATACAACCGCAATACAATACTATTTCATTAAGCTTAAAAGTCTCGAGGCAGGACAGATCACGCAGCGTGTTTTCGGAAAGATTCGCAGTACGTGATTAATCATTGTACGTTTAATTATCAAGTTTTTACACCATATCAACGCTCTCTCCTCAATAAGTAAAGTTATTAAGCTTTTCGTAGTGTTTCGTTTTTATTACTTTAAATGTAACAATAAAGGAAGTCACGGATTGCACGGTACCTACTAAAAACAAATGCTTCCACTGTCGCCACCTGGCTTGCTCTTTTCCGCAACAGTAGACCATTCCATTGTACGCGCGAACACCGGCCAGAAGCACGTTCCTAAAATGCTCTGTAATCGTTCTGTTCCATCGGTTCGGTGTCCTGTCGCGCTAGGACGGTAGCCAGGCGTTTTGGAACTTCATAAACTCTTCAAATAAAAAAAAAAAAAGAAGCAAGTTAGATGCTTGTGACTTTATAAATTCTGTCAAAGCTGCTGGCGCCATCATGGGGCTTCATCTCGTTGATCATTTGCACGCGTTCTTGCGCAAACGAGACCATAGATGAAGTTACTCGCTCGCGCCACTTTATTGAAATGGTGCAGTCGTAGAAGAAGGTGACTAGACACTCACCGTAGAAGAAAAGGAAAAGAACACTGCTCCTCAACGGCCATAACCGTAGCTAGAGCCACTAAATAGAGAGTTTTAGTAGATCGTGTTTCAGGCCACGCTATCTGTAGCGGGAGCTCGCGCTGCCACTTCGATGCATGCTTTGTAGCGCGCGCCCGTACTGGTAGCGGGCCTTTGAATACCATCTACTAAAACTCCCTAATGAGCTGCGCTTAAAGTATCGGCACTCCGTACCCCGACATTGTTGTGGGTGCCGCCATTTTGGTGCTTGTGCAGAGCAGACGCAACTGCCGATCGTCATGATTCAAAAGTGCGACTTCCTTAGCATTAGATTCGGTGCTAGGAAGCTCATGTATTATTGCTTTGCGTTCTCGCGAAATGTTTAAACATTTGTGGACGACGGAAAAGTGTTGCCTGTGATTGCAGATAAAGCTTCAGATAACTGGCAACTATGATTTTAAGCCACAGTATGACGAAGTGCCGTTACTCGGAAGCGTAGCTTATTTAGTGTAGTAAAATAGATAAATGGGCTCGTTGGTACATCATTGAATGAAAAGCACCGAATAGACAAGGATTTAATGGCACTAGCCGTAGTCACCCCCAAAAGAAGAGGCCATATTTATTTATTTATTTATTCGAATACCTATATCGCCCAGTTTTGAGCATTATTGTAGGGGGTAAGGAAATACAAAACAATAGGAAACGACAAATATAGAGATACACAAGACATTTTGTGATGCAGAAGTAGCGAATATGACATATTAGGATAAAAATACAACACTTTGTACAATATATATAATAACAAAGTATAGTGACGGGCCCTATTAGAAAAGCAAAGTGAAAATTATTCCAACAGTAAGTTTTTAGGTCAGTAGGAAATGAGGAAAGTGCCACAGAGACGACATCAATCGGTAAATTGTTCCATTCGTGTACTCTTCGTGGAAAAAAAAAAGAGTGCTTAAATACATTTTAGTGAAAAACCCGAGACTGCGGTAATGACAGAGGACGACAAGGAGAAGAAGGAGAACGTCTCAAACACAGCTAAGTTGTGTTTGAGAAGTTCTCCTTCTCTTCCTTATCGTCCTCTGTCATTACCGCAGTCTCGGGTTTTTCATTAAAAATGTTTAATATACACCAGCTCACTTGCGCCCTTACGTTCTGCTTAAATACGTTAATTCTGCATCTGTATTCACGTACTTTTAAGTAGGGATGTGTACGTGGCGACACATAATAGGGTCTTTAAGATAACGTTATTTCTCGATGCCGGTTCTACCGTTTAGTATGTTGAAAAATAAAGCGAGCCTAAGGTACCTTCTTCTGTTCTCCAACAGAGGACATCCCAGGTTACGGCGTATTTCAGATGATCTTTTAGAGAAATCATAATTGCCGGAGACAAACCGAGCTGCCCGTTTCTGAATACGTTCGAGTTGTTCAAAGGCGTGACGTGTATGCAAATCCCACGCGGCACATACATATTCCAAAATGGGACGTACATACGATATGTACAACGTCTAGGCTATACTCCGGGACAACTTTTCTTGGCAATGCAGTAGAAGGTACAGGCCCGCGTCCCCTCTCCCATTTAGAGTGTGCGCAGGCTCTCCTCCCCCATTTCCGGGGAGAGGAGGAGAGCCCGCGCACACTGCAAATGGGAGAGGGGACGCGGACCTGTACCTTCCACTGCATTCCCAAGAAAAGTTGTCGCGGAGTATAGTAGATGCCTGACTAAAATTGCGTTTGAGTAAGTTTAATGTGCGGCTGGCCTTAGATGACAAATAATCAACATGAGGTTTCCGTGACAAGTTACTAGAAAATAAAACTCCCAGATACTTATATTCAGGTACAACAGTTAGACTTGTGACACCTAGGGAATATTCTGTGGTCAGAGGTTGTCTTTTGTTAGAAAATCTCACTATGTTATATCTGTTCAAATTTAAGGTCATATTTAATGTTTGACACCATGACATCACAGAATGGAGATCGTCTTGCAGTATTTGGAATCCACCTCACACGTGATATCATGGTATTACAAGATACAAAAATCATCAGCGTACAGTCGGACGTGGCTAGAAAGATGACCAGCAAGATCATTTATCTACACTAAAAAAGGAAGGGGGCCCAACACCGATCCTTGCGGAACACCTGATAAAACACTAACATTTGACGAGCTCACACAGTCTAAAACCACGCATTGCTTCCTTCCAACAAGATAAGCCTCAAGCCAGGGTAAAAGTGAATCCCAAATCTTAACAGCTGCCATCTTTTGTAATAACAAAGGATGAGATACTGAGTCAAAAGCTGTCCGAAAGTCCAAAAAGACACAATCGACTTGGAAACCATTTTTAATTGAAAAAGAGGGATCATGGGTGAATTCTACTAATTGCGTATCGCGAGAGAAACCCGCACTGAAACCATGCTGCATAGGGTATTATAACGCATTATTCTGTAGATGACTGATTAAATTCGAGTAGATGATGTGCTCTAGCATTTTGCAATGAACACCCGTTAAAGAGATAGGCCTACTGTTGCATGTGTTGGTTTTATCTCCGCTTTTATGTACTGGGACAAAGTTGGCGCTTTTCCAGTCAAGAAGAAGTTCGCTCTGTTCAAAATACTTTTTGAACGACACGGTTAGGTGAGGGGAAATAGAAACAGCTCAGTTTTTCAAAATGAAATTGGAAATACAATCTGGGCCTGGGGCACTGTTCACTTTAATCTTTTGTAATAACGACGCAATGCCACACTCAGAGAAGTCGATGTTATCCATTTTTGTAACTACGTTCGAGGTCGGGTTGACCTGCTGAGTGAAAACCTATTGGAAGTACAGATTGAAGGTTTCAGCCCTGCTCTTTAGGTTCGTTCCGTAACTGACACCATCTTTGACGTCGGGGATAGCGATGCTAAGAGTTTTCTTGTTTTTGACGTATTTATTTATTTATTTATCTATTTATTGATACTGTTAGCCCTTTCACAGGGCCATTACAGGAGTGAAAGGTACAAACGATAAAAAGCAAAAAAAGATACAAGATGTAAATGAAAACAGTTCTCGGATTTCGCTTGGTTTTTATAAAAAATGCTGACACTTCACTGATAACTTCCCGTGCTGGCACGTAAACAAGACAATACATACGATAATCCTCAGTTACTCGAAAATATCAAAACGTTTTCAATGCAGTGAAGGAAGGCCGCAATGGATGCTGATGTCACTGTTTCATTCGGCAGTTTATTCCATTCCCTGACGGTTCTTGAGAAAAAAACTAAATTTAAAGCAGTCGTTTTTCAAGGAATATTCTCTTATGTATAAACTATGCCAGTGCCTTAATTTTTCGTCTTTAAGGACTTGGAGATAATTATCTTTGTTTATCTTTACATAATCATTAATAATTAAGAAAACCAATTGTAATCTTTCAAAATGCGTCCTAGACTCGTAGGTTGGAAGATTATCCATTTGACAGAGCTCAGTAGGAGAATGATCGCGCCGGTATTTGTTATAAATGAACCTAGCAACTAAGCGCTGAACGTTTTCTAATTTAAATGTGTTTGTGATGGTGTGTGGATCCCATGCTATTTTGGCGTCCTCTATGACTGGCCTAACAAGGGTCTTATAGGCGAGACTTTTTACGTCCGTTGAGGCATACGACACGTTTCTTCTTAGGTGCCAGAGCGATCTATTGGCTGTTGCAGAAACTATGTCTATATGAGCATTCCAACGTAAATCTGAAATGATCGTTAAGCCTAAGTACTTGTGCTCAGTTACTCTTGCGAGTTTATGCTCGTTGATACAGTAGTTGTACGTCAGAAATTGTTTTTTTTCTCGTAACTGTCATTATGACTGATTTTCCTGGATTTAAGACCATTTGCCAACCTCGACACCATTTGTTAATATTTTGTAGATTTCTATTTAATTCGGCCTGATCATCTGGTGTTCTAATTTCATTATATATCACGCAGTCATCTGCGAACAATCGTATTGGCACATTAATTACATTGTGGAGGTCATTTATAAAGATTAGAAATAACAGCGGATCCAAAACAGTTCCCTGAGGCACCCCAGAAAGCACTTGTGCAAAACTTGATGTACGACCACCGGTTTCAACAAACTGCACTTGAGAAGATAGATAAGAACGAAACCATTGTGTCATGCTTGTGTTTTTAAATATTTTGTTCAGTTTTAGTAATAATTTCTGATGAGACACTTTATCAAAAGCCTTACGAAGTCTAAGAATACTATGTCAGTCCGACCGCGATTATTAATTGTTTTGGCTAGCTTGTGAACAGTTTCGATCGGCTGGGTTGTAGTAGAAAGTCCCTTTCTAAACCCGTGCTGCGATTGATAAAAGAAATCATTGCTATCTAGATAATTGAGAATATGTTCTGATACGTTATGTTCGAGCAGTTTGGAGCATGTGCTGGTAAGAGATATGGGGCGATAATTTTTTACATCAGAAGTAGTACGAATTTTGTGTAGAAGAATAATTTTAGCACATTTCCATGCACACTCTAAAAAAAAAGGGTATAACCTTACACCCTTTTGTCCCATATAATACACCCCAAAACTTCATTTCGACGTACAGCGCCCTAGAGTCGAACAGACGGCACTAAATTTTACCAGGGGCTTGATAACGGTGCAATATAACTTATTAAATTGCTAAAGTACGTATCAAAGACCAAAGAAAGAAAACATGAAGCTTTTGCAGTGCGGCCAAGAAAACTCCGATAATCTTTTTTGTGGTCAATAATACGTACATCAGCTATCTTAATAAGTTGTGCCACACGGCTATCAAGCCCCTCGTAAACTTTGGGGCCGCCTGTTCGATTATGGGGCGCTGTACGTCGAATTGAAATTTTGGGGTGTATTATATGGGACAAGGGGTGTAATAATACACCTTTTTTTCTGAGAGTGCAGTTGGTAACAAACCCTCTGAGAGAGACAATTGGAAAATAGTGGTTAAATATTTGGCAACCCATTCACAGTGCCTTTTTAAAAATGCATTGGGGATTCCGCCAGGCCCGGGACTTTTCTTTATCTCTACATTAGGTAGTAGGTTTAGGACTCCCTGTTCATTTACTTCAATATTGTTCATCGCGGGTAATTAGTTATGTCATAACTCCGAACACCGACGAAAAAAATGAGTTGAAGTCATCAGCTCGCCTGAGATCATTTTCACACCTGTAATCATTTTTTGGCGTTTGCCTGAGGATTTACATAGCGCCAGAATTTGCCCGGTGTCTCGCTAAGGAAGTTTTTCAACGTGACGTTGTAATACTTCGCCTTTAAAGACCCTATAAGTTGTTTTAAGTTCCTGCTCATGTTCTGGATATTTTTCTTTTTACTAGCATCCGCGTTCCACGAATATGCCTTCCTGAAACGGCCTAGTCTTCTCTTTGCATGCACGACCTCCCTTGTAATCCAAGGTTTTTTTTCTTTTTAGTATTTTTGGCATACTTGGGAATAAACTGCCGAATACAAAGTACCGTCACATCCGAGAAGTGATTCCACAGCGCCTGAGTGCCAGCACGTGACCGATAAATCACCTGAAAATCATCAAACGAACCTTCCAAACAATCCAAAATGCTCACATCATCCGCGGCTTTAAAATTGAAAAAAAAAAAAAAAACATTTTTTGCGACTGATTAGCATCAACGTCGGCTCTCATGTTCAATGTCAGCATTACCATGTTTTGGTCAGACAAACCTTCGAAAGTTTCACAGTTAGACATGTTTGAAATCATGTTGCTAGAAATAAAGATTGTTTCCAGTACCGTCGACGTCGTTAAGGTTACCCTTGCATAGTCCGTTACGACCTGCGTCAGACCGTAGCAGAATGCAAGTTCCAGCAATTGGTCACAAATTGAAACGTCAGCCTGTCCAAGAGTAAGTGACTGCCAATCAATGCCGGGTAGATTAAAGTCTCCCAAGAATATGACATTCTTTTCACGATGCAGTTTTAAGTCCATGTAGTTGCGCAACTTCAAGATAGTGTCTATAGATGAGTCTGTAAAAGGTTCCGATAACTACCGGACGACCATTCAGCTTAGTCTTCACCCATATCATGTCTAGTTCATCGACAACTTCTAGTACCGTGAACATTATATCATTTTTAATGAGCAGTGCTACTCCCCCTCCACGCCCAGCTCTATCTTTTCGCACTATAGTGTAATTTGGAGGCGTAACTTTTTGGAGTCCAAAATATCTTTGTGCAGCTATGTCTCGGAAACCACGACAACGTCAGGCTCGTGTTCTAGCACAACACATTCAACCATAGTAACTTTATTCGGAATACTTTATAGCGCTAACGTTTATTATCTTGAAGTCCATCCGTGCACCCTGGTGCAGTCAGTTACTATTAGACTCACCGAGACTGGATGCTCCCGGCGACAAATGATACGTTGCCTTTCTATTTTCGTCCCACGGATTGTATCGTTCACTTTTAATTTGTCATATATCAATTTTACCTTTGACCCTTGTCTTTTTTCCTCGATAGCCGAATTCCATAAGTTTTTTTTTTCTAATTTTATTAATCCGTTTTGAGAAATCTTTATTAATGCTGTATGCGGTACCTTTTAGTTTGACACAGTTTTTCAGAATTGTGACTTTATCCCGAAAATCCGCAAGTTTAACAATAACCGGTCGATTTCCGCGTGGAAACTTACTGCCTATTCTGTGTATTATTTCAATGGAGTCAATTTTCACGTTTAGTTTAGCACAGAACACATGATCAACGACAATTTTCGCTCCAGGCTTTTTTAGGATTTCTTTTCAGTTTATCAGGTAGAGTGTCTGGATATTTGTTTTGTGCCCTGCGCCTTTCTTTTGTTTTGATTTTGCCCAACTCCTTCATTTTGGAATATAATCTAGGTTCTTGTGAACGACAATACCTACTGAACCAACGATTCATTTTGCTTTATCAAAGTTCGAATTTCCTTATTCATCCACGGTTTATCATTCCTTCTTTTTCCTGATATGATGCGCGTTAGAATGTATGTATGCGTCAAAGATAAAGTTTTTGTTTTAAATAAATTTCAGGTAGAATTTATATTGAAGTTTGAGCTATGCGATGGCTTCGAAACGTAGAGTTCCTATAGAAGGGTTTGGTTACTGTTTGAACATTTTAATAATGAAAGCCTTACTATAGTCCCAGTGACCGAAAAATTGGAGTAAATGTCCATAAAAAAAGCGATTTCGCGGCACGCGCCGCTCAGTGCATGGGCGCCCCTACTTGTCCCATTACCTTAGCGTCATCCTTGCGGTCGTCCTAGACCTGAGGACGACCTCACTTGTCACATTGCGTAAAAAACAAGCGTCGGCGGCGTTGTAGTGCTCGAAAGATGGATATAAAAATACGTCATCAAGCGTCATCAGCGTGATGTCATCAAGCGTCATCGTACGTCATCAGCGTGATTTCACCGCCGGAGCGCCGTGTGCAAAAGGTGCGCTTTGGACTTCATCTTTGCTCGTTGTGTACATCGTGTGATGGACTACATCTACGTCTACATCTACGGCCTCGACATCGGCAGCAGCGTCTACATCTACGGCGGCTTCCTCAGGCAAGCGGGGCCGCCACGCAAATACGCCACAGCCTCCTTAAGTGTCCTCCTCTAGGCATCGTTCTCGACGTCGTCCTAGACGTCATCCTCTAGGCGTCATTCTCGACGTCGTCCTTAAGGTAGCCCTGGAGGTCGTCCTAGACATCGTTCTTGACGTCGCCCTAGAGATCGTCCTTTAGGCGTCGTTCTCGACGTCGTCCTAGACGTTATCCTTTAGGCGTCATTCTCGACGTCGTCCTTCAGGTCGTCTTAGGAGTTGTCCTAGACGCCGTTGTTGATTGGCCTTTCGCCTCCCTACACGTAAGTAATCTTACGTGTATACGGTAATTTTTTTCTTCAGCAGTTTGGTGATGTACGGAACGACAATAGTATTTGACATAATAAAGGAACGTTTTACAATTAATTTACGCTAATTTGTGTGCCGCGTAAGAAAGTATTTTTTTTTTTAAAATTGCTTGAGCAGCAGCATACAGCAGACAACGCGGCGCAATGGAGGACGATTGATCGGAAGCAGCTAGAAGCTACGTGCTTCGCCGGTCTCTCACGCTGTTTGAAAAACGCGCGAAAAAAACGTCACACCGTTCACGTGACCTGCTCCAGCCAACCCGAAAACTCCATCTCCGCTGCGTAAAAAAATCGTCCGCTTCGAGCCCAATTACCATGAAAATTGCCTTCTCAAAATTTTCACACGCATCCAATATTATGAAAACTTTGGTAAAATGTTTAGGGCTTTACCAACTTCACCACAGACTTGTTTCGAAAAGTGTGAACTCGGCGTTTACTTGTAATCAGCCGTGTTGCGTCGATCTTCATGTTTTCCCATAGGGCGGGCGCCTCCTGAAGCCTTGAGTACCACATGACTCGCGCCGAGCTGCTCTATCGGCCATATTGTTGGCAAAACACGCGGATCAAAGGATTGCGTTAATATGCTCCTAAAAGCTATATAGTGCTCTAGTCAGGCCTAGCAGCGGCCTTCAGGACGGTGGTCTTCGCTGGGCCGCCATGGGCTTCTAGCAGGCTAGCCGCGAGCGCCTGGCGAGGGTTCCCTGCGTGCCCAGCTGGCAGACGAGCCGGCCGAATTTCGATGACGCAGGCAGTCCAACATTCCCGTGGTGGATCTCCAGAGGTTGGCGCCAGTGTTGGCCGGGTGGCGGTCTTCGCGAAAGCTAGCCTTGGTGTCTCACAGCTTGCAGTCGAGCTTGTAACCGGGCAGCTTGAGCACCTTGTCGATCGAAGACATGGTGGATGCCACTGGCTCGGCTGGCTCTCCGACAATGAAAAATACACGTCTTTTCCCCGCGTCGATTTGGACACTTACCTCTTTACCTAGCCTTGTTCTTGTCATGAGCGATCCGTCGTATCCTCGTGGTTTCCGAGATTGCGATAAAAGAGTGAGATGACGACGATCCTGACGATATTGCTTCACAGGTCCTCACCACACGGCATAACGCACGCCCTATCCAACTATAGTTACTGCAACGGCCGCCTCTAAAACAGTGGCGCTTCGAACGACGGTAGGCTATAGAGTTCCCGTATATAGGTACTTACGGTAGCAAAGTTGCGGATTCAGCCTCGGCGGGTGGCTGTAGCGCCGGCTTTCCTGCACGGCCCTGGATGCTTTGCTCGTTACGTGACTGAATTCGGCGAATAGCGGCGCAGAGCGCTACCCGCGCATGGACAGCAGGAAAGGAGGAGAAGAAGGCGAAGGCAGGGGGAACATTCGCGACTCCAGCGACCTATAGGGGGCGCCACCACCAAACAAACATGGCGGCTGAGTCCAGGTCGCGTCGGCTCGGCCGGGCCGCCCGAATGGGTGGCGCATTCAATTTAACAATTGTTCTTATGTTGAATGCCCAATTTTATGGGTATTTGAACTGAGACAGTTAAGTTTAGCCGGTGCACATAAACTTGCCGAGCATAGTTTTGTTTTGCCGGTGCTTTTGTTCTTTTCATGTCAAACTTCCGCTGCGGAGACTTCGATCAAAACCGAAACTATGGGCTCCGGAGAAACGGTAATAGACTCTAATTAGTTTTGATCATCTAAGGAAAGCGGCGAGGGCTACAAAATTGTTCCACCAAGAGTAATGTTTAGCTAACTCGCATGCCTCGATCATGCGACTTACCTGTCCGCGAAATTGCGCTTTTGTGCCTGTCCCCGTTCCAAGAAACAGCTGCAGTCGTGTGCTCGGTCAAGAACACAGGCTGCAGGAAAATTACGAAAATTAAGCAAACGCTTCTTGAGCCAAAGAGCATGTCAACTCGCTGGCACTTCACTAAGCAGCTGATACTCGTATTTCAATTCAGGTTTTAGTAGCAATCGAGAAGTCATTTTGATGAATATGCGGTTATGTATTATGTTACGTACCATGGTCCCACTAAAGCGATATTAGTATGTTCTTCGGGTTGAAATATGAACTTAGTTGACTAACTATTAGGGTGAACTGCTGAATAAAAGTATACTTGACAGACAGAGAGATACTACTTAAAGGGCAACTCCGCTCAATTCCGAAAATTTCGGGATAATGATTGATTTCGAATTAAAAAGCCCTAGTAAAACACACTACGTCGTTTGCTTCGCGAAAAATGGGATATATATTTTTAAATATGATTTCAAACACGAGCGGAAATCGAAACCGAAACTTCGGCTCCGTCCGGCAACATTGGCCTCGGGCCGCCAAGTACATGGCCATCACGTGGTACGAGATGTCACGTGATCCTCGGCCCAACGACGGGCGGGGTTGGGGCGGGCGTGTGGCAGGCGCGAGTGTCGTCTGCACCGCACTCTTCGCCACGTTTTGGTGTCTACGGCATTCGACGACGTCTGCACAACTGCGGCATAAGTGTGCGCGCACGTGGTGTCCGTAGTGTGGACGGAACTCCGAGAGACAATAATCACAATCGGTGAGACGACGACGGCGGTTGTGACGCGGAAGACGGCGGTAACGGCGGGACCACGGCGGGCGGCCGGACGGCTCCCAAGAAACGCGCTGCGCAGGCGCGTTACGCCAATCACGTACACTGCTGAGCGCCGAGAGGAAACGTTGCTGACGTCATGCGCTACGCTCGCCCGGAGAAGTGAAAACAAGCAAAAGGGGGCCATGTAGATGGCGTTTAGCTCAATGTTGGCTCCGCCCATGCCGTAGCCTTGACTGTGCTGTTGGTTGCGCCTGAATTCGCCCGCTCAAGTCAGCCGATTTCGGCAACTTGGCGAGTTGCAAAGTTTGCCGGATCGTTTAAGAAACATATATACAGAACTGCGTCGTAAGATTTCACGTGCGGTCTTCCTAGGCGATACTGAAGAGGACTGCATTGTTTTTTCAAAACCAAAAATGAAGCGGAGTTGCCCTTTAAACTTAGCCAAATGGTTCTAGCCGGTAGAACGGAGACGAATGCGGACAAGCTGAGGAGAGTCTTCATCGGAGATTCCCTCAGACCTCTCTGCATTGAACTTGACTTCGAATCCTGAACAAATAAAATTAATATTTTTTTTTTTTTTTGTGGCCGGTTAACGTGAGCAATGTAGACGTATATTGCTGCTGGATTCGACAGGGGTTATAAATATTGGAGGCGCGATAGATCCTAATGACGTGACAGCTTCTATCTTTGCGAGACGCGTCCCGCACCTTTTGAAAGCAGATAATTTCCCTCATTAATCATATGCAGCGAGCAGGTTTTCTGAATCAAGTAATTGCGAAATCAGCCCAACTCCTTCAATGTGGTCTTTTTCGGCGAAAAGCTACCAAGATGAATAGCCAACGCACCGGCCGGCGTTAGTGGCTCAAATTAACCTGAAGCTAATCCAGCACAACCAAACTCAAGGAAAGCAGCTATCGAACCTTCCCATTCACTTGACTGCAACATTGGTGTCCCCTCCAGTAAAACACTTCGTCTGTCGACCTCAGTCCACTGTTCTACATCCTTATAAAGAAACCGCTTATCAGTTACCAAGCAGTCGTCACTTTGATTGTGATTAGAGACAGACGAGAAATCAAAACGTTTTTCCGTGATTCCTCCCCATCCAAAAAATTGAAAGCACGCCATCGTGTGTTGTGAAATAAACGGGCTTTCAAACACGTGATGGAAAGAAACAATCTACTGAGGCTTCACCACACTAATGAACACTCTGGCAAACTTAAGAAATTTTCGGACCTTCGTCAAATTACATTGCTCGCCGCCGCGCCGACAGCACGCGTCCGCGAAAGCCATCAGAGGCGCGGCGGGGCGCGGAGCGACCTGGACCGGCTGGTTCCCGGTTTTCCCGCTTGGCGGCGTCCGTTTTGCTGGAGTCGCGAATACGCCGGGGCGCAGGCAACGTCGGCGGGGCGACCGTAGCGGTGGCTTTCCTGCACGGCGCTGGATGCTTTGCTCCTCACGTGATTGATCTCGGCGAATAGCGGCGTGGCGGCGCGGGGAAAACAAATGCGCAACTCTGCTTCCCCTTCGGGGGAGATTACCGAGGAACTCTATTGTACGCTAATAACCCTCGATCATGGGAAAAGGGGCGCCATTCTTTGAACTAGCCGCCGCGCACACTATTGGCCAGTCGTCATGTGGCATCTGGTTTTGGTTCTCGACTTCCTGTCGCCATTACTTTCCCAAGCTGTTGCTACGCCGCAGCTGACGGGCTGCCACGCCTTTAGAAAAGTAGACCAGAAAGCTTTTCAGTGTTCCCTCTGGAACGGAAAATGAGCCTCGGAGGAAGATCTTGCTTTACCGAATCGGTCAAAAAGATTTCAACCCGACGGGAGTAGCAAAGTTATGCGAGGTAGGTGCTCTGTATAAATCTGACCGGCATCCAAAAAAGACAGCTGTTTAGAGCGAGTTATGACCTTCATTCCACGGTAAGCGCGAGCGATGTCATAGCGAGCACAACACAGCTGACTTTTCATGCACGGACGCCCGTGCCGTGGAAGTAAGCGTCGTCCAAAACGGCCTGCTCCTGCTCGTGCTTGTAGCATCGGCGTCGCTCTCACTTACGGGTGCGTGCGGAGTACGCTCTATCGTCAAGTGTTGCGTACGTGCTCGTGTACCAAACCTTGTTTCGCACAGATGGCTTGCAACGCTGCTGCGGCTGCGGCCGCGAGAATCTGGATGTATTTAGACCCCGTTTCAACATAAGTGTTAGCGCAGACAATGCGACAAGCACGAGTATGTTTTCTCTGACGAAGCGCTTACTAAACGAGCGTATGTGCTTAGCCCGCTCAAAGTACATTCGCTCTCGTAGCGTCAATAGGATCTCCTTCGCTCGCAGTCTTATTGAAACCAAAACGCAAGCAAACACCACGCTCACGCCAGCTGCTTTAACAGCGCGGACATTACGTGCAGGTCTTTGGCAGGCTAACCTAGGATCTCCAAAAACGGGCGTTTGAGGTTGCGTTACATGATGTGCTCTTGACTAAATTCCGATCTCTTTAATCTATTACCGGACCACTTCAGTATCGACCACTTTAAAACAAAACACAAAACACACACAAAGGAGAGCGAAAAATTGAGGAAATATGCCCTCCCCCCCCTCCCAAACATTTCTTTTTTCGTTACCGTCAACCAAGAGTAAACGGCCACTGCAAGGGAACTGGAAATGTAAGTGATATGTACAACATCTAAAAAAAAACATATATTTTTTTTCTTAAGTAAGACACGTTACAACAGTTTTACAATACAAATTCGGTGCACAAACTGATGATTTTGGATGCCTCCTTTACAAAGTGCAGTGTGCAGTTCCATTTGTAAGTCCCTACGGCACCCCCAGAAAAGCCTGAACAGTACACCACAAGACAATGCCCACAGTACTCAAACATCCCCAGGACGGACTGCTGCAGCAACCGCAGCTGCTCGTTAGTTTGGCAGTCCGATACTGTTTCGTGGTCGACCAAAGAACACCTTCCACTAGTGCCCTCTCTCTCCATTTTAGAAGTGCGTGTCTTCCCAAGGGCCCCCAGCAAGGTCGAGCGGAGCTTTTCCCTCGGGAAAATGTGCCACAGTCAAGAAAAAAAACAACAAAAAAAAAAAAACGTTTTCAATTTCTTTACACATTTCGAACTAGAAGAAAACTCTTTGAAGACCTTTAGTACAAGGGTTTCCACATTAAACTTTAAAGACTTCACTGCGTGATTGGCAACGTTGTGCACTACATGGCAATTACAATTGGCCTCCAACAAGTGCGGCTGATCTTTCTGCATCTTCTGGAAAACGGAGTTGTGTTTCCCATAATTCACAGAAGCGTTATCCGCGCTATACGCTACAGCTCGCTCCAAAGGAAGACCCACCTTCTCCAAACTTGTTGCCAAGAGTTCGCAGGTGCTGCCGGAAGGCTCGTTCACCTGCTAACAGAAGTCGATGAGAGCGTCCGTTATTCCGGCACCATTCACGTCGTAGAAGCGCACGGCGATGGGGAAAAGTTTTCTATTTCCCTTGTTGGAGGCGTCCGTGGAGAGAGCGAACGGGAGGTAGCGGCCTGCTGGGCGATGTTTCTCGACTATGCACTCCACTGCATAAGGCGCCAGCACATCTTTCACGAGGTGTTCCATCTTCGTTCTTTCAAGTCGCATTTTGCAAGCGACGTCTAAATCCGGGAAGACTTTAGACGCTAACTTGCTGCCACAATCCATTGACAGGTAACTGTAGTTGTGCTTGATGCCGTGGAATATGGTGCCCAGTTCTGCAGCAGTCACCTTATCTTCTGCGCTAGAAATCGCTGAAGCGAAGAACTTCGTGAGTGCAGCCGATTGTTTCGAGGCGAGGCTCTTCTGCTTATGTTTCTGCCTTGACGCGTGATGCTTGACAGCGCTGACGCCATCAAATTTCACCGTAAACGTGCTTGCGCATAAAGTACATCTCTCAGCGGTGGCATCATTGTTCACGGGCAGGAGCCCTCTCGTACTCGGGTTGAGATGTCCAGTCTGCCCGGAACACGCACTGACGTAATTTTTGCTGTTTGGAAGGCGGAGAATTCGCGCTCATGATGCAAGCAAAGGAAGCCCGTAACTACTAATGCAGATTTTCGCTCTCCCAATGATCAGTATACTTGAAGGGACCTTGCTTCCAGTATTTATGGGCACAACATAAAAAGTGGTTGACAAATAGCGTGGAAGTTTTGGTGATTGACGTTGGGAACGCCTCTGTACAAACCAATCGCGTCGCTGGGCATGGTGCTGCCCTTCAAGACCCAATCTCGAATAAGATATAGCAGAAAACGGATAGCTTTGCCCTCGGTTCCGCCTTTGTGTTTAGCGTCCCTTTGGAAAAAAGACAGACACGTCTCTCAGCGCGTAATTAATTTATGACAGCCATTGGGAAATAGTTAGAAAGCAAGCCTGAACATAGCAGCACATATCGATGCTCTGAAAGAGTGTCGAAAAAACGACAATGTCGGCGTGTTCCTTTGATCCTCTGCGATGGCTCCACTGGCAGTGTACGGTAGCACAGACAATGACTCAGCACTCTCTGTCACTTTGGAACGCATGCAGGCCACCAAGTAACCCAAGCTGCGAGAGCGGCGCATCCATTCCTAGACATCGTCGGTGCGTGTCTGGCTTGGCACTCAAGCAATTAACCTTGAATATCCGATTATGCTCGCGCAAAGCGTTCCGAAGGGGAACGAATAGCGAGAACAAAAGAAAACCAACTATGGAGGTCTGAAGGGAAGGGAAGGTCACTTTTGGGACACAGGCAGCCAACAAAGTGACAACAGCTGCGAGAGACGCTCAGCTCTTCCTAGACATCGTCGGCGCGTTTCTCTGGTCTTGGCACTTAAAAATTAAATGGAAAACAAAGAGGGAGGGGGAAAAACGACGAGAATCTAAAGTAACAACAACAATATTACACCATGTGTAGTGGAAGGGACGGATGAAGCGCCGTGCGTGTCCTTGTCAAGATGCCGACAATCGTTAAGAAAGCCAACACCGCCCAGAAGGCTAAGGTATCAGGAGGGCCTGTCGCCGAGTTGCCCGCCGGCGTCTTCTCGCTTTCCCTCATTTTCCTGCTTTCCAGCCTTCCATCGCGCTTCCGGTGGTCGTTTCGTTTTGTGTTGACAAGGTCTCTCTCCTCTCTTCCCCCCCCCCCCCCCCCCCCCCGTCTCAGGGAGTTCTGCCGCGCTCGCCCGCGTACTTTCTCTAAACGCGTGTTCTCACGGTGTTTGTGTAATTTTACACTTTTTTGTTTTTCGTCGACAATTATTTATCGCCGTAGTTGTTGAATTGTCGCTTAAAAAACGCCAAAAAATAAGCTAAAAGCAATCGCGCTTCGATGGCTGTCAAAAAACCGACCAATGACGTCCGGTCTTACCTACGGACCGGCAATCGGCCTGCTGTCTAAAAAACCGGCCGGGCCGGTCAAAAACCGGGCAGGTGGCAACCCTACTCGCTATCATTATGGCAGGCGGCACATAATGTTTCTTTCTCCTGAAATGTAGCCCTATACGTCCTTGTCCTCAAAACTCTCGTTCTCGCCTCGAACAGCAAAGCACTTCCCAGTGAATTGTCAAACACTTTTTCCTTTCTTATGTCCTGCTTTCGTGACTTGTACACTGTTAAGGCTGATTTCTCCTGTATTCTCCCCTCCCATATTTTCCCCTCTGCCTCTTTCACCCCCTTTTTCACTGAAGTAGTCTGTTCACCCCATCACAAGTGTGTTGGCATTTAAATGTAAGCTTTCGGGTTCGGTTTGTTCATTTTGTATTTAAACTTTTTATGTATAAATACTTGAATACCTTCCGCGCCCACCGCGTATCATTCATTTCGGTCAAACTTTGTTCAAATTTCAACTTACTAATTGTCTCCCTGCTCTCAAAAAACGACCATCCCATGTCCCCTGTACTCCCTCATTTGGTGTTTTTCCATGAGCTCCGAGTGCCAATCTGCCTACGCTTCTTTGTCGAATTTCTAATCCTGATTGAACCTCTGATTTCACGCACAGCACTGCATTGCCAAAAGACAGCCCAGGCGCCATCATTCCTTTCCATATACCTCTGACCATTTCATATCTATTATAGTTCCAGGGTGCCTTGAGCTTCATAATAGATTCATTTCTTTTCCGTTTTGTTATTATATTCTCCTCGTGTTCCTCTAGATATTTCCTTCCCTCATTGAGCCAGACTCCCAGATATTTGTATTTTCCTGCATGATCTATTACAATGTCTTGTATCCTCAGGGGTTCCCTTTTTTCATCGTTAAACACCATTACTTCAGACTTGTCACTACTAAAACTCATGCCCAAGGTGTCCCCTTCCTCTCCACATATTCCAGCTAGTTCCTGTAATGTATCCTGGTCATCTGGCATGAGTATTATGTCATCCGCCTACATGAGTCCTGGTATTACCTGAACTACATTTCTCCCTCCTTCCATATAACTCACATCAAAACCAAAAATGCACGGCTCTAATTTCTTTTCCATTTTACTGAGATATATCATTAGGTGCAGAGGTGACGGTGGACAGCCCTGCCTTAGTCCTCTTTTTATTGGTGCGGGTTGTGTAGTTTCCGCGTCCCATGTTATAACTACCTTATTTTATTGTCTGTGAACTCCTGGTGAGGAAACCTAACTTATTTGTATTTAAATTATACTCCTTCAGCTGACCCCAGAGTTTTTCCTGGTTCCCATTATCGTACGCTCCCTTGATGTTCCAATAAGATAACCATAAAGGAGTTTGGTTCTTCACTGCTATTTCTATACATTGAGTGGTGACAAATAAGTTACCTTCAAGTCTATTATCTCTTCGGAATTCATTTTGGAGCTCGTCCAGTATTTGCATATCTTCTGTCCACTTTACTATGTGCATAGCTAATCTGTATAAAACTGAAGTTACTTTTATCGGGCGATATGACTTAATGCTGTCTTTGTTTGCTTTGCCTTTATAGATTAGTCTCCTTTTACTTAATTTCCAATCATTGGGTACCTCTCCTTCCATAATTACTTGGTTAATCACATGCCGTAACTTCAATTGGCTTGTTTTTCGTAGTGTCTTTATGAGTTCCATAGGAATGTTGTATGGGCCTGTCACTGTACCTGCTGGAACCTTACTTTCTGCCTTGTCCCATTCTTTTGTAGTCGTCTCCATCGTTACACAATTCTATTCCCGCTCAACACTGCTGCCGACCATGCTGTTCACTGTCTCCCTCTGCTCAAGTTGGGAGAAAGCCTCTTCGATTATCTGCCTAATATATTCACCTGCCTCTTCCCCCCTCTACTCTTCTCCCCTCCTGTGTGGTCAGTAAGTGTTGGATACCCTCTGTCTCTCTCTCCCTGCGCTTTAATGTGCTCCCAAAACCTTTTTGCCGCATTCCTATCCTTTGTATTTACTTCCATCATCCACTGTACTCCCAATTTTGGCCTGTATTAAAGCTGATGCTTCCCTTTCCGCTCTTGGAAGTTCTCCCATTTTGAAGATACTTCAGCTGTCAAGGCTCCCCTTTTCTTTGCCCACCTATGCTCCCTAGATGCCTCTCGGCGCCGCAATATGGCTGCTTTGACCTCTTTATCCCACCAGCTTTTCGGTTTGTGTCTTCGTTTTTGCTTTCCTCTTTGTTTAATTTGATGCTTCTCTAATTCTTTTAAAGATTCCTATTAGATCCTTATACGTCCACTCCCTTTCTGGTTGTTCCGAAGCTATGTTTTCAACGCTTTCCGATACTTTTTGAATTTGAGCTTCACTTTGTTTAGGTTTACCCGCTCGTTCCTGGGTTTGCTGTTCTGGTTTGGATGCGCCAAATTTAATCTTAATTCGTTTGTGGTCACTCCCTAAGCTTTTTGTTCCTTCTTCATCTATTTCCATACTTCCTAACCTGTCATACAGTCTGTGGGACATGAGGCAGTAGTCTATTGTTGAGTGCGAGTTATTTCGTTACCACGTTATTTTGCCGTCGCATTTAACTAACACTAGGTTCAGGGCATCACAGAAATCTTCTAGCAGCTTTCCTGTTGTATCTCTGAATCCGTCAAACTCTTCTAAGTGGGCATTAATGTCTCCTACGATAATTATTTTCTGATTAAGACCAACTTCTCTGATATCCATCGATATACATTTAAAGCATTCTGTATTTTCGTCCCTTGAGTTATTTCCGGTTTTCAGGTATGCTAACCCCAGAAGAGTGTTCAGGCTTGTTACCCTACCTTTCAGCCATAAATTTTCTCTGCAGCTTTCCTTCTCTCTTTCCCAGTCTTGTCCTTTAACTAACATGCCTAAACCTACACCTTTGCGTTCACCTCCCCTCCGGTTGCATCTCATCCAGGAATATCCCGGTATGTACAGTGGTTCCTCCTCATCTGTAAGGTGTGTTTCTGCAACCCCATACACTGTAAAAGTTTCAGCCTCTAATTGTTCACCAATCTCCTCCCATTTTATTTTGTTTCTACCTCCCTGCATGTTTATGAACCCTATATTGAGCCCATGTTTTCTCTTATTTCGACGGGGCTTTCTCCTGCTCTCCCTGATGATATTGCGGTACGCGCACCCAGGAGCTTCCCCCGACTCTGGTACCGGTACATCTAGACCGGTGCCCTCCGAGCTCTGTGGGTCCCCCCAAAAAGCTGTAACATGCCGAACCATCCTCTCTCCCACTCTCCTACCTGTGTCTGAACTATAGTGGATTCCACCCCGTGTAAAAGGGCAGGAGCCAGCCGCATAAACTTCCCAGTTTATTTCTTTTACGCCGTACTCAAGCCGTCAACTCATTCCCTTAATCATCCGGTTAGCCTCAATGACCCGCCTCTCGGTGTCAAGAGACAGTTCCCGGACACGTGGGATAGTACATATTTCCACATGCACGTTCTCACTGACCGCTCTTAGTTTACCTGTCCTGCCTCTATTTGTTTTCCCAGGTTCTGGCTCCTCCCGTTCAACACATCGTTGAGTCCTGCGTGGATAAACACAAGGTTTTCCCCCTTCATGCTGTCCCACAGTACCACACTCCGCTTTGGCAATGGCATCTACCATGTACTTTCCTGGCTGAGCCTCTACTCTCATCCTTTTGTCCTCTTTCACGTTGCCTAGCACTCCCTCTACGATCCTTGCCACGTTGGAGTCTCCCACTACTAGGACTCTCCTATTTGCCGACGGCTGCTCTCCCTCTCCTGGCACTACTCTGCCACCCCCTCCATTTTCCACCGGTACCAGGTTGGGCTCCAGCAATCCAGCTGTTTCCTTCTCCTTTTGTGCGGCTTCACTAAATGTCCGAACAAGCTCCTTCGTGCCCGCACTGAAAACTCCCTGCTTTCTAGCCCCTTCCTCCATAGGCACTACCCTCGCTGTCGACTCCCTCTTCACCTCTCCCGACTGTGCTTCTAAAGTTACCCTCTTCTCGACCTCTACTCTGACAATGCCCTGCAATTCTGCCATTATTGCTTGTCCTTTCTTGCTCTTCCCCTTCTCTTCTCTAATTACACCGATGACACGCTCCACTCTATCCTCGCACTCCTTTCTTCGCTCTTTTAAGCCTGCCTTCCACGCTTCCCCCTGCCTGAGCTCCTTCACCTGCTTCTCAAGTTCTGCCCGCTTGTCGCTTTCCTCGCTAAGCTCAGACTGCCATCTCCCTCTCTCTCTCCCCCCCCCCCCCCCTCCCCCCCCCCCCCCCTCTTCAACTCAGTGACCTGCGTCTCGAGCAGGACCCGCTTTTCCCGCTCTTCCTTCAGTTCCTCCTTTATCTCTTCGAATTTATCCTTCTAATCTCGTTCTAGCCTTCTCAGGCCTTCCTCAATCTTCTCACGAAGTTGGCAAGCGAAGGTACTTTTCTCTGCGTCAGCTACGCTCCCGAATTCCGTTTCTTATAAATAGCATTACCGCTTGCACTCTCCGCACTCCACCTTGTTCAGATCCCCCTTGATCTTCTCTTTTCTACTCATCGCCTAGCTACTTAAAAACCCGCGCGTCTAAAACAAAGAAAAGGCCCGCCAAAATCTACACAAAGGCCGACCGTATACTCTTCCTTCTCATAGCCCGCCCGGCAGCCTAAGCTAACCTAAATCCCGTACCCTGACGCTAATTAAATCTACCTCTATTGTACCATGTACGCTTAAGCACCAAAAAACCAAGAAAAAAAGTACTTAGCTTCGCAAGTCGACCGCAGCTCGAAATGCCCAAGCAATGGCCACTGCCAATGTTGCTCAACAGACTTTTGAAAAGGGTCTATTCCTTGCGAGGCTCGTCCCAGTCAAGGCGTTAGAGACCCGCGGGCTGTTTGCATACGGGTCAGCGTTTCGCCCACGCCGGGTACGGGCACTTCGCGTGCACAGAAACCAGATTCTAATGAAGTGAAGCGTGTGCGCAAGCGCCGAGAACAGCGCCACCGCGGCGACGTAATGTCAGAAGCCGCGTGTTGGGCGTAGCGGTTAATCGTCGGAGCCTTACGTGCTACGGCTGCTAGGAGCCTCCCATCTGACCTGGTAGCCGACAGCTTACACACAAGCACTGCTTGGCAAATTCCCAGCATCTTATTCGGAGAGAAAGTCGTCCGCTTCTGGCGCAGGGGGTTGCGGTAACGCCAGAACGACGCCAGGTCCCGATTGGCCTTTGACTGGAAGGATAGTGGGTAGACCCAACACCACCCAGAGTAATCGAAGCCTCCGCATCGCCTCCACTCCCTCCATGAAACGTCATCCCAGTAGAATTGCGCCAACTCGGCTATTGGGCCCGAGGTCGACCTTCGACGCGCTGATTGAACACGAGTTCCGGCCGAACACTGACGCATCACTCGTGCCCAATCTCGGGCCTCGATCGATCTGACCTGTGATGACGGTGCGGAGGCCTTCTGCTTGTCTAGGTGGTGTTGGTAGGCCTCAATGCTAGATGCTTGGAGGTCTACCCACTATTTTTTTTTTTCGATCAGCCAATAAGAAACTTCGGTGTTCTGGCATCATCGCGACCCCTGTGCAAGAAGCAGACAAACTTATGTTCCGCATCATCACTCGCCAGCCAATGAGATCACGGCGTTTTCTGATATTTTCTAGGAAGAAGGAATTTCAAAACAAGAAACGTGAAAAAACAAACAAACAACAGCAACAACAACATACCCGACGTTTTTTTTTTTTTTTTTGTTAGTGATTATTATGTTTTACTTTAAGTAGGAGCGCTGCCGACGCTTCGATTCAATGGAGCCAATCAAGGAGCACCAGAAGTGCATTGTCACTATGTTGATCGCCCCTGTGCGCATATGTCATGTAGCAGCGTATTGTCTCTTCTTTTTTCCGAATCGTCCTTAACACTATCAAAAGCTATTCCCCAAATAGCGTGAGGACACTCGCTATAGACGGTGCTCACCAGATGTCGCTGCGAGATGAGCTCATTGCCCCAAATAGACGGCGCCGACTTTATCCCTGGTATTATGCTATCCGCGAAACCAGAGAAAGCTACAACGTTCAGGCCGGAACTGCCATTAGCCGGCAACGGTACCCTGCAAACGACGAGATTCGGAGAAACTCGACGCGGGCGAATAACACGACACGGCGTGTGCTCGTTTGTAGTCCCACCGTGTTATTTGTCCCCACGGGGAAGCGGGGAGAGAGAGAGGACTTGGGAAGGCAAACCTCATTATTCCTTCGCTATCGCGAGTATTTTGTGTTACATCCGTGGAGAATTCCCAGAAAGTCACCCTATAATTTCGACTTTGGGCTTTAGAAAAAACAAAACAAAATAAAAACAGGCCCGTTTCGTTGTATTGTCTTCGTTGTGCGCGTAACCTTCGAACCGCGGCCACACTGCGAAACCATCATACAAAAGACGGTTCTGCGAAAATTGGAGAATTTTAGGGAACTGTGTTTGCACACCCGATAAGGTACGATGGGCCGTCCGGTATGAACTGCGCATATGCGAGCCTTCTGCGGTAGCGCATGCGCAGTTCGTACCGGAGGCCCCGTAGTACCGTATCGGACATGCAAAAGACGGTTTCCTAAAACTCTCTGTTGTCTGAGGCGTGTTTCCTTTTGTACGAGAGTCCTGTCACATTGAGCATAAAAAAAATTTGTCCGCAGATATGTTTAAAGCTTAGATGTACATTAAGCAAGCGGACTTCGAATCTGCTCGACGTGTGTCTGCTGCGGATAATTTTGCCGTCATGTTTGCTGCGAGCACCGTGTCTTTTCCATGATGTACGGGCAGTGGTACTGAGGTCTAATGTAACCCTCTTTCCCTTCTTTCACATTGCAGTACGAGGAGAGACTGAAACCGGAACCAAAATCCGTTAAACTTTTTTTTTTTTCGGTAACCATAAACGAAACGGAATCCCTATTTGGATTTAACCCGAGCCGGTACTGAAAAATAAACCGGAAACAGTTAACCAGTTACTGATATATCATAGCGGCTCGGCACTGACAAGGCATTGAAAAACACTACCATGTCGTGGTTTTCAACCGCACAACGGATTTTTGCTGAGATCCACGCTTTGGGGGAGTTATAGAATTTCCAACTCCAAGCAAATTGTACGTACACTTCTTGCTTAACCTAAAGTATCAAATGTCCCACTATCTCCCCTACCAAGTTATACGCAAAGAAAAGAGGAATCGGAATATGCTCGTTAATGGGCAGTTTAGTCTCGCATCGAAGAAGCAGTTAGTAAGAGCCGACGATACATTCCTGTGGATCCAATGAAGCTGCGAAATGAATTGCTTTCGGACCCTAGAGCAAGGGTCTCCGAACCCCGGCCTGTGGGTCCAATCCGGCCCGCGGCCTTCTTTCAGTAAGCCCGCTGCTACCGCGGCGCAAAAGCGCGTGTATAGAAACGACCCAGCAACGTAAACAGAGATAACAAAAAAAAAAGCTAGAGAAAACTGATTATCGTAAGGCGCTTCATCTCATCATATTAATCACTGGACATTGCCATCACCATTCTTAGTACCCCCCCCAGCTGTTTCATAACTACGTATGGTAAACTTCCTTCGCGCTCCCATCTATATCGTGCTTAGAGTGTCCTACTACCTATTTTAAATTGTCAGCATCAGTTATATCCTTCTCACTAACCTTCTGCCCCGTGGCCGTGTGTACGTGCCAGTGTTATGCCAAATACTTAACAAAAGTGTAGGGAGGTCCGAATCGCCGGGCTCGATCTAAAATGGACCGTAAAAATCGACGCCTGCACGTAGCAATCTAGACTTTTCGTCAAAGGTGTATTTCATAGGTCGTTTTTTTTCTGGGAAAATTACAAAGCGTAGTTCCCTTTTAGTAAAAAAATAAGGCCAAGAAACTTGCCAGGGTCTACGGCGGGCAGCGACGCAGACGACAGGGGTCCAGTAGTGGGGTGTGTTTAGCGTTCGCATTGATAGGTGGCGCTACCTCCTTATCGCGACGGCTTGCGACCACCATATTTTATTAAAATGAACATAATCTTCTTGAAATGTAGCTTCGGTTAAAAAATAAATGCGGACGATAAAAGCAATACTTAGAGTAAAAGAACGCGTCTGGCAAAACGGCGGCGCTTTTGCTTCCAACTGATTTCGTCTGCGTGTCGTCTGATATCTTTCGCTGGTCGGCTACACCAACGTTATTAGAAGCAACTCAGTTCTGGAACTCCGCGCCGGAGGGGGGTCCCTTTGCGTGGCGCCTGTTAGAGGGCGCGCACTCCGCATTAATACTCGCTATCATCATCATAGACGGCACGCTGGCCGTTGCATCTCGCCTACTGAGCTTACGGATGTTCGTGGCGCTTTTTCCGACAGTAGCAGACGACTTTCGCATTGTTTCTGCTGTAGTTGGTAGTCATCGGCACATCTACTATTACAGTATGTACAAACTTGCCCTGATTGTAGCCACCGGATTGTGCAGCCGACGAATTTGGGTTGTTCAAAACGTTCAAAACGCTTCGCGCTGTCAGCACAGCTAAGGCAGCAGCATTTGACAATAATGCAAAGCGTATGCCAAGACGCTCGTAGCGATTTTCATGCGCAAATTGTAATTTTTACTGGCGAAAGGGCAAAAATTAACCAAAAACCATGATGAACCTCGAGAGGAGTCGGGACTCGCAAGCAGCCGCGGAGCAGTAGCAGACGAAAACGCGTGGAATAATACGCCGGCAGCGCCACCTAGCTGCAAAAAAATCGGACACGGTTTCGGCCCTCCTCCAATGTACAGCGTCTATGCGAAGTTCCATAACTGAGTTGATCTAGTAACGTTGGGCTACACCTTCGGACTCTGCTCCCGACGCCATCTATCAATACGAACGGCAAACACAGCCCGCTGCTGGACTTTGTCGTTGGGGTCGGCGCCCGCCGCAGACCCTGACAAGTTCCTTGGCCCTATTTGTTACTAAAAGAGAACTACGCTTTGTAATTTTTCCAAGAAAGAACCGACCTGTGAAATGCACCTTTGACAAAACATTTAGATTGCTACGTGCAGGCGTCGATTTTTACGGTCCATTTTAGAACGAGCCTGGGGACTTGGACCACCCTATATCTAACATCTTAAATACCCATTTGAAGATGTATTTAGAGTAGTATTTAGGTTACTTTTACCGCAAATTATCCCGAGTACAGTGCAAATACTTTAAAAAAAATTAAATGAATTACATTCGAAGATATTTGGGAAGATTTGCAACCCGCTGATATAAGAATAAAAAATCGGAAAGGAGTGGCCTTACTTGTGATGACTTCGCTGAAAATCACATTCTGCTGGGATCTTCATGACTTTCAGGAGGCGACTTGCCTGCTGACATCCAAGTTTCCTTTGAAGTAACTCGAGATAGGCTACATAATGGGTACCGAAAGAGTTTAGGAACTAGGGAAAATCACGTATTGCAGGCATGGCAACTGGCGTGCTCTAGTTTGGCGGCAGGCTCGGCTCATGACGCATTTCGCAATAAGTTGTAACATGCCTTGACGCGATTCGGCGGACTTGACACTACAGATTTCCCTGCTCATTTAATCTTTGCGCTACCCATTTTAATCCCGGGGTCAGTCAGTGGTTGTGTTTTGCTTACACATTTGGTAAGTTCAGTGGTCGTGTTTTCCTTACATATTTGGTAACTTAGAATAATTGTTTCTGCAATTAGATTGTTTGGGGGACAACTGATAATTTGATCACTGTGGCGATTACTTGGAGTTACTAGTCCCACTATTGACAAGGCTTAATTGTTATGCTGATTACTCTTTTTCTAACCTCGAGTTATTCTGGCGCACTCGAATTTACTTTAGCTGAATGGACGTTTCGTTTAATCTTTCTTATTACTCATCATTGATACAACTCAAAAATACATAACCACAATTGAAATTTATGATTATTCTTTTGATTACTTTGCCCTAATATATTGACACATTGATATTATTGAAAGTTTCGTTGATGTATGGCTTGCAAGCTTGTAACCATTTCGACACATTAATAACAAAATTTACATATTAAAAGTTCAACGAGCATTTTTAATTTCTCTTTCGATTACTTTGACAAATTATTCGCAAAATATAACTTGGTAGAAGCTCATTTGACATTCTGCTTACTTTTTGGTTATGTATATACCTATATTGACGGGAATAAATTTAGAGTAGCGAACATTTTCATTACTCAGTCGATTACTTTGATTTATTATTGACAAATTTGACGTCATGTAAGTTCGGCTAAGATTTTGATTACTCTTTTGATTACTCAATGTTCTTAATCACGCAATTGACATTAAATTAACCTAACTAACTTAGTTCTTATTTTTATTTTTACCCGATATATTAGTCACACAACTTTGCTCATATCAGTATTATTGACGTGGTGATTACTTTGAGTTACTAGGGACCCGTTTGACTTTTAATTAGTCTGATTAACATATTCCTCATTCTTTCTTACTTTGAGCTCTATTATTCGAACAAGCTATTTATTCTAAGCTCAGACACCATCATGATCACTCTTTTGATTACTTTGACTTACTATTCACCGAATGAAGTTTTATTCGGCTTAATTGGAATCATGATCACTCTTGTGATCACTTGGGAAAGGGAAAGAGAGTGCTACAGGGAACACAGGTGGATCAAGGGCAACATTGGGGGCTTGGGCACAATCCTGGGTTTTGTGTGCCTAAAAACAGAGAGTGATGCAGGGGACGAAAATGCAGAGTACTTAACATGTATATCAGGAGACGTTAGGGAAATCGGCGCTAACTGGGAAATGAGTATTTTATGGCACATGATTGCAAATTTGGAAGACTTTGATGAACATACGGATACAACAGGGAGGATGTTAGAAGAGTTCTGCGAAGTTCTTGGTTAACGCTCAGGTGAAATGTGATGGAAAAATGACGCGGGAAAGAAAGAACTCGCTCTTGACTTTTGACTACTGTTTAATGTCGCGGAAGCTATACAACAGATTAGGGGATATGGAAATAGATGAGCAAGGCACAAAAAGTCTGGGAGGTGACCATAAGAAAATAAGATCAGTTTTGGCACGGTGAAACCAGAAAAACGAAATCAAAAACAAGAAGGTAGAAATAACTTAAATGATAAACAATTACATGAGGTTTCTGAACGAATCGAGAACATAGTATCCAAGCAACCGGAAAGAGAATGGACACATTAAGACTTAGTGTTTTAAAAGAGAGTTAGAGAAATATCAAATCAAACAAAAAGGAAGACAACTAAAACGCAAGCTCAAAAGCTGGGGGGTAAAGCGGTCAAGGCAGCAATATCGAAACGCCAAGCGGCATATAGAGAACACAGAAGGGCAAAGAAGAAGGGGGAACACCAGCTGAAGTAGCATCAAAATGGGAGGACTTTCAGGAAAGGAAGCGGGAGGCATCAGCATTAATAAAGGCCAAAATGGGGAGGGTAGGAGTCCAGTCGATGATAGAGATAAACCAGAAGGATAGGAATGCGGCAAAAAGGTCTGGGAACACATCAGTGCACAGGGAAAAAAAACTGAGGGGTACAAGCAGACACTAACCACACAGGAAGGGACAAAAGTAGAGGGGGAAGAGGCAAGAGAATACATTAGACATACAATTGAAGCAGCATTTTCGGAGTTAGAACCAGATCAGGTCGTAGGGAATGGTAGCGTCTACACAACACAAGAGGAGGTCCATAAAGAAGAGAAAATGACCACAGTGGAATGGAAAAAAGCAGAAGAGAAGGTTCCGTCCAGAACTGGCAACCAGCCAGGCCGCTCGCTCTGCGCTCTGTATACACTTCCCGTAAATGAACACGCTCAATAAAGTAATCCCGCACTGGACGAGAGTCTACGTCAGCATGGTGGACGGCCATCCTCGATTTCCACGTACTATGCAGGGCCAAGATCATGAGCATGTCATAAGGCACACCCTCGTCCCGTTCAACACAAAGAAACCGGATGCCATACACCGACACTGGGAGGCTCCTTTTTAAAGCACGCTGCATGGTATCCAGTGATACACTGCGTCCCAGCAGTCGAGGAAAATATGTTCTACAGTTTCGGGCTTCATTCACGAAAGACAATCGACCGACCAGGGCACAAATATACCCCTTTCTTGAAGCCAGGGCTTAACGGGTAGCGTCCCACTATGAAGTTGAAAAAAGAAGGATTTCACCACTGGACGTACTGGCATCTTTTTAACTTTTCGGGTACATCTTGGCCTTGGCCCGCACAGTAGATGGAACGGTACAAGGGCACAGGCAAAACACTGTCGACAAGAACTTTATACAAGCGCTTCTTTGTGTCTTCGCTTAGATACTCAAGCGAGAAGCGCTCCTTCAGAAACTGACCGGCACCTAATGTTGCTCGCTGAGACAACAAATTCATGCAACGTAACACGGAATCTAACTTGTAACATAGTTCGCAAAATATCACATCCCTGGTCCCGTAGAAACAGAAATCAAAACACAACCTGCCTAAGAAACAAGTGCACCAAACTAAACCCAGCCCCCCCCCCCTCCCCCCCCCCCCCCCCCCCCCCCCCTTTACGGAGCAAAAGTAAGTTTGTGCGACTGGTTCGCTCCGATCCCGAACCCCACACACAAAACGCGAAAACTCTATGCACCTTTTGAATATTGGCCCTAGACGTCCACAGCGCCTGAAGAACATACCACACTTTAGCAACAATGAACAGGTTACACACAGTTGAACGACCAAACATTGAGAGATTTAATCCTCCCAACTTAAGTGTTTTAGCGCGAACCTGCTCAACTTCTCTCAAATACTCAGTGGCATCTTTGTAATGCGCGAAAAGGTACTCAGAAGTACTTAACCGGCATACAAGTCCACTGTATTCTTTCGAAACCAGCGGGTGTGCTATCCCAACTACCATGCCAGAAGCCCAGACATTCGTCCCAATTGATGAGGCTCCCGGAAAACTTACAAAAATCAAGGGCATTCTTCACCACCTCATTTATGATTTCTTTATCGTCGCACAAAACAGCGATATTATCTGCGTACGAAAGGACCTTTACTTCGCTATTAAATAGCCCAAAGCCGCGGAGTTTCTCGTTGAATAAAAGCTTTAAACAAAAGGGTTCCAGACAAAGAGCGAACAACGAGGGTGATATAGCACAGCCTTGCCTGACAGAGGAGAGAACCTGAAAGCTTTCACTAATGCGCTTATTGACAATAATGCTCGCGAAACACTCAGCGTAGGACATTTTAAGTCCTTCCAAGAGTACACAACCAACGTTCACATGTGCTAAAATACGAAAAAGAACAGCGTGTACTACCCTATCAAAAGCTTTGTCAAAGTCAAGCTGCATTATAGCCACGCGTCTTTCAAATACGTCGCAACATTGTAAGATACTTCTTGCAACGTGTATGTTGGTGGCAATCGTTCTCACTTTAATACCACATGTTTGATGAGTCCTAATGACGGAGGTTATTTCGCCTTGCAGTCTTCTCGCTAAAGCGTTCATCAAGAATTTATAGTCCACATTTGTAAGGCTAATTGGTTGATACGACTTAACGGATAGCAGTTTCGTGGGGTCATCACTTTTTACAATTAATACGATATGCGCTTAGGGAAAAGATGGGGGCATTACTTTTCTTTCGTATGATTCCATTATCACGCGGTGCAGGGCCTCGGCCACATCGACCTTGAAAGCTTTGTAGATAGCTGTACCTAAGCCATCAGGACCAGGCGATTTCCCCGAACCTAGCTCGTCGATCGCCCTTTATATTTCCCTCACACTGATCGGTGCCTCCAGGCGATCTTTAACGTCGTCATCTAGCTTTGACATGTGATTTAAGAAAACGTTATCAATCCTCTGTCGCTGTCCCAGGCAACACATAAACGTCTAATGAACGTCGAATGATCGTCGAAGACGTTCGGACTTGACGTACGTACAACATTAGAAGTCCGGACGTCATCGTCTTGCGACGTCGATGGGAAGTTAAATGCCCGCTAGAAAAGGTGCTCAGAACATCGAGAAAACCTTACATATTACGTTCTTTAGGGGTCACATGCACGTCTTAATAGGCCGTTGCGTCTCCTCTCAACGTGAAGAAAACGTCTTCGGGACGTGTCTCTGCGACATCCTGACCGTAAAAGACGTCGACGGACCGTCGAAAACACGTAGACTAAAATCATTAAGTCGTTATTCGACGTAGGCTCGGCGTCTTGAAAACGCGGTTTTACGACATTAGAAAATTAAAGTTCGTCGATGGGACCTTGTAAGCACGTCTGTATTGAAGACAATCCATCGGCGGTCGACGTTGTAGGAACTTCCCCAAAACGACCTTTCGAGACTTCTCCAAGCGATATTTCGCGCGCATGCATAAATATCAGGTATCCTTGTAAATCCAGGTTTTTGTTTTTATGAAACCAATGGACTGCATGCAACGGACAGAAACAGGAGGTTTTGTTGGAACTATTCATTTTCAAGGCCGTATTCTCAAAAAAAAGTCACGATGCCTCGCCGACGGTGTCCCTGGAGGTGCTCGCCATGAAAAAAGAGAAGAAAACAGGCAAAGAAATACAAACAACTGCACTACGCTTGAAGTGGCCTCGCTTCACTGAACGTTTCACCTTACCTTGTTCTTCTGTTGAATGCGTTGACGAGCGTGCTTGAGCTACCCCATCGCAAGTAGTGAAAGTGAAACGTGATGGGGAAACTGTTATAGAGGCAAAAAGCAGAAGAAATATATTTACCTAGTGAGAGGGAAATCTGGAAGGCCATCCATGACATCAGCTTCGGAGTCGCTGGCACTCTCCGCTTGTTCGGTGTCGGTAGTAAGGCGTGCCGTCTTCATCGTTTTCTCGCACTTGTGGACAGCCGTTGCATAATCCGTATGTTTAAAATAACTTAAATAAGACTTAGAGAATTATACGCTACTATTCGTGTCTTATTATGTTACCAGAACTTACCGCAAATACACAGGATTATTATCCTATGAGCTGTCCACGTAGAGGGGTCCGGGTCCGAGGAGGACACAATTGCTGCTTAGACCAGTTTGCAGTTTTTTAAAGACGGCCACAGACATTTTCGTTCCGTACCCCAGGAGGCATGCACGGTGTCTATGGATTTTAGTCCATTTTTGCGGACATTCACGAATTCCACGACGTGGTACATCCTAAAAACGAAAATGAAGGCACAAAAAACAACAAGTACAACAACAACGGATAAACTACTTTAACCGGATGACCATTACCAATCTTGATAGCAACGTTTCGCAATAAACATTTTGGTAGTCGGGGGCGCCGTACGGCGAAATACCAACCTCAATATTTAGCATTACTTTTCAGAGTTATAATTACGCCCGAGAAGTTATGCGCAGTACTGAGCAAGCACAACCTTTGAAACACCAAAGAACATTCAAAAGTTTCGTTAAATTAATTAGCATTGCGCGCTGTAGTTCTGAATTGTCATGTAGCTACGAAAAACTTTGTAACAAAGCAAAAAGAAACCCACTCACCTGCGCGGGCGATTGCAGCAAACAGAAGCTTCGGCCGTTTCACGGTGAAATACGTGCGAGCAATGAGCACTTTCGTTCTTACTGGGGAGAGAGAAACGGTAGAGAGGGCTAGGATACGTTTCCACTGGAGCGTCTAACTAGGCCCAACTTGCTGACATGTTGACCTTGGGCACTTGGCCTCGCGGGAAGGGGATTACCGAGCGGAAGTTTTCGAAATATTATCCTTTTTGTCGGTAGGTGACGCCCGGCTACTGCCCAGAAGCATTTGGGACTTCTTTGCGTCTCAACTCAAAAACCCGAAATATTGAAAAAAAAAAAAAAAAAAGCAAAAAGGGGAAAGCAAGGAACGGCTACTTCTTGTTTCACCAAGAGAAGATATTTAAGAAAAACAAAAATTGGAGCCTCGTCTTTGGAATTCTAATAAAAAGCGAACCCCAAAACAAGAAAATAATACGAGTGAGACGAGCATGAGTTACAGGGACCCGGCGATCGGAAATTCATCGGAGTGAATCAACGGAAGCGCCGCAAATGAGTCTCGCTTAAATGGAAGCAACACGCACTTACAGGCGACACTTTCGAGGGGCTACTGCCTAACGTCCGACAACCCAGACACAGCGTAAACATCTAAACTTGTCGACGAGCATGGTGTTTCGCACAAGGTCCATTTGGTCTCATATTTTTGTCCGACAATCAGGTCGTTTCCGCGTTGTCTACGATGATGTTCAGTACTTGAACCACCTTTCCTGATATTATTATTTTTTATTTAATTATTTATTTACAATACCCTCAGGGTCATAAGGCGTTAGAGAGGGGAGTGGGTGTTGGGCAACTCCGGTCCAAACTTTCGATTTTAAGATTATGACTGTTTTTAGTGCAGTCAGCGTCCCTGAATTGCAAGGTGTAGTTTTTTTCTCATTATTGTGCGTAGTTTTAAAGATATCGACGCCTCAAACTTTTGTTTGGGGCGCGGCCAACAAAACCGAAACTAGCTGCTCGAGGTTCCGGCAACACTGGAAATCTGCCGCTATGTAAACGTGACGTCAGGATCGTCCTCGTTCAGCCAGTACGCAGGCCGAGCGGCACCTACCTCTGTTGCGCTATAGGACTCTGCTCCCAACCCATCAGGACCGGGTGACTTTCCCGGTTGTAAGTCGTCTAAGGCCCTTTCAACTTCCCACAACGATATTGGCTGTTACAATTTTTTCTTAGGTCGTTTGCTAGCTTCGGCATTAGCGGCATATACGAACTTCAAAACCCATCTCTTTTAGTACTATAAAGAACTAAAAAGTTCTTTATAGTAATCTACGAACGCACGTTTGATTATCTGTTTATCACTCGACAGAGCTCCTCGGTACACAATTTCGCTGACTTCATTTTTGCTCGCGTAGTTCTTTCTGTTCCTAGGGCTCTTTTCGTGGGTATCTCGCGTGCGACACTCGCCTCGACAGCGCTCGCACCAACGCCCCCTTATACTGAATAAGGGTGGCGATGTGGGTTAGTTGGTCCATACTGACGAAAAGGCGAACGGCGCACAGTAAACGGGGACAAAAGGAAGTGCAAACAGTCGAGAGTCAGCGCTTGTCCTGTTTGCACTTCCTTTAGTCCCCGTTTACTGGGCGCTGTTTGCCTTTTCGCCCTTATATTGTTCTGTATGTAGATATTCAAGACGCTTTTTATGCTGATAATGTCGTCGGCAAAGACGCCGGGCGGTTGACATTCTTCCTGCATCAGCTTCTGAATCTGGCCGTTTAACTCGCGTGTTTCTTTCTGTTGTTCGTGCTTCAATACACTAGCGCGCTCAATAGATAACATTTTTGTTTCCTGTTTAAATAATTCCCATTTAACCCCAAAATCTTGTCTTTTTGCGCTAGATAAATCTTCGAGATTTTTGCGGAGCGCCTTTACAAAGAATTCGTGTTCGAGAAATTTTGCATTAAATTTCCACAACTCCCACAGGAACTTCTTAGGAGTCTCGTTGGAAGAAGAAAGTTTAAAAGAAACAAGAGAATGATCACTAAAAGACACGTGATCTACTGAATATTGTTGACACGCTCCAATAATCTCGGGGGAAACGTACGCTCTATCTCATCGCGCATGACTTGTACATTAAAAGTGCGCGAACTGCGCACCCTTGCCGCGTGACGCGCAATGAGCAATATCCTCTAATTCCTGACGCTTAACCATATCGCTCAAAAATACAGTACTCGCGTCTCTATACTGCGCGCTATTGGATCTATCCTGCGGCGCGCACACACAGTTAAAATCGCCCGACATAATAACTAGCCTATCAGTTCGAACATAGTGTTCAATGTGTTGGAAAAAGATAAAACGCTCCTCTGCCTTATTAGGGGCATAAATGCACAACACGCAAAACCTGTAACAAGAAATAAAAAAAATGAAAGCCGTTTACAACTCCCTGTAACGCCGAATTGGAGCGCAGCTCTTGATGAGGAGGAGGAGGGAAGGGTACTGAGGGGAGGGTAGACCCCTCCTCCTCCTCCTGCTTCTCCTCCTCCTCCCCTCATTCTTTAATATGCTCCGGGGGTCACCTGACCTCGGGGGGAGGGGTCAGGTGACCTCGGGGGGGAGGGGGGGGCTCACGTGACCTCGGGGAGGGGGACACGTGACCTGGGAGGCCACGTGATCTCGGGGGGTCGCGTGACCTTGGGAGGGATCACGTGACCTTTGGGGTCACGTGACCTTGGGGTAAGGTGACCTTGGAAGGGGTCACGTGACCTCGGGGGTCACGTGACCTTGGGGTGACCTTGAGAGGGGTCACGTGACCTTCGGGGTCACGTGTCCTGGGGTCGCGTGACCTTGGGGTGACCTTGGTTACGCCGACGGCGACGGCGACGGCGACGCCGACGCCGCTCAAGCCGGAAACGAGTGCCTAAGAGCTGCGCTCTAAAAAAAAAATTGCACAATACAAAGCGGCATGACTCGCAACTAACGACTTGCTCTACGGTCCCCATAGACTTCTTTACAAACAAAAGACCCCCCCCCCCCCCCCCCCCCCCCCCCCGACGTCCCCACAGCGTGGCTACTACACACGTCGTACCTCGACTCGAACAACCGCACCATGCTCTCCGTTTGAGCCTCGCTTGCTATTTTCGACTCTTGCACCACGACAATGTCCAGATCTTTTTCAACAAACAAGCGGTTGACTTGACATTGTCTGTGTCTGGCACATAAGGCACGCACGTTTAACGTGCCTACAGGTAAGGTCCTGTCGAGGTTCATTTAGGGTAAACTATAGAAGCGCAGCTGGAGAGCAGGCCTATAAGGTAGGAAGCTTGTGAAAGCCGCGACAAAAAGACTCACTGCGACAATTTTGCAGCGTTATGGCGACGGAGTGCAGCACCATGTTCAGTACCGTCTCACTTTTCCACTCACACCGTGCGGCACCTTCAAGGCACGCCGGCTATAGCACCACACCGCTGGAGGCCCCATCGCACCGCCGTAATTTCATCGCATCTCCGGTGTCGACGTCCGTGGTGTCGTGTCCCTCGAAGTTCGCTGGAGACCACAGCTTCATTTACTTCGAGTTCTTGCGTTGCGGAGGGCGTCGACAGGGATTCGTGGTTTCCCTCCACGACTCTTTTTGTGTCCTTGTAGGTTCCAGAGTGGCTGACCCGTGTCTTCCTCTCTGGAGTCGTCCTGGGAGGATGACGCCTGGTTCCAGGGTCTTTTAGCACGCTGGCCAGAATCCATTTCGACGCCCTTATTCTCCGACGCACTGGCGTCAGGGGTGAGTTTACCGCCTTCTCCGTCTCCCGCCGCGCATGCTACGAGCTGGGCGCTCCCTTGCTTGGGAGTAGGTGACTGCATTGTCTCCTTAGCGTTCGTCCCTGGCACATACTTGCGGCGCACCGTCAGGGGTGCCCATTCCAGTCATCGCGGGTGCCCGAAGGTGCAGGTTTTACCCATTTGTCAGAAGAGGGAAGCGCCAACAGAGGACCTCCGACCGCTTCGTCCGCTTCCGTGTCGTCCATCATGGAAGTCCGAGTGGTAATCTTCCCTGCGGTCGCGCGCCATGGACGCGTATGTCTTCACGCAGTCCTCCGCCTCGTGTCCGTAGCGGTGGCATTCGGCGCAGCGGGGTACGCGGCAGTCCCGGCGTATGTGCCCCGTACGCCTACATTGTAGGCAGGGCGGGGCTCGCCCTGAGACCACCACCAGCACCTTACAGCACTCGGGGCGGATTTCGAGCGGCAGACTCTCCACAGTGTAGCCCTCCTTCAGGGTCAGGCGTACTGTCCTGGTGTTGGACTCCACCGTCTCGAAGTCCTTTTCGCGGAAGAAGTCCCTGGTGATGTTTTTGACTTTTCCGTAGCGCTCCATCTCTTTTTTTTTTTTTTTTAACCACGCAGTTTGGGACGTCGTAAGGCACCCAGTGAGGCTTGAGCTTCACTGCCGTGCTCACCGGGTCGAGCACGAGGCACCGCCCCCCTTTCACGGTTAGTTCTTTGGCGTCCACTAACCTTTGTTTCGCTGCCAAAGAGTGCATGCGACAGCAGACACACGTAATTCATCTGATGGGGTCCAGCGGACGCCAGGTCCTTCAGCACATCCAGACGCTGTAGCACTTCGCGAAAGTTTTGAATCCGGTAGGGACGCAGCTTTAGGTCGCAGTGTAAAAATACAGCATTGGTTACGACTTAACCGGTTGGCAGAGGTGGTAAGTTGAACTTGTGTTCTTCGGCTGATACAGGGACAGAGATACCGAGGCCAGGCGTGGCCGTTATCGCCGCTCCGACGGAGCTCATGATTACACGATCGTCGCACTCCGCTGCCGGAAGTAAAATCTACGTGGCCTTTTCAATCAATATCGTGACTCATCCGAACACCAGCTGCTATTCTATTCACACCTGCCTGTCAAGAACATATATATGACTGTTGTACGGGTAATAGGGCGTAGCATGTACGGTCTTAGCCCTATTTACGACGAACTATCTTTTAAAACCACGTCAGATGAAAGAGAATTTCTTGCTTATTTATTTACGATCGATACTGGCCTTTGATAAACTTTTTTTATAAAAAAAATCAAAAAAGTGAAAGCCGTTTACAAATCCCTGTAACGCCGAATTGGAGCGCAGCTCTTGAGGAGGAGGAGTGAAGGGTACTGAGGGAGAGGGTAGACCCCTCCTCCTCCCCTCATTCTTTAATATGCTCCGGGGGGGGCGGTCACGTGACCTCGGGGGGGGGGGTGTCACGTGACTTCGGGGAGGGGGGGTCACGTGACCTCGGGGGGGTCACGTGACCTGAGGGGTCACGTGACCTGGGGGTCACGTGGGGGTCACCTTGGGGTCACGTGACCTTGAGATGACCTTGGGAGGGGTCACGTGACCTTGGGGAGGAGACCACGTGACCTCAGAGGGGTCACGTGACGGGGGTCACGTGACCTTCAAAGGGTCACGTGGGGTCTTGGGGTCACGTGAGCTTGAGATGACCTTGGGAGGGGTCACGTGACCTCGAGGGGTCACGTGACCTTGGGAGTCACGTGGGGTCACGTGACCTTGAGATGACCTTGGGAGGGGTCACGTGACCTGGAGGGGTCACGTGACCTTGGGAGTCACGTGACCTTGGGATGACCTTGGTTACGCCGACGGCGACGGCGACAGCGACGGCGACGGCGACGGCGACGGCGACGCCGCTCAAGCCGGGAACGGGCCCCTAAGAGCTGCGCTCTAAAAAGAAAGCCGTTTACAACTCCCCGTAACGCCGAATTGGAGCGCAGCTCTTGAGGAGGAGGAGGGAAGGGTACTGAGGGGAGGGTAGACCCCTCCTCCTCCTTCTCCTCCTCCTCCCCTCATTCTTGAATATGCTCCGGGGGTCACCTGACCTCGGGGGAGGGGGGTCACGGGACCTCGGGGGGGGAGGGGAAGGGGGGGTCACGTGACCTCCGGAGGTCACGTGACCTTGGGTGTCACGTGACCTTGGGTGTCACGTGACCTCTGAGGGTAACGTGACCTTGGGGGTCACATGACTCTGGGGTCACGGGACCTTGGGGGTCACGTGACCTCTGGGGGTCACGTGGCCTTGGGGTGACCTTGGTGGGTCACGTGACCTTGGAATGACCTTGGGGGTCACGTGACCTCGCGGTTACGCCGACGGCGACAGCGACGCCGGCGTTGCTCAAGCCGGAAACGGGCGCCTAAGAGCTGCGCTCTAAAAAGTGAAAGTCGTTTAGAACTCCCTGTAACGCCGAATTATAGCGCAGCTCTTGAGGGGAGGGAAAGGTACTGAGGGGGGGGGGGGGTTCATGTGACCTCGGGGGGGGGGGGAGGGGGGCACTTGAACACGGGGGAGGGGGGGCCACGTGACCTCGGGGAGTGGGGGCCACGTGACCTCGGGGAGGGGGGGTCACATGACCCCCTCCCCGAGGTCACCGAAGGTACCCGAAGTCCTCCCGAGGTCCTCCCGAAGGAACCCGAGGTCCTCCCGAGGTCCTCGGGGGGGGGGGGGGGGGGGAGCGGGGGGCTCGCGGTTACGCCGACGCCGACGCCGACGCCGACGCCGGCGCCGACGCCGCTCAAGCCGGAAACGGGCCCCCTAAGAGCTACGCTCTAAAACAACATACGCCTTGATAATTTTTTTATACTCCGTTTCACACCAAGGCCGACGCTACGATTCCACGTAGTCAAACAAGCTGTGCCGCAAGCCCATCGTCCAGGTGCTCGTCGTCTTTGCGCGTTTGTTATCACGGGAAGCAATCACGAACGAAAAAAAAAAGAAACGCATGATCTCGCCACATTTACTGCGTGTGATTGGTTTAGCTGCTGATAGAAACCCAAAGAGACGACGAGAGCCGTGGCGTCAAACTTTTATGGCTGCTTGATTGGCCCTATAGGATCCTATAACATTGGCTGCGGCTGGACCTGATGGGGAACGGAGTACAATTAAAGGTTTTCTTCCGCCAGGCCTGGTGTATTTTTTATTTTTTTATTCTGGGACAGCTTTAGTTAGGGGTATTCCAACGGTCCCCAGTTTTGATTAAAGCGTCTTCGGAGATAACGTTCGATATTTATCAATATTTGGCGAAAAATGAAAAGAACCCTACTGATAACGTAACCTAAGAAAACGCAAGGAAACGATATTGTGTGAATGGGCCTTAACATAACGTGACGTAAGGGAATGGTACTGCGCGAACGGGCTTTTACTCGCTTTTAAACTTAGTCACGTGCTTCTCAGTGAGCCCTTATTGCGGCGCGTGGTGCAGGGAATTGTGGGGCAGTTTCGGTGCACGCGTATGTGACCGTGAATTTAAAACACATGTGAAAGGGAATGAGCAGAACAAAGCCGATTCGTTCCCTGCTCTGTGATCGTTCTGCATCCTTTGCGTTCTAAGATCGCAAAATTCCAATTCACACGAACCCCTCCTATACCGTGCATGCCGTGCCGTGCATTGGAATGACGTAATGTATCGAAGAAACGAAGGGGGCGCTGCATATTGATTCACTCGTACGTTTTTTATACGCTTCAAGGTCATCGGTGGAGAACATTTTTGGAATGGTCTATTCCAGGGGTGGCCACGCTCACCCGGCCTAAGAGCCGCAAACAAAACCACGAAACATCCAACAGCTGCGGGGGGGGGGGGGGGGGGGGGGCAAACTTTTGTTGAGAGCAATAAACGAAACTGGAACTACTTTCCATGAATTCGAGTCAAAAGCAGTCCAACTGTACGCAGGGTAGCAACAGCACAAGACTACCAAACCGCAGCCTGTCTTTCGATTTAAAACGCGTTCCATTTCTTTTTTCGGGGAAGTGCTCGTGTGACCGGGAGGGAAGCGGGAATGTGTTTGTATGTCTGTGTGTATGTGGGGGGGGGGGTAGGTGGGAGCCGCGAGCCGCACTTGAACACACGAAGAGCCGCAGCTTGACCACCGCTGGTCTATTCAGTGCGCTGATGCTTCGTATCAGGGGGCTTTGATTTTGTTGCGGCTACTCAATGTATAATGCTCATTCGATTTAAGACGAGCAGGCGTGGGGTTTGATACACAGGATTCCTAGGTTCTGCACCGCGAGTTTTCTTTTGATGCACGTGTTTTGTCGTGATATGCAAAACAAACGTGGGAAAATACGAGCAAACGCTCTGCTGAACGAAATATACAGATATGTTGCCCAATGTTGTATACTTCGTTGGGCTTTATGTGCGACCGCAGCCGACGCTACGACTAAGTGCAACATCACAGCGCTATAGTTGTCTGTACACCAACTAAAGCTATCACGCATAAAAAAAAAGCAGGATCGAGGGGTATTGATTGTGTATGGTTGATTTAGTCGGCGATTGGAAACGCACAACGCTAAGTGCAATCGCAGTATAGACCTTTGCATCGCTTATCACCCGGACGAAAAATGCTGAGTCACTGAGCTGTGGAGGCACGCGCAGCGTCTGACATGCAGTACAGCAGAGAAACAAAGCAAGTTCAGAAGGAGTTCCACAGCCCAGCAGAAAAGATGGCAGCCCGCCGAAGGCGTAGTTTGCATAGGTCTGTAAGAATGGTTCTACTTGGGACATGCTCATGTCACAGAACAGGATCACGCAGCGCTGCTAATTTCGGGGACTTCGGTTAACCTTCGAATCTTGTGTTCCTTCTGACTACAATACAAAAAGTGGTGATAAGAAGAAACAATAAAGCGATACCATTTTTTTTCTACCTTACTGTCCACAGGAGACCGAGTAAACAAAGTTTCCACGATACAGGGATAGAAATAAGACCAATACTTCGGAGGTGCTGCTTTGTACACTACGTATCGATTTAGGCCACACTACATCAAACTCGATTCGCAGGTGCCAATCAAGCAGCCCTCAAACTGCATCGTTACGGCGCTCATCATCTTTGTGCGTTCGCTGTTACCTTCCAAACCAATCACACGCAGGTAATGCGCCGCGATTCTCTCTATGCGTGATTGCTTTATAGCCGGCGATACAAACCCACAAAAGAAACAGGCGCCGTGATAATGAAATTTTATCGCGGCTTGATTGACCCCGTCGACTCGTTACGTCGCGACGGCTGTGGGATGCGAAGCGAAACCGAGTGTAGACGTGTACAACGGCCAGCGAACTGTGTTTGAGCGGTTCATTCACTCCCTTCCGAATCACAAACTTAGCGTGTACGCGCAAAGAGAAATGTGCCCGAGAATTAGGCGTGATTCATCGCAGACTTTGGTTCTCAGCTGAGTACCTGTCCTCGGTACCTCTCCTCGTCTTAATTCAGGAGACCGGGAGTAAAGTTCGCCTCTACCGATGTTGGATGTGGGTGTAGTTTAAGGCCGGAAGTGGCTGGTGGTGGAGATGGTGGAGGAGGGGATCCAAGAGTTCAATTTTGGTCACTGAAAAAGCGAGATCAGTTTCGCCTCTCGCGCGTTTCTATGCTCCGTCTCACCATAAGAAAGACTCAAGTCCAAAGGCTAGCAAACAAGGTACTTTCTTGAAAAAAAAAAAAGTGCCTCCGTGGTGAAAAGTAGTTCGGGTAATCAAAATTGTAGTACGGACAAAACGATGCAAATCACAAAGGTATTGCAGTTTAATTTTGTTGTTATGCTGTTTTATATTGGTAACTAAATAATAAAATGTTCATTTAAAAGAATATTCAAGATTTAACAGGAAATGGTATTGCTTTGTCATATGGCCATTACAATCTAATTCAATCCAGTCTCGTGTGTGTAGCCTGCATGGTGGCAGATGTCGAATGTTTCCCTCGCGGACTTTTTTCGCTTCCAAAATGAACAGCGGTAGTGATCGTGCGGTGTCTTGTGAAGAACTGTTAAACGGCTTCGGGATCTGCAATACTGAGTACTGCGCAAGCAACTTCATCGCAAGCTCGAAACAACTATGAATGCCGCCGATGCGTCACAGCACGAGTATGCGGAGGGCAAGTTCGTCTGCTTCTTGCGCAGGGGGGTAGCGGTGACGTCAGAACGCCGAGCCCTGATTGGCTGATCGCGACCCCCTATCTGAGCGTCGTCTGCTCCTTTGCAACGTCGTCTGCTCGCAACGTCGTCGGCGTCTGTCTTACCTTTCCTGCGACTTTCGAAAGTGCAGAGGTTCACGAAACGATCCTACGCCAAAAATGTGCGCAAGACAAAACTTGAGAACAAATTCGTATTCACGAAACGAAATTTTCGTAAGTTTTGCGCAGGTTACGACGAAATCCTACGACAGCTCCGAAGCTGTCTTACGCACTTCTTACGATCAAATCAGCATGGCCGACAGCGTCGCGGTCGCGACGACCCACGGACGTTTATTTTTCTACGTGAGCTTCTGACGCGTCCTGACTTCAAGCCGCAAGAAAAAAGTAAAAATTACTTGAAACAGACCACGACGAACAAGAACGCTGGATCCACTAACACCAGGGAAAAGCTCCAACGGCCATGATTCCACCGAACGCGAACAAACGAGCACGGCAGTTAGGCCTAGCAGACACTCCCGGACTCGGCGACCGTCTGCCCACGACCGGCTGGCGTGCTGAATGGAATATGCCCGCGCGACCCTTGTGAACCCTTCCCGTATTATACTTTGATCGCTGACCTCACTTTTGGATTAAGAGGTCAATTTCTTCCTCTTGTTATCTCCTTGTTTCCCGAGGCAACGGTGACTCTCGCCCGTGAAAAAGCGGTGAATCTCCGACAGACGCAGGAAAGGTAAAGCAGCCATCGCTTTGACTAGCAGACGTAGAGCAGACGACGTCAACTGCGCCAACTCGCCGACGCTGTTAAAGAATGGGGGGTCTCGCCGCACACGAAAGGAGGGACAAAGTATTTGGGAGGGAACTTGCACGCTCGCCTCTCGGTTCTTAGCAAACAAACCTCGGCGCCTCGGGACACCTCGCCAGTGAGTCCTTTGACTTCCCTCCTTGATGCGCGTCTGCTAGTTGTTAGACAAAAACAACGTACCGCTCGAGTTATTTCGTCTGCCCTCTGTGAGAGGCGAAGTCGAGCTCGCATGTAAAGACCAGCACTTCTGAAAGTCGCAGGAAAGGTGAGACAGACGCAGACGACGCTGCGAGCAGACGACGTTGCAAAGGAGCAGACGACGCTCAGATAGGGGGTCGCGATCAGCCAATCAGGGCTCGGCGTTCTGACGTCACCGCCACTTCCTTTCTCATGCGCAGAAGACGAAAATGAGCCCACTTGCGAGGCGTATACGTTTCCGACATTCCCGCTATACAGCGTGTATACACTAACGCATCGATATCACCTGGACGATCTGCATTAATGGGTTTTTAACGTGTCACGCTAGGATTTACTACATCACACTAAACTTTTTTACACCCCTTAGGGGTGTAAAGCACTTGTCCCAGGACGAGCACCCTTTGAGGGTGCAAACGAGCACCCCTGTACCAAAGCACCCTATAGGGGTGTGAAGTGTAAGGGGTGCTAGGTGTAATGCACCCCAATCCAAGGGTGCTGATGCTGATTTTAATGGGCGCTCGAGGATGATTCATTCTAATCGAAATAGACTTTTGTAAAACAAAACTTATCTTATTTACACAGATGATCTCGTTACAGATGAGCACTTAGCCAAGCCGACACTTTGTACAGGCAGGCTGGCACTAAAAGTGGACTATTATCTAAAATTAGTTGATTAACTTTTTCAATTACTGGTTCGACAGCTGTTGCGAACTTGAAGACAATCACCTCCTTAAACCAGTCAATTTTTTATAAATCCTGAAACGAGCACACAGGCCCCCCCAAAAAAAGAGAAAATATAATTTCACCAAAGGCAGCGGTAATGTAGCGGTCCAGAAAGTACTGTATCTCACAACCCATTTTGTGTGCAAGAATCTTTCTCAATCGTTTTTCTAAGGTTAGTGCTCATTTCACGAAAAATAAGCTGGTCTAAGGTGACTGCCCCATTTTCACAATATGCGCTGGTGTCATCAAACCAGTAACTAAAAAGCTAATCCATGGATTTTATGCAATTAGTCCACTTTTAGCTGTCATCTTGCCTCTATAAAGTGTCTGCCAGGACAACTATAACTCAACTGTAAAAAGATAATTTGCATAAAACAGAAGTTTTATTTTACAAGAATCTGTTCCGAATAGAATGAATCACCCTGTATCTCAGCATCTGTCAAACAGGGTTCACTATACCAGGCATGACAACCAGAAAACCACGAAGTATGCAGACCAGATAAGTGATGAAATAAGGAGATGCAAAAGTACAGTGCCAGCATAGGACCCGTTACAGAAACTGGATTCATTATTTGATATGTGTGCAATGCATTGGCACACATGCTACTTGAAGCAGCTGTGCATAGATGCACTGTCCGATAATGAAGGCAAGATGTGCATGGCAGAAAAGGTAATATTTCAATGTGAAGCTTAACTTATGAGCAAACGGAAGTTACAGGAAAATCTTGCGTGACTTAAGTTTTAGTTCCCACAAAATTTGGAAGGAAAATAAAAAAATATCACAGAATTTGTTCCATGGCTAAAGCTTCTGAATTTATTAATTGCTCGATGGTCTTAATACTCGTATACTAGAAAAGATCAGTGGGAGATATTCTCAAACATCATATTAAAGAAGGAGTCTGCCACCGATCTCAATGTGTCATTAAAAGTGTCCAATTGTCAAACTGCCAACACAGAAGTGTGATATGCATCACATGCATGATCAGCGCTTGCTTATGCAAGCTATGCAATGTGAGAGAGTGTATGGTACAAACATAAACAACAAGGAACTTAGCTTGTTCAATCCGGATACTTGGTCCTTGCATCCCGCTCTGGCTCGTCGGTCATTTGCCTTGCATACGAGGTGGTTACGAGTTGTCATACTTGGTATGCCGTAGTACCTTTACACATTCGCCCAAGGCATGGCGAGTGGCATCAGCTGCATACAAACAGCATGTGATTAAGCTGCAAGTAAATAAAAGTTGTTATAAAATGAGAAACAAAAAACTGAAAGGAAAACTATATTAATAACTATTTATTGAGCTATTATGCGACCACAAACAAATAATGAGGTATGTCCTCCACACACATATCAAAATACAATACTTGAGGCATTCTATCAAATATCACAGCACATATAGGCCTAGATGCTAGTAAAAATCAAGAAACAATTGGGGGGTTTGAGTCAATAAAAGCCAAATTAAATGAATAATCATTTATTGAACTATTATGTGAGCACAACAAAATAGCCATGCTATGTCCTCCATACAAATAACCAAATATATTTTCTTTAAATATCACAGCATAGGTTTAAGATGCTAGTAAAAATAAGAAAAAAAAAACAAAAATCAATACAGATTACCTCAGTACATGAGAATGGTTCTTGATAAAAATGACTAGAACAGAAGAACAATCTAGATGCCTTCCGTTTCGAGTGTATACTTTTTGTTCCATTGCACATGCGACTTTCATTCAGGACCCTAAAGTTGCATAAAAATCAAGCTACACTTCTTTTAGTTTAGGGCTTAAAACATTAAAACAAGCTACCATATTTTCCAGACTATAGTACACAATCCGTTGTAAAATGCGCAAGGGTAAATTTCGGCTAAAAAGAAAAATTATTTTCTTAGATAGTCCGCACTCGGTGTATAGTCCTCGGGGAAAACTTCAGGCTGGAGAACTCCACAAAAAAGATATCTGCGGATGAATATCAGGGGGCTTTCTGTGATCCGCTCGTCAGCCAATCGCAGAGCTCCTCAAGATTAAGCTTGACCTGAGTTGGTTGCTTGCAGGCTCCCAAGCAAACATGTCAGATGCGAGGTATCGAAAGCCTGGGAAACAGACTGACGGTAAGAGGTTGTCTTGATTACTTTATCCCAGCGTAAAATATCCAAAACACAGCAATCTGGCCTAACCAGTTTTGTAATAATGAACAATCTTGAAACAAAAATTGTAGAGTCCACACCTGTAGATAGCTGTACAGTTCACACTGAAAGAATAAAAACACAGAAAATACACGAGGGACAGACACACACAGTTCTTTCAACGAGCAACTACATTTAAATGATGCCCATTACACTATGATGAACCACCTAGGATATGAAGAAAATTAAGTGAAGACGAAAATACTAGAAGGTACTAGAAAAAGATAAAGAAAAAGGTAAAGATGGCGGAAATTTAACTTCCTGAAAAGGAAGAAGAAGAGAAACGGGAGATGTTTTCTATGACAATTCCGGCGCTAGGAAATCCATCTCTGCTGTCGATAACAATAGTGAGGGCTCAGAAACATTGTCTGTGGCAGTTTTGATCTTAAAGGCTTCGATGATCTCTCGCCCATACTTGTCGTTGTGTGAGCCTAGCACAGTAGTGTTTGCATAGCTAGGAGAGCAATCTTGGCAGGTGCGGGCGTGGACAACAATCGGATGGTAGGAGTCGGATGACGCCTTGTTGGTTTCAAGAAAGTGTTCTCTAAGGCGAACGTTCAAGCATCGTCCCGTCTGGCCAATGTATTGACTGCCACAACTGAGCGGAATAGAAGAAATTGGCTTCTCTCGGCATTTGACGTATTTGTTGACGTGTTTGATGGTGCATTCTGGTGGACGACTGTCGTTATTTACCCTTTGGCACATTTGTTTTAGCTTCATCCGACATGTGAATACTACCTTCGTATCGAAGCGGGCAGCGAGACTCCTCAGGCGGTGGGAAGTATTATGCACATATGGAACACAGGCCGGGCGTGTGTGGCTGCGTCCATTGTTGTTAGATGATCGGTGGTTGGGCCCTGTAATGAGACGCTGAACGGTAGTACGGAGGAGGTCTGCTGGATACCCGGCTCGGAGAAGCCGGTCATGCTGGCGTTGGACGCTTGTTGATGAGAGATGGGGACAGGATTTTGAACGGGAAGAGGCAAACAGGGTTCGAATAATTCCAAGCTTTACCAATTTAGAGTGGTTGCTGCAGAAAGGGAGGACCGGTTTTTTGGAACGTTGCTGGAAACTCCAGCATATGCCTTGGCGATGAAGATGAAGCCTTAAATCCAGATACTGGAGTCTTCCTTCTGTTGGTTCTTCACTCGTAAACCTAAGACCCGACGAGCAGGAATCAATGCTTCACAAATGGCCCGTGAGGAGATTGAGGTCGGATGAATAACAAGATAGTTGTCTACGTATCGAAACACTCGGCATTCGGGGGCGAAAACATCCAGTCGGGACTTAATTGATCGGTCTACGTACATGAGAAACACTTCACTGAGTATTGGGGCTAGGCAGCAGCCTATACAAACACCCTTCTTTTGTCTTAATATGTTGCCGTTGTATTCAACGAGAGTTGACTGAAGGTATAAGGCAATGAGATCTGTGAAATCCTTAGCTGTGATCCCTGAGGTATTTTGAAACTTACAGAGACCATGTTCATGGATCGCATCAGACACGGAATTCAAGAGAATCTGGGGGTCTAGGCTGTAGTAAAGCTCTTCTATGTCTAAAGAAAACATGGAGAGTGGCTGGCTGGTGGAGTGTAGGGAGGTAAGGTGCGAGATAAGATCTGTGGAGTTTGAAATCCTAAAGGGCTGGAGGAGCGTCACCGTGGAGAGATGTTTTTGTAGGAATAAGGCCAAGGGTTTCTGCCAGCAACCTCTTTCAGATACAATGCTTCTGAGCGGTACTCCTTCCTTATGTGTCTTGGCTGTGAAAAATACGGAAAAATACAGTTTTGCAGGTGAACTGAGCGTTTTCTTGAGAGCGGGCAGATTCATCAAAGTGCACAGTCTTTTTGCCTCTGCGCGCAGAGATCCTGATGACCTCTTCTTTAGTTTATCAAAGTTCTTTTCCAGTGCATTCGTGACCTTCTCTCCATAGGTTCCTTGATCCATGACCACGAAAACACCGGTCTTGTCTGATTCGAGCAATTTGAGTTTCCCCTGTCGCAGCTCTTCAAGTGCTTTCCGAATCGGGAACTTGCCTGCTTTCAAAGGGGGGTGGTAGCGGATAGAGCGAACTGCCGCGTTCAGAAACTCCGACCTCCCCTGTTCTGGAATATGCGAGGCAACTTTATGTACCGAAGTTAATTGGTCAACTCTTGAGGTGGGAAGATTTGGAGAAAACTTGGGACCATATGAAAGCACTTCCAAGGTAACAGGGGAAAGTTGTTGGTCACAAAGGATGACCGGAGGGTCAAACACTGCTTTGCTAGCTTTGCGGCATGATGCATTCATCGATGTAACGATGGTGTTCCGTGCAGATTCCAGCATTCTGGTAGCTGAGGTTTGAAGAAAGATGAACGAAGGATGAGACCCATACCCAGAACCAAAGAAGTGAGTCATGAGACCAGGGAGCAGATTTTCCATTAGCCTAATGCACCATCAAACACGTCAACAAATACGTCAAATGCCGAGAGAAGCCAATTTATTCCATTCCGCTCAGTTGTGGCAGTCAATACATTGGCCAGACGGGACGATGCCTGAACGTTCGCCTTAGAGAACACTTTCTTGAAACCAACAAGGCGTCATCCGACTCCTACCATCCGATTGTTGTCCACGCCCGCACCTGCCAAGATTGCTCTCCTAGCTATGCAAACACCACTGTCCTAGGCTCACACAACGACAAGTATGGGCGAGAGATCATCGAAGCCTTTAAGATCAAAACTGCCACAGACAATGTTTCTGAGCCCTCACTATCGTTATCGACAGCAGAGATGGATTTCCTGGCGCCGGAATTGTCATAGAAAACATCTCCCGTTTCTCTTCTTCTTCCTTTTCAGGAAGTTAAATTTCCGCCATCTTTACCTTTTTCTTTATCTTTTTTTAGTACCTTCTAGTATTTTCGTCTTCACTTAATTTTCTTCATATCCTAGGTGGTTCATCATAGTGTAATGGGCATCATTTAAATGCAGTTGCTCCTTGAAAGAACTGTGTGTGTCTGTCCCTCGTGTATTTTCTGTGTTTTTATTCTTTCAGTGTGAACTGTACTCTATCCAACGCGCTCTGCTAGGTGTACCTGTAGAAAGACTGTACGGTGTAAAATATCAACTTTTAGACATGTATAGTTTGTGCACTATAGTCTGGAAAGTATGGTACATTTATTTTAGTTTAGAGTTAAAAGTTAAATGGGTGCTGGTACTGAAATTTGACTTCACAAAACAAGGCACCAGGAGCACACGGTTGTGATCGGATTTAAGTAGAATTATGTTGGACTAAGTGAGGTAAGCTGCCGACGACAGCCGGCAAAATAAGTGTGATGCACGAAGTATGACTTACCGCCGTCGGTCGCACGAACTAAGTATGCTGGACTAGTACGACCCGCAGCCGACGGTTGCCTGCTAATTGAGTGTGATAGACTTACCGCTGTCGGTCGCCCGAACTAAGTATGCTGGACTAGTACGACCCGCAGCCGACGGTTGCCTGCTAATTGAGTGTGATAGACTTACCGCTGTCGGTCGCCCGAAGTAAGTATGCTGGACTAGTACGACCCGCAGCCGACGGTTGCCTGCTAATTGAGTGTGATAGACTTACCGCTGTCGGTCGCCCGAAGTAAGTATGCTGGACTAGTACGACCCGCAGCCGACGGTTGCCTGCTAATTGAGTGTGATAGACTTACCGCTGTCGGTCGCCCGAACTAAGTATGCTGGACTAGTACGACCCGCAGCCGACGGTTGCCTGCTAATTGAGTGTGATAGACTTACCGCTGTCGGTCGCCCGAAGTAAGTATGCTGGACTAGTACGACCCGCAGCCGACGGTTGCCTGCTAATTGAGTGTGATAGACTTACCGCTGTCGGTCGCCCGAAGTAAGTATGCTGGACTAGTACGACCCGCAGCCGACGGTTGCCTGCTAATTGAGTGTGATAGACTTACCGCTGTCGGTCGCCCGAACTAAGTATGCTGGACTAGTACGACCCGCAGCCGACGGTTGCCTGCTAATTGAGTGTGATATACTTACCGCTGTCGGTCGCCCGAAGTAAGTATGCTGGACTAGTACGACCCGCAGCCGACGGTTGCCTGCTAATTGAGTGTGTTAGACTTACCGCTGTCGGTCGCCCGAACTAAGTATGCTGGACTAGTACGACCCGCAGCCGACGGTTGCCTGCTAATTGAGTGTGATAGACTTACCGCTGTCGGTCGCCCGAAGTAAGTATGCTGGACTAGTACGACCCGCAGCCGACGGTTGCCTGCTAATTGAGTGTGATAGACTTACCGCTGTCGGTCGCCCGAACTAAGTATGCTGGACTAGTACGACCCACAGCCGACGGTTGCCTGCTAATTGAGTGTGATAGACTTACAGCTGTCGGTCGCCCGAACTAAGTATGCTGGACTAGTACGACCCGCAGCCGACGGTTGCCTGCTAATTGAGTGTGATAGACTTACCGCTGTCGGTCGCCCGAACTAAGTATGCTGGACTAGTACGACCCGCAGCCGACGGTTGCCTGCTAATTGAGTGTGATAGACTTACCGCTGTCGGTCGCCCGAAGTAAGTATGCTGGACTAGTACGACCCGCAGCCGACGGTTGCCTGCTAATTGAGTGTGATAGACTTACCGCTGTCGGTCGCCCGAACTAAGTATGCTGGACTAGTACGACCCGCAGCCGACGGTTGCCTGCTAATTGAGTGTGATAGACTTACCGCTGTCGGTCGCCCGAAGTAAGTATGCTGGACTAGTACGACCCGCAGCCGACGGTTGCCTGCTAATTGAGTGTGATAGACTTACCGCTGTCGGTCGCCCGAACTAAGTATGCTGGACTAATACGACCCGCAGCCGACGGTTGCCTGCTAATTGAGTGTGATAGACTTACCGCTGTCGGTCGCCCGAAGTAAGTATGCTGGACTAGTACGACCCGCAGCCGACGGTTGCCTGCTAATTGAGTGTGAGAGACTTACCACTGTCGGTCGCCCGAACTAAGTATGCTGGACTAGTACGACCCGCAGCCGACGGTTGCCTGCTAATTGAGTGTGATAGACTTACCGCTGTCGGTCGCCCGAAGTAAGTATGCTGGACTAGTACGACCCGCAGCCGACGGTTGCCTGCTAATTGAGTGTGATAGACTTACCGCTGTCGGTCGCCCGAACTAAGTATGCTGGACTAGTACGACCCGCAGCCGACGGTTGCCTGCTAACTGAGTGTGATAGACTTACCGCTGTCGGTCGCCCGAAGTAAGTATGCTGGACTAGTACGACCCGCAGCAGACGGTTGCCTGCTAATTGAGTGTGATAGACTTACCGCTGTCGGTCGCCCGAAGTAAGTATGCTGGACTAATACGACCCGCAGACGACGGTTGCCTGCTAATTGAGTGTGATAGACTTACCGCTGTCGGTCGCCCGAAGTAAGTATGCTGGACTAGTACGACCCGCAGCCGACGGTTGCCTGCTAATTGAGTGTGAGAGACTTACCACTGTCGGTCGCCCGAACTAAGTATGCTGGACTAGTACGACCCGCAGCCGACGGTTGCCTGCTAATTGAGTGTGATAGACTTACCGCTGTCGGTCGCCCGAAGTAAGTATGCTGGACTAGTACGACCCGCAGCCGACGGTTGCCTGCTAATTGAGTGTGATAGACTTACCGCTGTCGGTCGCCCGAACTAAGTATGCTGGACTAGTACGACCCGCAGCCGACGGTTGCCTGCTAATTGAGTGTGATAGACTTACCGCTGTCGGTCGCCCGAACTAAGTATGCTGGACTAGTACGACCCGCAGCCGACGGTTGCCTGCTAATTGAGTGTGATAGACTTACCGCTGTCGGTCGCCCGAAGTAAGTATGCTGGACTAGTACGACCCGCAGCCGACGGTTGCCTGCTAATTGAGTGTGATAGACTTACCGCTGTCGGTCGCCCGAAGTAAGTATGCTGGACTAGTACGACCCGCAGCCGACGGTTGCCTGCTAATTGAGTGTGATAGACTTACCGCTGTCGGTCGCCCGAACTAAGTATGCTGGACTAGTACGACCCGCAGCCGACGGTTGCCTGCTAATTGAGTGTGATAGACTTACCGCTGTCGGTCGCCCGAACTAAGTATGCTGGACTAGTACGACCCGCAGCCGACGGTTGCCTGCTAATTGAGTGTGATAGACTTACCGCTGTCGGTCGCCCGAACTAAGTATGCTGGACTAGTACGACCCGCAGCCGACGGTTGCCTGCTAATTGAGTGTGATAGACTTACCGCTGTCGGTCGCCCGAACTAAGTATGCTGGACTAGTACGACCCGCAGCCGACGGTTGCCTGCTAATTGAGTGTGATAGACTTACCGCTGTCGGTCGCCCGAACTAAGTATGCTGGACTAGTACGACCCGCAGCCGACGGTTGCCTGCTAATTGAGTGTGATAGACTTACCGCTGTCGGTCGCCCGAACTAAGTATGCTGGACTAGTACGACCCGCAGCCGACGGTTGCCTGCTAATTGAGTGTGATAGACTTACCGCTGTCGGTCGCCCGAACTAAGTATGCTGGACTAGTACGACCCGCAGCCGACGGTTGCCTGCTAATTGAGTGTGATAGACTTACCGCTGTCGGTCGCCCGAACTAAGTATGCTGGACTAGTACGACCCGCAGCCGACGGTTGCCTGCTAATTGAGTGTGATAGACTTACCGCTGTCGGTCGCCCGAACTAAGTATGCTGGACTAGTACGACCCGCAGCCGACGGTTGCCTGCTAATTGAGTGTGATAGACTTACCGCTGTCGGTCGCCCGAACTAAGTATGCTGGACTAGTACGACCCGCAGCCGACGGTTGCCTGCTAATTGAGTGTGATAGACTTACCGCTGTCGGTCGCCCGAACTAAGTATGCTGGACTAGTACGACCCGCAGCCGACGGTTGCCTGCTAATTGAGTGTGATAGACTTACCGCTGTCGGTCGCCCGAACTAAGTATGCTGGACTAGTACGACCCGCAGCCGACGGTTGCCTGCTAATTGAGTGTGATAGACTTACCGCTGTCGGTCGCCCGAACTAAGTATGCTGGACTAGTACGACCCGCAGCCGACGGTTGCCTGCTAATTGAGTGTGATAGACTTACCGCTGTCGGTCGCCCGAACTAAGTATGCTGGACTAGTACGACCCGCAGCCGACGGTTGCCTGCTAATTGAGTGTGATAGACTTACCGCTGTCGGTCGCCCGAACTAAGTATGCTGGACTAGTACGACCCGCAGCCGACGGTTGCCTGCTAATTGAGTGTGATAGACTTACCGCTGTCGGTCGCCCGAACTAAGTATGCTGGACTAGTACGACCCGCAGCCGACGGTTGCCTGCTAATTGAGTGTGATAGACTTACCGCTGTCGGTCGCCCGAACTAAGTATGCTGGACTAGTACGACCCGCAGCCGACGGTTGCCTGCTAATTGAGTGTGATAGACTTACCGCTGTCGGTCGCCCGAACTAAGTATGCTGGACTAGTACGACCCGCAGCCGACGGTTGCCTGCTAATTGAGTGTTATAGACTTACCGCTGTCGGTCGCCCGAACTAAGTATGCTGGACTAGTACGACCCGCAGCCGACGGTTGCCTGCTAATTGAGTGTGATAGACTTACCGCTGTCGGTCGCCCGAACTAAGTATGCTGGACTAGTACGACCCGCAGCCGACGGTTGCCTGCTAATTGAGTGTGATAGACTTACCGCTGTCGGTCGCCCGAACTAAGTATGCTGGACTAGTACGACCCGCAGCCGACGGTTGCCTGCTAATTGAGTGTGATAGACTTACCGCTGTCGGTCGCCCGAACTAAGTATGCTGGACTAGTACGACCCGCAGCCGACGGTTGCCTGCTAATTGAGTGTGATAGACTTACCGCTGTCGGTCGCCCGAACTAAGTATGCTGGACTAGTACGACCCGCAGCCGACGGTTGCCTGCTAATTGAGTGTGATAGACTTACCGCTGTCGGTCGCCCGAACTAAGTATGCTGGACTAGTACGACCCGCAGCCGACGGTTGCCTGCTAATTGAGTGTGATAGACTTACCGCTGTCGGTCGCCCGAACTAAGTATGCTGGACTAGTACGACCCGCAGCCGACGGTTGCCTGCTAATTGAGTGTGATAGACTTACCGCTGTCGGTCGCCCGAACTAAGTATGCTGGACTAGTACGACCCGCAGCCGACGGTTGCCTGCTCATTGAGTGTGATAGACTTACCGCTGTCGGTCGCCCGAAGTAAGTATGCTGGACTAGTACGACCCGCAGCCGACGGTTGCCTGCTAATTGAGTGTGATAGACTTACCGCTGTCGGTCGCACGAAGTAAGTATGCTGGACTAGTACGACCCGCAGCCGACGGTTGCCTGCTAATTGAGTGTGATAGACTTACCGCTGTCGGTCGCCCGAAGTAAGTATGCTGGACTAGTACGACCCGCAGCCGACGGTTGCCTGCTAATTGAGTGTGATAGACTTACCGCTGTCGGTCGCCCGAAGTAAGTATGCTGGACTAGTACGACCCGCAGCCGACGGTTGCCTGCTAATTGAGTGTGATAGACTTACCGCTGTCGGTCGCCCGAAGTAAGTATGCTGGACTAGTACGACCCGCAGCCGACGGTTGCCTGCTAATTGAGTGTGATAGACTTACCGCTGTCGGTCGCCCGAACTAAGTATGCTGGACTAGTACGACCCGCAGCCGACGGTTGCCTGCTAATTGAGTGTGATAGACTTACCGCTGTCGGTCGCCCGAAGTAAGTATGCTGGACTAGTACGACCCGCAGCCGACGGTTGCCTGCTAATTGAGTGTGATAGACTTACCGCTGTCGGTCGCCCGAAGTAAGTATGCTGGACTAGTACGACCCGCAGCCGACGGTTGCCTGCTAATTGAGTGTGATAGACTTACCGCCGTCGGTCGCCCGAAGTAAGTATGCTGGACTAGTACGACCCGCAGCCGACGGTTGCCTGCTAATTGAGTGTGATAGACTTACCGCTGTCGGTCGCCCGAAGTAAGTATGCTGGACTAGTACGACCCGCAGCCGACGGTTGCCTGCTAATTGAGTGTGATAGACTTACCGCTGTCGGTCGCCCGAAGTAAGTATGCTGGACTAGTACGACCCGCAGCCGACGGTTGCCTGCTAATTGAGTGCGATAGACTTACCGCTGTCGGTCGCCCGAAGTAAGTATGCTGGACTAGTACGACCCGCAGCCGACGGTTGCCTGCTAATTGAGTGTGATAGACTTACCGCTGTCGGTCGCCCGAACTAAGTATGCTGGACTTCTACGACCCGCAGCCGACGGTTGCCTGCTAATTGAGTGTGATAGACTTACCGCTGTCGGTCGCCCGAAGTAAGTATGCTGGACTAGTACGACCCGCAGCCGACGGTCGCCTGCTAATTGAGTGTGATAGACTTACCGCTGTCGGTCGCCCGAAGTAAGTATGCTGGACTAGTACGACCCGCAGCCGACGGTTGCCTGCTAATTGAGTGTGATAGACTTACCGCTGTCGGTCGCCCGAAGTAAGTATGCTGGACTAGTACGACCGGCAGCCGACGGTTGCCTGCTAATTGAGTGTGATAGACTTACCGCTGTCGGTCGCCCGAAGTAAGTATGCTGGACTAGTACGACCCGCAGCCGACGGTCGCCTGCTAATTGAGTGTGATAGACTTACCGCTGTCGGTCGCCCGAAGTAAGTATGCTGGACTAGTACGACCCGCAGCCGACGGTTGCCTGCTAATTGAGTGTGATAGACTTACCGCTGTCGGTCGCCCGAAGTAAGTATGCTGGACTAGTACGACCCGCAGCCGACGGTCGCCTGCTAATTGAGTGTGATAGACTTACCGCTGTCGGTCGCCCGAAGTAAGTATGCTGGACTAGTACGACCGGCAGCCGACGGTTGCCTGCTAATTGAGTGTGATAGACTTACCGCTGTCGGTCGCCCGAAGTAAGTATGCTGGACTAGTACGACCGGCAGCCGACGGTTGCCTGCTAATTGAGTGTGATAGACTTACCGCTGTCGGTCGCCCGAAGTAAGTATGCTGGACTAGTACGACCCGCAGCCGACGGTCGCCTGCTAATTGAGTGTGATAGACTTACCGCTGTCGGTCGCCCGAAGTAAGTATGCTGGACTAGTACGACCCGCAGCCGACGGTTGCCTGCTAATTGAGTGTGATAGACTTACCGCCGTCGGTCGCCCGAAGTAAGTATGCTGGACTAGTACGACCGGCAGCCGACGGTTGCCTGCTAATTGAGTGTGATAGACTTACCGCTGTCGGTCGCCCGAAGTAAGTATGCTGGACTAGTACGACCCGCAGCCGACGGTTGCCTGCTAATTGAGTGTGATAGACTTACCGCTGTCGGTCGCCCGAACTAAGTATGCTGGACTAGTACGACCCGCAGCCGACGGTTGCCTGCTAATTGAGTGTGATAGACTTACCGCTGTCGGTCGCCCGAACTAAGTATGCTGGACTAGTACGACCCGCAGCCGACGGTTGCCTGCTAATTGAGTGTGATAGACTTACCGCTGTCGGTCGCCCGAACTAAGTATGCTGGACTAGTACGACCCGCAGCCGACGGTTGCCTGCTAATTGAGTGTGATAGACTTACCGCTGTCGGTCGCCCGAAGTAAGTATGCTGGACTAGTACGACCCGCAGCCGACGGTTGCCTGCTAATTGAGTGTGATAGACTTACCGCTGTCGGTCGCCCGAACTAAGTATGCTGGACTAGTACGACCCGCAGCCGACGGTTGCCTGCTAATTGAGTGTGATAGACTTACCGCTGTCGGTCGCCCGAACTAAGTATGCTGGACTAGTACGACCCGCAGCCGACGGTTGCCTGCTAATTGAGTGTGATAGACTTACCGCTGTCGGTCGCCCGAACTAAGTATGCTGGACTAGTACGACCCGCAGCCGACGGTTGCCTGCTAATTGAGTGTGATAGACTTACCGCTGTCGGTCGCCCGAACTAAGTATGCTGGACTAGTACGACCCGCAGCCGACGGTTGCCTGCTAATTGAGTGTGATAGACTTACCGCTGTCGGTCGCCCGAACTAAGTATGCTGGACTAGTACGACCCGCAGCCGACGGTTGCCTGCTAATTGAGTGTGATAGACTTACCGCTGTCGGTCGCCCGAACTAAGTATGCTGGACTAGTACGACCCGCAGCCGACGGTTGCCTGCTAATTGAGTGTGATAGACTTACCGCTGTCGGTCGCCCGAACTAAGTATGCTGGACTAGTACGACCCGCAGCCGACGGTTGCCTGCTAATTGAGTGTGATAGACTTACCGCTGTCGGTCGCCCGAACTAAGTATGCTGGACTAGTACGACCCGCAGCCGACGGTTGCCTGCTAATTGAGTGTGATAGACTTACCGCTGTCGGTCGCCCGAACTAAGTATGCTGGACTAGTACGACCCGCAGCCGACGGTTGCCTGCTAATTGAGTGTGATAGACTTACCGCTGTCGGTCGCCCGAACTAAGTATGCTGGACTAGTACGACCCGCAGCCGACGGTTGCCTGCTAATTGAGTGTGATAGACTTACCGCTGTCGGTCGCCCGAACTAAGTATGCTGGACTAGTACGACCCGCAGCCGACGGTTGCCTGCTAATTGAGTGTGATAGACTTACCGCTGTCGGTCGCCCGAACTAAGTATGCTGGACTAGTACGACCCGCAGCCGACGGTTGCCTGCTAATTGAGTGTGATAGACTTACCGCTGTCGGTCGCCCGAACTAAGTATGCTGGACTAGTACGACCCGCAGCCGACGGTTGCCTGCTAATTGAGTGTGATAGACTTACCGCTGTCGGTCGCCCGAACTAAGTATGCTGGACTAGTACGACCCGCAGCCGACGGTTGCCTGCTAATTGAGTGTGATAGACTTACCGCTGTCGGTCGCCCGAACTAAGTATGCTGGACTAGTACGACCCGCAGCCGACGGTTGCCTGCTAATTGAGTGTGATAGACTTACCGCTGTCGGTCGCCCGAACTAAGTATGCTGGACTAGTACGACCCGCAGCCGACGGTTGCCTGCTAATTGAGTGTGATAGACTTACCGCTGTCGGTCGCCCGAACTAAGTATGCTGGACTAGTACGACCCGCAGCCGACGGTTGCCTGCTAATTGAGTGTGATAGACTTACCGCTGTCGGTCGCCCGAACTAAGTATGCTGGACTAGTACGACCCGCAGCCGACGGTTGCCTGCTAATTGAGTGTTATAGACTTACCGCTGTCGGTCGCCCGAACTAAGTATGCTGGACTAGTACGACCCGCAGCCGACGGTTGCCTGCTAATTGAGTGTGATAGACTTACCGCTGTCGGTCGCCCGAACTAAGTATGCTGGACTAGTACGACCCGCAGCCGACGGTTGCCTGCTAATTGAGTGTGATAGACTTACCGCTGTCGGTCGCCCGAACTAAGTATGCTGGACTAGTACGACCCGCAGCCGACGGTTGCCTGCTAATTGAGTGTGATAGACTTACCGCTGTCGGTCGCCCGAACTAAGTATGCTGGACTAGTACGACCCGCAGCCGACGGTTGCCTGCTAATTGAGTGTGATAGACTTACCGCTGTCGGTCGCCCGAACTAAGTATGCTGGACTAGTACGACCCGCAGCCGACGGTTGCCTGCTAATTGAGTGTGATAGACTTACCGCTGTCGGTCGCCCGAACTAAGTATGCTGGACTAGTACGACCCGCAGCCGACGGTTGCCTGCTAATTGAGTGTGATAGACTTACCGCTGTCGGTCGCCCGAAGTAAGTATGCTGGACTAGTACGACCCGCAGCCGACGGTTGCCTGCTAATTGAGTGTGATAGACTTACCGCTGTCGGTCGCCCGAACTAAGTATGCTGGACTAGTACGACCCGCAGCCGACGGTTGCCTGCTAATTGAGTGTGATAGACTTACCGCTGTCGGTCGCCCGAAGTAAGTATGCTGGACTAGTACGACCCGCAGCCGACGGTTGCCTGCTAATTGAGTGTGATAGACTTACCGCTGTCGGTCGCCCGAAGTAAGTATGCTGGACTAGTACGACCCGCAGCCGACGGTTGCCTGCTAATTGAGTGTGATAGACTTACCGCCGTCGGTCGCCCGAAGTAAGTATGCTGGACTAGTACGACCCGCAGCCGACGGTTGCCTGCTAATTGAGTGTGATAGACTTACCGCTGTCGGTCGCCCGAAGTAAGTATGCTGGACTAGTACGACCCGCAGCCGACGGTTGCCTGCTAATTGAGTGTGATAGACTTACCGCTGTCGGTCGCCCGAAGTAAGTATGCTGGACTAGTACGACCCGCAGCCGACGGTTGCCTGCTAATTGAGTGCGATAGACTTACCGCTGTCGGTCGCCCGAAGTAAGTATGCTGGACTAGTACGACCCGCAGCCGACGGTTGCCTGCTAATTGAGTGTGATAGACTTACCGCTGTCGGTCGCCCGAACTAAGTATGCTGGACTTCTACGACCCGCAGCCGACGGTTGCCTGCTAATTGAGTGTGATAGACTTACCGCTGTCGGTCGCCCGAAGTAAGTATGCTGGACTAGTACGACCCGCAGCCGACGGTCGCCTGCTAATTGAGTGTGATAGACTTACCGCTGTCGGTCGCCCGAAGTAAGTATGCTGGACTAGTACGACCCGCAGCCGACGGTTGCCTGCTAATTGAGTGTGATAGACTTACCGCTGTCGGTCGCCCGAAGTAAGTATGCTGGACTAGTACGACCGGCAGCCGACGGTTGCCTGCTAATTGAGTGTGATAGACTTACCGCTGTCGGTCGCCCGAAGTAAGTATGCTGGACTAGTACGACCCGCAGCCGACGGTCGCCTGCTAATTGAGTGTGATAGACTTACCGCTGTCGGTCGCCCGAAGTAAGTATGCTGGACTAGTACGACCCGCAGCCGACGGTTGCCTGCTAATTGAGTGTGATAGACTTACCGCTGTCGGTCGCCCGAAGTAAGTATGCTGGACTAGTACGACCCGCAGCCGACGGTCGCCTGCTAATTGAGTGTGATAGACTTACCGCTGTCGGTCGCCCGAAGTAAGTATGCTGGACTAGTACGACCGGCAGCCGACGGTTGCCTGCTAATTGAGTGTGATAGACTTACCGCTGTCGGTCGCCCGAAGTAAGTATGCTGGACTAGTACGACCGGCAGCCGACGGTTGCCTGCTAATTGAGTGTGATAGACTTACCGCTGTCGGTCGCCCGAAGTAAGTATGCTGGACTAGTACGACCCGCAGCCGACGGTCGCCTGCTAATTGAGTGTGATAGACTTACCGCTGTCGGTCGCCCGAAGTAAGTATGCTGGACTAGTACGACCCGCAGCCGACGGTTGCCTGCTAATTGAGTGTGATAGACTTACCGCCGTCGGTCGCCCGAAGTAAGTATGCTGGACTAGTACGACCGGCAGCCGACGGTTGCCTGCTAATTGAGTGTGATAGACTTACCGCTGTCGGTCGCCCGAAGTAAGTATGCTGGACTAGTACGACCCGCAGCCGACGGTTGCCTGCTAATTGAGTGTGATAGACTTACCGCCGTCGTTCGCCAGAAGTAAGTATGCTGAACTAGTACGACCCGCAGCCGACGGTTGCCTGCTAATTGAATGTGATAGACTTACCGCTGTCGGTCGCCCGAAGTAAGTATGCTGGACTAGTACGACCCGCAGCCGACGGTTGCCTGCTAATTGAGTGTGATAGACTTACCGCTGTCGGTCGCCCGAAGTATGCTGGACTTTACGACCAGCAGCCGACGGTTGCCTGCTAATTGAGTGTGATAGACTTACTGCTGTCGGTCGCCCGAAGTAAGTATGCTGGACTAGTACGACCCGCAGCCGACGGTTGCCTGCTAATTGAGTGTGATAGACTTACCGCTGTCGGTCGCCCGAACTAAGTATGCTGGACTAGTACGACCCGCAGCCGACGGTTGCCTGCTAATTGAGTGTGATAGACTTACCGCTGTCGGTCGCCCGAAGTAAGTATGCTGGACTAGTACGACCCGCAGCCGACGGTTGCCTGCTAATTGAGTGTGATAGACTTACCGCTGTCGGTCGCCCGAAGTAAGTATGCTGGACTAGTACGACCCGGAGCCGACGGTTGCCTGCTAATTGAGTGTGATAGACTTACCGCTGTCGGTCGCCCGAAGTAAGTATGCTGGACTAGTACGACCCGCAGCCGACGGTTGCCTGCTAATTGAGTGTGATAGACTTACCGCTGTCGGTCGCCCGAAGTAAGTATGCTGGACTAGTACGACCCGCAGCCGACGGTTGCCTGCTAATTGAGTGTGATAGACTTACCGCTGTCGGTCGCCCGAACTAAGTATGCTGGACTAGTACGACCCGCAGCCGACGGTTGCCTGCTAATTGAGTGTGATAGACTTACCGCTGTCGGTCGCCCGAAGTAAGTATGCTGGACTAGTACGACCCGCAGCCGACGGTTGCCTGCTAATTGAGTGTGTTAGACTTACCGCTGTCGGTCGCCCGAACTAAGTATGCTGGACTAGTACGACCCGCAGCCGACGGTTGCCTGCTAATTGAGTGTGATAGACTTACCGCTGTCGGTCGCCCGAAGTAAGTATGCTGGACTAGTACGACCCGCAGCCGACGGTTGCCTGCTAATTGAGTGTGATAGACTTACCGCTGTCGGTCGCCCGAACTAAGTATGCTGGACTAGTACGACCCACAGCCGACGGTTGCCTGCTAATTGAGTGTGATAGACTTACAGCTGTCGGTCGCCCGAACTAAGTATGCTGGACTAGTACGACCCGCAGCCGACGGTTGCCTGCTAATTGAGTGTGATAGACTTACCGCTGTCGGTCGCCCGAACTAAGTATGCTGGACTAGTACGACCCGCAGCCGACGGTTGCCTGCTAATTGAGTGTGATAGACTTACCGCTGTCGGTCGCCCGAAGTAAGTATGCTGGACTAGTACGACCCGCAGCCGACGGTTGCCTGCTAATTGAGTGTGATAGACTTACCGCTGTCGGTCGCCCGAACTAAGTATGCTGGACTAGTACGACCCGCAGCCGACGGTTGCCTGCTAATTGAGTGTGATAGACTTACCGCTGTCGGTCGCCCGAAGTAAGTATGCTGGACTAGTACGACCCGCAGCCGACGGTTGCCTGCTAATTGAGTGTGATAGACTTACCGCTGTCGGTCGCCCGAACTAAGTATGCTGGACTAATACGACCCGCAGCCGACGGTTGCCTGCTAATTGAGTGTGATAGACTTACCGCTGTCGGTCGCCCGAAGTAAGTATGCTGGACTAGTACGACCCGCAGCCGACGGTTGCCTGCTAATTGAGTGTGAGAGACTTACCACTGTCGGTCGCCCGAACTAAGTATGCTGGACTAGTACGACCCGCAGCCGACGGTTGCCTGCTAATTGAGTGTGATAGACTTACCGCTGTCGGTCGCCCGAAGTAAGTATGCTGGACTAGTACGACCCGCAGCCGACGGTTGCCTGCTAATTGAGTGTGATAGACTTACCGCTGTCGGTCGCCCGAACTAAGTATGCTGGACTAGTACGACCCGCAGCCGACGGTTGCCTGCTAATTGAGTGTGATAGACTTACCGCTGTCGGTCGCCCGAAGTAAGTATGCTGGACTAGTACGACCCGCAGCCGACGGTTGCCTGCTAATTGAGTGTGATAGACTTACCGCTGTCGGTCGCCCGAAGTAAGTATGCTGGACTAATACGACCCGCAGCCGACGGTTGCCTGCTAATTGAGTGTGATAGACTTACCGCTGTCGGTCGCCCGAAGTAAGTATGCTGGACTAGTACGACCCGCAGCCGACGGTTGCCTGCTAATTGAGTGTGAGAGACTTACCACTGTCGGTCGCCCGAACTAAGTATGCTGGACTAGTACGACCCGCAGCCGACGGTTGCCTGCTAATTGAGTGTGATAGACTTACCGCTGTCGGTCGCCCGAAGTAAGTATGCTGGACTAATACGACCCGCAGCCGACGGTTGCCTGCTAATTGAGTGTGATAGACTTACCGCTGTCGGTCGCCCGAAGTAAGTATGCTGGACTAGTACGACCCGCAGCCGACGGTTGCCTGCTAATTGAGTGTGATAGACTTACCGCTGTCGGTCGCCCGAACTAAGTATGCTGGACTAGTACGACCCGCAGCCGACGGTTGCCTGCTAATTGAGTGTGATAGACTTACCGCTGTCGGTCGCCCGAACTAAGTATGCTGGACTAGTACGACCCGCAGCCGACGGTTGCCTGCTAATTGAGTGTGATAGACTTACCGCTGTCGGTCGCCCGAAGTAAGTATGCTGGACTAGTACGACCCGCAGCCGACGGTTGCCTGCTAATTGAGTGTGATAGACTTACCGCTGTCGGTCGCCCGAAGTAAGTATGCTGGACTAGTACGACCCGCAGCCGACGGTTGCCTGCTAATTGAGTGTGATAGACTTACCGCTGTCGGTCGCCCGAACTAAGTATGCTGGACTAGTACGACCCGCAGCCGACGGTTGCCTGCTAATTGAGTGTGATAGACTTACCGCTGTCGGTCGCCCGAACTAAGTATGCTGGACTAGTACGACCCGCAGCCGACGGTTGCCTGCTAATTGAGTGTGATAGACTTACCGCTGTCGGTCGCCCGAACTAAGTATGCTGGACTAGTACGACCCGCAGCCGACGGTTGCCTGCTAATTGAGTGTGATAGACTTACCGCTGTCGGTCGCCCGAACTAAGTATGCTGGACTAGTACGACCCGCAGCCGACGGTTGCCTGCTAATTGAGTGTGATAGACTTACCGCTGTCGGTCGCCCGAACTAAGTATGCTGGACTAGTACGACCCGCAGCCGACGGTTGCCTGCTAATTGAGTGTGATAGACTTACCGCTGTCGGTCGCCCGAACTAAGTATGCTGGACTAGTACGACCCGCAGCCGACGGTTGCCTGCTAATTGAGTGTGATAGACTTACCGCTGTCGGTCGCCCGAACTAAGTATGCTGGACTAGTACGACCCGCAGCCGACGGTTGCCTGCTAATTGAGTGTGATAGACTTACCGCTGTCGGTCGCCCGAACTAAGTATGCTGGACTAGTACGACCCGCAGCCGACGGTTGCCTGCTAATTGAGTGTGATAGACTTACCGCTGTCGGTCGCCCGAACTAAGTATGCTGGACTAGTACGACCCGCAGCCGACGGTTGCCTGCTAATTGAGTGTGATAGACTTACCGCTGTCGGTCGCCCGAACTAAGTATGCTGGACTAGTACGACCCGCAGCCGACGGTTGCCTGCTAATTGAGTGTGATAGACTTACCGCTGTCGGTCGCCCGAACTAAGTATGCTGGACTAGTACGACCCGCAGCCGACGGTTGCCTGCTAATTGAGTGTGATAGACTTACCGCTGTCGGTCGCCCGAACTAAGTATGCTGGACTAGTACGACCCGCAGCCGACGGTTGCCTGCTAATTGAGTGTGATAGACTTACCGCTGTCGGTCGCCCGAACTAAGTATGCTGGACTAGTACGACCCGCAGCCGACGGTTGCCTGCTAGTTGAGTGTGATAGACTTACCGCTGTCGGTCGCCCGAACTAAGTATGCTGGACTAGTACGACCCGCAGCCGACGGTTGCCTGCTAATTGAGTGTGATAGACTTACCGCTGTCGGTCGCCCGAACTAAGTATGCTGGACTAGTACGACCCGCAGCCGACGGTTGCCTGCTAATTGAGTGTGATAGACTTACCGCTGTCGGTCGCCCGAACTAAGTATGCTGGACTAGTACGACCCGCAGCCGACGGTTGCCTGCTAATTGAGTGTGATAGACTTACCGCTGTCGGTCGCCCGAAGTAAGTATGCTGGACTAGTACGACCCGCAGCCGACGGTTGCCTGCTAATTGAGTGTGATAGACTTACCGCTGTCGGTCGCCCGAACTAAGTATGCTGGACTAGTACGACCCGCAGCCGACGGTTGCCTGCTAATTGAGTGTTATAGACTTACCGCTGTCTGTCGCCCGAACTAAGTATGCTGGACTAGTACGACCCGCAGCCGACGGTTGCCTGCTAATTGAGTGTGATAGACTTACCGCTGTCGGTCGCCCGAACTAAGTATGCTGGACTAGTACGACCCGCAGCCGACGGTTGCCTGCTAATTGAGTGTGATAGACTTACCGCTGTCGGTCGCCCGAACTAAGTATGCTGGACTAGTACGACCCGCAGCCGACGGTTGCCTGCTAATTGAGTGTGATAGACTTACCGCTGTCGGTCGCCCGAACTAAGTATGCTGGACTAGTACGACCCGCAGCCGACGGTTGCCTGCTAATTGAGTGTGATAGACTTACCGCTGTCGGTCGCCCGAACTAAGTATGCTGGACTAGTACGACCCGCAGCCGACGGTTGCCTGCTAATTGAGTGTGATAGACTTACCGCTGTCGGTCGCCCGAACTAAGTATGCTGGACTAGTACGACCCGCAGCCGACGGTTGCCTGCTAATTGAGTGTGATAGACTTACCGCTGTCGGTCGCCCGAACTAAGTATGCTGGACTAGTACGACCCGCAGCCGACGGTTGCCTGCTAATTGAGTGTGATAGACTTACCGCTGTCGGTCGCCCGAACTAAGTATGCTGGACTAGTACGACCCGCAGCCGACGGTTGCCTGCTCATTGAGTGTGATAGACTTACCGCTGTCGGTCGCCCGAAGTAAGTATGCTGGACTAGTACGACCCGCAGCCGACGGTTGCCTGCTAATTGAGTGTGATAGACTTACCGCTGTCGGTCGCCCGAAGTAAGTATGCTGGACTAGTACGACCCGCAGCCGACGGTTGCCTGCTAATTGAGTGTGATAGACTTACCGCTGTCGGTCGCCCGAAGTAAGTATGCTGGACTAGTACGACCCGCAGCCGACGGTTGCCTGCTAATTGAGTGTGATAGACTTACCGCTGTCGGTCGCCCGAAGTAAGTATGCTGGACTAGTACGACCCGCAGCCGACGGTTGCCTGCTAATTGAGTGTGATAGACTTACCGCTGTCGGTCGCCCGAAGTAAGTATGCTGGACTAGTACGACCCGCAGCCGACGGTTGCCTGCTAATTGAGTGTGATAGACTTACCGCTGTCGGTCGCCCGAACTAAGTATGCTGGACTAGTACGACCCGCAGCCGACGGTTGCCTGCTAATTGAGTGTGATAGACTTACCGCTGTCGGTCGCCCGAAGTAAGTATGCTGGACTAGTACGACCCGCAGCCGACGGTTGCCTGCTAATTGAGTGTGATAGACTTACCGCTGTCGGTCGCCCGAAGTAAGTATGCTGGACTAGTACGACCCGCAGCCGACGGTTGCCTGCTAATTGAGTGTGATAGACTTACCGCCGTCGGTCGCCCGAAGTAAGTATGCTGGACTAGTACGACCCGCAGCCGACGGTTGCCTGCTAATTGAGTGTGATAGACTTACCGCTGTCGGTCGCCCGAAGTAAGTATGCTGGACTAGTACGACCCGCAGCCGACGGTTGCCTGCTAATTGAGTGTGATAGACTTACCGCTGTCGGTCGCCCGAAGTAAGTATGCTGGACTAGTACGACCCGCAGCCGACGGTTGCCTGCTAATTGAGTGCGATAGACTTACCGCTGTCGGTCGCCCGAAGTAAGTATGCTGGACTAGTACGACCCGCAGCCGACGGTTGCCTGCTAATTGAGTGTGATAGACTTACCGCTGTCGGTCGCCCGAACTAAGTATGCTGGACTTCTACGACCCGCAGCCGACGGTTGCCTGCTAATTGAGTGTGATAGACTTACCGCTGTCGGTCGCCCGAAGTAAGTATGCTGGACTAGTACGACCCGCAGCCGACGGTCGCCTGCTAATTGAGTGTGATAGACTTACCGCTGTCGGTCGCCCGAAGTAAGTATGCTGGACTAGTACGACCCGCAGCCGACGGTTGCCTGCTAATTGAGTGTGATAGACTTACCGCTGTCGGTCGCCCGAAGTAAGTATGCTGGACTAGTACGACCGGCAGCCGACGGTTGCCTGCTAATTGAGTGTGATAGACTTACCGCTGTCGGTCGCCCGAAGTAAGTATGCTGGACAAGTACGACCCGCAGCCGACGGTCGCCTGCTAATTGAGTGTGATAGACTTACCGCTGTCGGTCGCCCGAAGTAAGTATGCTGGACTAGTACGACCCGCAGCCGACGGTTGCCTGCTAATTGAGTGTGATAGACTTACCGCTGTCGGTCGCCCGAAGTAAGTATGCTGGACTAGTACGACCCGCAGCCGACGGTCGCCTGCTAATTGAGTGTGATAGACTTACCGCTGTCGGTCGCCCGAAGTAAGTATGCTGGACTAGTACGACCGGCAGCCGACGGTTGCCTGCTAATTGAGTGTGATAGACTTACCGCTGTCGGTCGCCCGAAGTAAGTATGCTGGACTAGTACGACCGGCAGCCGACGGTTGCCTGCTAATTGAGTGTGATAGACTTACCGCTGTCGGTCGCCCGAAGTAAGTATGCTGGACTAGTACGACCCGCAGCCGACGGTCGCCTGCTAATTGAGTGTGATAGACTTACCGCTGTCGGTCGCCCGAAGTAAGTATGCTGGACTAGTACGACCCGCAGCCGACGGTTGCCTGCTAATTGAGTGTGATAGACTTACCGCCGTCGGTCGCCCGAAGTAAGTATGCTGGACTAGTACGACCGGCAGCCGACGGTTGCCTGCTAATTGGGTGTGATAGACTTACCGCTGTCGGTCGCCCGAAGTAAGTATGCTGGACTAGTACGACCCGCAGCCGACGGTTGCCTGCTAATTGAGTGTGATAGACTTACCGCCGTCGTTCGCCAGAAGTAAGTATGCTGAACTAGTACGACCCGCAGCCGACGGTTGCCTGCTAATTGAATGTGATAGACTTACCGCTGTCGGTCGCCCGAAGTAAGTATGCTGGACTAGTACGACCCGCAGCCGACGGTTGCCTGCTAATTGAGTGTGATAGACTTACCGCTGTCGGTCGCCCGAAGTAAGTATGCTGGACTTTACGACCAGCAGCCGACGGTTGCCTGCTAATTGAGTGTGATAGACTTACTGCTGTCGGTCGCCCGAAGTAAGTATGCTGGACTAGTACGACCCGCAGCCGACGGTTGCCTGCTAATTGAGTGTGATAGACTTACCGCTGTCGGTCGCCCGAACTAAGTATGCTGGACTAGTACGACCCGCAGCCGACGGTTGCCTGCTAATTGAGTGTGATAGACTTACCGCTGTCGGTCGCCCGAAGTAAGTATGCTGGACTAGTACGACCCGCAGCCGACGGTGTCCTGCTAATTGAGTGTGATAGACTTACCGCTGTCGGTCGCCCGAAGTAAGTATGCTGGACTAGTACGACCCGGAGCCGACGGTTGCCTGCTAATTGAGTGTGATAGACTTACCGCTGTCGGTCGCCCGAAGTAAGTATGCTGGACTAGTACGACCCGCAGCCGACGGTTGCCTGCTAATTGAGTGTGATAGACTTACCGCTGTCGGTCGCCCGAAGTAAGTATGCTGGACTAGTACGACCCGCAGCCGACGGTTGCCTGCTAATTGAGTGTGATAGACTTACCGCTGTCGGTCGCCCGAAGTAAGTATGCTGGACTAGTACGACCCGCAGCCGACGGTTGCCTGCTAATTGAGTGTGATAAACTTACCGCTGTCGGTCGCCCGAACTAAGTATGCTGGACTAGTACGACCCGCAGCAGACGGTTGCCTGCTTATTGAGTGTGATAGACTTACCGCTGTCGGTCGCCCGAAGTAAGTATGCTGGACTAGTACGACCCGCAGCCGACGGTTGCCTGCTAATTAAGTGTGATAGACTTACCGCTGTCGGTCGCCCGAAGTAAGTATGCTGGACTAGTACGACCCGCAGCCGACGGTTGCCTGCTAATTGAGTGTGATAGACTTACCGCCGTCGGTCGCCCGAAGTAAGTATACTGGACTAGTACGACCCGCAGCCGACGGTTCCCTGCTAATCGAGTGTGATAGACTTACCGCTGTCGGTCGCCCGAAGTAAGTATGCTGAACTAGTACGACCCGCAGCCGACGGTTGCCTGCTAATTGAGTGTGATAGACTTACCGCTGTCGGTCGCCCGAACTAAGTATGCTGGACTAGTACGACCCGCAGCCGACGGTTGCCTGCTAATTGAGTGTGATAGACTTACCGCCGTCGGTCGCCCGAAGTAAGTATGCTGGACTAGTACGACCCGCAGCCGACGGTTGCCTGCTAATTGAGTGTGATAGACTTACCGCTGTCGGTCGCCCGAAGTAAGTATGCTGGACTAGTACGACCCGCAGCCGACGGTTGCCTGCTAATTGAGTGTGATAGACTTACCGCTGTCGGTCGCCCGAAGTAAGTATGCTGGACTAGTACGACCCGCAGCCGACGGTTGCCTGCTAATTGAGTGTGATAGACTTACCGCTGTCGGTCGCCCGAAGTAAGTATGCTGGACTAGTACGACCCGCAGCCGACGGTTGCCTGCTAATTGAGTGCGATAGACTTACCGCTGTCGGTCGCCCGAAGTAAGTATGCTGGACTAGTACGACCCGCAGCCGACGGTTGCCTGCTAATTGAGTGTGATAGACTTACCGCCGTCGGTCGCCCGAAGTAAGTATGCTGGACTAGTACGAACCGCAGCCGACGGTTGCCTGCTAATTGAGTGTGATAGACTTACCGCTGTCGGTCGCCCGAAGTAAGTATGCTGGACTAGTACGACCCGCAGCCGACGGTTGCCTGCTAAATGAGTGTGATAGACTTACCGCCGTCGGTCGCCCGAAGTAAGTATGCTGGACTAGTACGTCCCGCAGCCGACGGTTGCCTGCTAATTGAGTGTGATAGACTTACCGCTGTCGGTCGCCCGAAGTAAGTATGCTGGACTAGTACGACCCGCAGCCGACGGTTGCCTGCTAATTGAGTGTGATAGACTTACCGCTGTCGGTCGCCCGAAGTAAGTATGCTGGACTAGTACGACCCGCAGCCGACGGTTGCCTGCTAATTGAGTGTGATAGACTTACCGCTGTCGGTCGCCCGAAGTAAGTATGCTGGACCAGTACGACCCGCAGCCGACGGTTGCCTGCTAATTGAGTGTGATAGACTTACCGCTGTCGGTCGCCCGAAGTAAGTATGCTGGACTAGTACGACCCGCAGCCGACGGTTGCCTGCTAATTGAGTGTGATAGACTTACCGCAGTCGGTCGCCCGAACTAAGTATGCTGGTCTAGTACGACCCGCAGCCGACGGTTGCCTGCTAATTGAGTGTGATAGACTTACCGCTGTCCGTCGCCCGAAGTAAGTATGCTGGACTAGTACGACCCTCAGCCGACGGTTGCCTGCTAATTGAGTGTGATAGACTTACCGCTGTCGGTCGCCCGAAGTAAGTATGCTGGACTAGTGCGAACCGCAGCCGACGGTTGCCTGCTAATTGAGTGTGATAGACTTACCGCTGTCGGTCGCCCGAACTAAGTATGCTGGACTAGTACGACCCGCAGCCGACGGTTGCCTGCTAATTGAGTGTGATAGACTTACCGCTGTCGGTCGCCCGAACTAAGTATGCTGGACTAGTACGACCCGCAGCCGACGGTTGCCTGCTAATTGAGTGTGATAGACTTACCGCTGTCGGTCGCCCGAACTAAGTATGCTGGACTAGTACGACCCGCAGCCGACGGTTGCCTGCTAATTGAGTGTGATAGACTTACCGCTGTCGGTCGCCCGAACTAAGTATGCTGGACTAGTACGACCCGCAGCCGACGGTTGCCTGCTAATTGAGTGTGATAGACTTACCGCTGTCGGTCGCCCGAAGTAAGTATGCTGGACTAGTACGACCCGCAGCCGACGGTTGCCTGCTAATTGAGTGTGATAGACTTACCGCTGTCGGTCGCCCGAAGTAAGTATGCTGGACTAGTACGACCCGCAGCCGACGGTTGCCTGCTAATTGAGTGTGATAGACTTACCGCTGTCGGTCGCCCGAAGTAAGTATGCTGGACTAGTACGACCCGCAGCCGACGGTTGCCTGCTAATTGAGTGTGATAGACTTACCGCTGTCGGTCGCCCGAAGTAAGTATGCTGGACTAGTACGACCCGCAGCCGACGGTTGCCTGCTAATTGAGTGTGATAGACTTACCGCTGTCGGTCGCCCGAAGTAAGTATGCTGGACTAGTACGACCCGCAGCCGACGGTTGCCTGCTAATTGAGTGTGATAGACTTACCGCTGTCGGTCGCCCGAACTAAGTATGCTGGACTAGTACGACCCGCAGCCGACGGTTGCCTGCTAATTGAGTGTGATAGACTTACCGCTGTCGGTCGCCCGAAGTAAGTATGCTGGACTAGTACGACACGCAGCCGACGGTTGCCTGCTAATTGAGTGTGATAGACTTACCGCTGTCGGTCGCCCGAAGTAAGTATGCTGGACTAGTACGACCCGCAGCCGACGGTTGCCTGCTAATTGAGTGTGATAGACTTACCGCCGTCGGTCGCCCGAAGTAAGTATGCTTTACTAGTACGACCCGCAGCCGACGGTTGCCTGCTAATTGAGTGTGATAGACTTACCGCTGTCGGTCGCCCGAAGTAAGTATGCTGGACTAGTACGACCCGCAGCCGACGGTTGCCTGCTAATTGAGTGTGATAGACTTACCGCTGTCGGTCGCCCGAAGTAAGTATGCTGGACTAGTACGACCCGCAGCCGACGGTTGCCTGCTAATTGAGTGTGATAGACTTACCGCTGTCGGTCGCCCGAAGTAAGTATGCTGGACTAGTACGACCCGCAGCCGACGGTTGCCTGCTAATTGAGTGTGATAGACTTACCGCTGTCGGTCGCCCGAACTAAGTATGCTGGACTTCTACGACCCGCAGCCGACGGTTGCCTGCTAATTGAGTGTGATAGACTTACCGCTGTCGGTCGCCCGAAGTAAGTATGCTGGACTAGTACGACCCGCAGCCGACGGTCGCCTGCTAATTAAGCGTGACAGACTTACCGCTGTCGGTCGCCCGAACTAAGTATGCTGGACTAGTACGACCCGCAGCCGACGGTTGCCTGCTAATTGAGTGTGATAGACTTACCGCTGTCGGTCGCCCGAAGTAAGTATGCTGGACTAGTACGACCCGCAGCCGACGGTTGCCTGCTGATTGAGTGTGATAGACTTACCGCTGTCGGTCGCCCGAACTAAGTATGCTGGACTAGTACGACCCGCAGCCGACGGTTGCCTGCTAATTGAGTGTGATAGACTTACCGCTGTCGGTCGCCCGAAGTAAGTATGCTGGACTAGTACGACCCGCAGCCGACGGTTGCCTGCTAATTGAGTGTGATAGACTTACCGCTGTCGGTCGCCCGAACTAAGTATGCTGGACTAGTACGACCCGCAGCCGACGGTTGCCTGCTAATTGAGTGTGATAGACTTACCGCTGTCGGTCGCCCGAAGTAAGTATGCTGGACTAGTACGACCCGCAGCCGACGGTTGCCTGCTAATTGAGTGGGATAGACTTACCGCTGTCGGTCGCCCGAACTAAGTATGCTGGACTAGTACGACCCGCAGCCGACGGTTGCCTGCTAATTGAGTGTGATAGACTTTCCGCCGTCGGTCGCCCGAAGTAAGTATGCTGGACTAGTACGACCGGCAGCCGACGGTTGCCTGCTAATTGAGTGTGATAGACTTACCGCTGTCGGTCGCCCGAAGTAAGTATGCTGGACTAGTACGACCCGCAGCCGACGGTTGCCTGCTAATTGAGTGTGATAGACTTACCGCCGTCGGTCGCCCGAAGTAAGTATGCTGAACTAGTACGACCCGCAGCCGACGGTTGCCTGCTAATTGAATGTGATAGACTTACCGCTGTCGGTCGCCCGAAGTAAGTATGCTGGACTAGTACGACCCGCAGCCGACGGTTGCCTGCTAATTGAGGGTGATAGACTTACCGCTGTCGGTCGCCCGAAGTAAGTATGCTGGACTTTACGACCAGCAGCCGACGGTTGCCTGCTAATTGAGTGTGATAGACTTACTGCTGTCGGTCGCCCGAAGTAAGTATGCTGGACTAGTACGACCCGCAGCCGACGGTTGCCTGCTAATTGAGTGTGATAGACTTACCGCTGTCGGTCGCCCGAACTAAGTATGCTGGACTAGTACGACCCGCAGCCGACGGTTGCCTGCTAATTGAGTGTGATAGACTTACCGCTGTCGGTCGCCCGAACTAAGTATGCTGGACTAGTACGACCCGCAGCCGACGGTTGCCTGCTAATTGAGTGTGACAGACTTACCGCTGTCGGTCGCCCGAAGTAAGTATGCTGGACTAGTACGACCCGCAGCCGACGGTTGCCTGCTAATTGAGTGTGATAGACTTACCGCCGTCGGTCGCCCGAAGTAATTATGCTGGACTAGTACGACCCGCAGCCGACGGTTGCCTGCTAATTGAGTGTGATAAACTTACCGCTGTCGGTCGCCCGAAGTAAGTATGCTGGACTAGTACGACCCGCAGCCGACGGTTGCCTGCTAATTGAGTGTGATAGACTTACTGCTGTCGGTCGCCCGAAGTAAGTATGCTGGACTAGTACGACCCGCAGCCGACGGTTGCCTGCTAATTGAGTGTGATAGACTTACCGCCGTCGGTCGCCCGAAGTAAGTATGCTGGACTAGTACGACCCGCAGCCGACGGTTGCCTGCTAATTGAGTGTGATAGACTTACCGCTGTCGGTCGCCCGAAGTAAGTATGCTGGACTAGTACGACCCGCAGCCGACGGTTGCCTGCTAATTGAGTGTGATAGACTTACCGCTGTCGGTCGCCCGAAGTAAGTATGCTGGACTAGTACGACCCGCAGCCGACGGTTGCCTGCTAATTGAGTGTGATAGACTTACCGCTGTCGGTCGCCCGAAGTAAGTATGCTGGACCAGTACGACCCGCAGCCGACGGTTGCCTGCTAATTGAGTGTGATAGACTTACCGCTGTCGGTCGCCCGAAGTAAGTATGCTGGACTAGTACGACCCGCAGCCGACGGTTGCCTGCTAATTGAGTGTGATAGACTTACCGCAGTCGGTCGCCCGAACTAAGTATGCTGGTCTAGTACGACCCGCAGCCGACGGTTGCCTGCTAATTGAGTGTGATAGACTTACCGCTGTCGGTCGCCCGAAGTAAGTATGCTGGACTAGTACGACCCTCAGCCGACGGTTGCCTGCTAATTGAGTGTGATAGACTTACCGCTGTCGGTCGCCCGAAGTAAGTATGCTGGACTAGTACGACCCGCAGCCGACGGTTGCCTGCTAATTGAGTGTGATAGACTTACCGCTGTCGGTCGCCCGAAGTAAGTATGCTGGACTAGTACGACCCGCAGCCGACGGTTGCCTGCTAATTGAGTGTGATAGACTTGCCGCTGTCGGTCGCCCGAAGTAAGTATGCTGGACTAGTACGACCCGCAGCCGACGGTTGCCTGCTAATTGAGTGTGATAGACTTACCGCTGTCGGTCGCCCGAACTAAGTATGCTGGACTAGTACGACCCGCAGCCGACGGTTGCCGGCTAATTGAGTGTGATAGACTTACCACTGTCGGTCGCCCGAAGTAAGTATGCTGGACTAGTACGACCCGCAGCCGACGGTTGCCTGCTAATTGAGTGTGATAGACTTACCGCTGTCGGTCGCCCGAAGTAAGTATGCTGGACTAGTACGACCCGCAGCCGACGGTTGCCTGCTAATTGAGTGTGATAGATTTACCGCCGTCGGTCGCCCGAAGTAAGTATGCTGGACTAGTACGACCCGCAGCCGACGGTTGCCTGCTAATTGAGTGTGATAGACTTACCGCTGTCGGTCGCCCGAAGTAAGTATGCTGGACTAGTACGACCCGCAGCCGACGGTTGCCTGCTAATTGAGTGTGATAGACCTACCGCTGTCGGTCGCCTGAAGTAAGTATGCTGGACTAGTACGACCCGCAGCCGACGGTTGCCTGCTAATTGAGTGTGATAGACTTACCGCTGTCGGTCGCCCGAAGTAAGTATGCTGGACTAGTACGACCCGCAGCCGACGGTTGCCTGCTAATTGAGTGTGATAGACTTACCGCTGTCGGTCGCCCGAAGTAAGTATGCTGGACTAGTACGACCCGCAGCCGACGGTTGCCTGCTAATTGAGTGTGATAGACTTACCGCTGTCGGTCGCCCGAACTAAGTATGCTGGACTAGTACGACCCGCAGCCGACGGTTGCCTGCTAATTGAGTGTGATAGACTTACCGCTGTCGGTCACCCGAAGTAAGTATGCTGGACTAGTACGACCCGCAGCCGACGGTTGCCTGCTAATTGAGTGTGATAGACTTACCGCTGTCGGTCGCCCGAAGTAAGTATGCTGGACTAGTACGACCCGCAGCCGACGGTTGCCTGCTAATTGAGTGTGATAGACTTACCGCTGTCGGTCGCCCGAAGTAAGTATGCTGGACTAGTACGACCCGCAGCCGACGGTTGCCTGCTAATTGAGTGTGATAGACTTACCGCTGTCGGTCGCCCGAAGTAAGTATGCTGGATTAGTACGACCCGCAGCCGACAGTTGCCTGCTAATTGAGTGTGATAGACTTACCGCTGTCGGTCGCCCGAAGTAAGTATGCTGGACTAGTACGACCCGCAGCCGACGGTTGCCTGCTAATTGAGTGTAATAGACTTACCGCTGTCGGTCGCCCGAAGTAAGTATGCTGGACTAGTACGACCCGCAGCCGACGGTTGCCTGCTAATTGAGTGTGATAGACTTACCGCTGTCGGTCGCCCGAAGTAAGTATGCTGGACTAGTACGACCCGCAGCCGACGGTTGCCTGCTAATTGAGTGTGTTAGACTTACCGCTGTCGGTCGCCCGAACTAAGTATGCTGGACTAGTACGACCCGCAGCCGACGGTTGCCTGCTAATTGAGTGTGATAGACTTACCGCTGTCGGTCGCCCGAAGTAAGTATGCTGGACTAGTACGACCCGCAGCCGACGGTTGCCTGCTAATTGAGTGTGATAGACTTACCGCTGTCGGTCGCCCGAAGTAAGTATGCTGGACTAGTACGACCCGCAGCCGACGGTTGCCTGCTAATTGAGTGTGATAGACTTACCGCTGTCGGTCGCCCGAAGTAAGTATGCTGGACTAGTACGACCCGCAGCCGACGGTTGCCTGCTAATTGAGTGTGATAGACTTACCACCGTCGGTCGCCCGAAGTAAGTATGCTGGACTAGTACGACCCGCAGCCGACGGTTGCCTGCTAATTGAGTGTGATAGACTTACCGCTGTCGGCCGCCCGAAGTAAGTATGCTGGACTAGTACGACCCGCAGCCGACGGTTGCCTGCTAATTGAGTGTGATAGACTTACCGCTGTCGGTCGCCCGAAGTAAGTATGCTGGACTAGTACGACCCGCAGCCGACGGTTGCCTGCTAATTGAGTGTGATAGACTTACCGCTGTCGGGCGCCCGAAGTAAGTATGCTGGACTAGTACGACCCGCAGCCGACGGTTGCCTGCTAATTGAGTGTGATAGACTTACCGCCGTCGGTCGCCCGAAGTAAGTATGCTGGACTAGTACGACCTGCAGCCGACGGTTGCCTGCTAATTGGGTGTGATAGACTTACCGCTGTCGGTCGCCCGAACTAAGTATGCTGGACTAGTACGACCCGCAGCCGACGGTTGCCTGCTAATTGAGTGTGATAGACTTACCGCTGTCGGTCGCCCGAAGTAAGTATGCTGGACTAGTACGACCCGCAGCCGACGGTTGCCTGCTAATTGAGTGTGATAGACTTACCGCTGTCGGGCGCCCGAAGTAAGTATGCTAGACTAGTACGACCCGCAGCCGACGGTTGCCTGCTAATTGAGTGTGATAGACTTACCGCTGTCGGTCGCCCGAAGTAAGTATGCTGGACTAGTACGACCCGCAGCCGACGGTTGCCTGCTAATTGGGTGTGATAGACTTACCGCTGTCGGTCGCCCGAACTAAGTATGCTGGACTAGTACGACCCGCAGCCGACGGTTGCCTGCTAATTGAGTGTGATAGACTTACCGCTGTCGGCCGCCCGAAGTAAGTATGCTGGACTAGTACGACCCGCAGCCGACGGTTGCCTGCTAATTGAGTGTGATAGACTTACCGCTGTCGGTCGCCCGAAGTAAGTATGCTGGACTAGTACGACCCGCAGCCGACGGTTGCCTGCTAATTGAGTGTGATAGACTTACCGCTGTCGGGCGCCCGAAGTAAGTATGTTGGACTAGTACGACCCGCAGCCGACGGTTGCCTGCTAATTGAGTGTGATAGACTTACCGCCGTCGGTCGCCCGAAGTAAGTATGCTGGACTAGTACGACCCGCAGCCGACGGTTGCCTGCTAATTGAGTGTGATAGACTTACCGCTGTCGGTCGCCCGAACTAAGTATGCTGGACTAGTACGACCCGCAGCCGACGGTTGCCTGCTAATTGAGTGTGATAGACCTACCGCTGTCGGTCGCCCGAAGTATGTATGCTGGACTAGTACGACATGCAGCCGACGGTTGCCTGCTAATTGAGTGTGATAGACTTACCGCTGTCGGTCTCCCGAACTAAGTATGCTAGACTAGTACGACCCGCAGCCGACGGTTGCCTGCTAATTGAGTGTGATAGACTTACCGCTGTCGGTCGCCCGAAGTAAGTATGCTGGACTAGTACGACCCGCAGCCGACGGTTGCCTGCTAATTGAGTGTGATAGACTTACCGCCGTCGGTCGCCCGAAGTAGGTATGCTGGACCAGTACGACTAGCAGCTGACGGTTGCCTGCGGACTAGGTACCGCGAACTAAGTATGAATCACTTCCCTTTCAACTGTCACCCGAGGACTGACCCCTGAATTCATAGATGTGACTTACTCTGAAGTCGAGCTTCAACTTATTCAAGTTCGTCTTGCAACGAGCAAGCGCTCTTCATAAATGCACCTTACCTTGAACCGATCTTGAACCGAACTTGAAGCGAACTTGAAGCGCCCAAATTTCAAGACTGGTTGGACCTATCTTGAACGCGACTTCTTCTTAGTCGTTTCAACATGGCGGCTTGGCGAAGTGACGCCGCAGAGCGGATCTCCGCCTTCGAATTCGCAACTCGCGCGTGCGATGTCGTCTTCGGGGACGTGTTTCCTTGGCCACGAGTCCCGCGACCATCAATTCGGGACCGGGAAAACCCAATGGAGCGCTACAACGACGGGCAGTTCCTGGCGCGGTACCGCTTTACGAAGGGCACCGTGCGAGAGCTGCTCGGGATGCTGCCGCTACAAACGAGCATTGACTGCAGGGGGCTTCCGCTGACCCCCATGCTGCAACTGCTGGTCACGCTGCGGTTTTATGGTGCCGGGACCTTCCAGGTTGTGACTGGGGACCTCGTGAACGTGTCCCAACAAACAGTGTGCCGCGCGGTCGGAGTAGGTGATAGTAGAAGCTAGGGTGGTGATTTGAACCTTTCGCACCAGGCTCCTTTTTCTTATTTTTCGCCTCATACTCCTTTGCGGTTTAAGTATGCTTCAAGAATCTTTTGGAACGGGGACACTTTACGTCAACGAGGCCATTTGTTCCAAGTAGTCAGTCAGGGAATGCTGCTAGAAATCCGTCCCTCCTATTAACGAATAAGCCGCACTTCTGCACAGTGCAGTTTTCCTGTTCCACGTACAGTTATAAAGCAGCATCCTCATTGATTCTACCATATTCTGTTGCGGATGAAGAAAGTCTTTGGGTACACGATACTTGAAACAAGTCTGGCACTGTACGTTGTGGTTCGACACCCACTAATGTCGTCGTCCTTATAGAGCCTCGTCATTTAATCGTTACCTCGTCACCTCATATTGCTCTTCATCAACAGTAAGTACAATAGGCTACCGCCATATTACAATCCAAGAATTGAAAAATTGAGTCGTTCAGTCCTCCAACAAGTTTATTATTTATATAATGTTATTACGTTACGTTACCTCGAGACGATCGACGTCCATCGTCGATCTTCAAATACTTATACCTGCATAGAAATTAGACCAGCTCGGAGCACTTGGAGCGAAAGCTCGCGCTGCAGAAGCCACCCCGCCCCTGCCCGTTTCGATTTGGAAGAGCATCGTACCGGTGTGCGGTCGTGTATCACTACTGCGTGGTGCACGTTTGCGGTTGTACCGCACTGGCTACATTGCTCATCTACAGCTGAGAGTCAGACGCCCACTAAGGCGGACTAACTTCCGGCAGTATAAACATACACACAACAATTTGCAATTATACTTCGTCTCATTCTAGGATGGACTAAAGGCCAAAGCCACGGGCCGCCAGGTCCAATCACGTTCCACGCTAAACTATGACACGCTTAGCGTTGGTTAGGTTTGGACGAATGATGCTCCGAATCCAAAAACGCTGCGTCATTTTTATAGCATTGACGCTGCAAAGAGCCAGTAAGCCGGGGCTTTATTTGCAATGTAAAATCGTTGAGTCACCCATTGCTCGATCTGAACCACTGTCGGCCCATTCCCATCGGTGATCCGAGGCGCGGGCACCGATACGTGCTTCGAAGCAAAATACCACACAATGTCTAAGTGGCTGGTGATTGGATCTGGCGGTTCGTAGCTTCTGCCTTTAGTCCATCGTAGGGTGAGACGAAGCATAGACGCATAATAACGAAGAGCACAGCGTGCCGCCTCTTTTCTTTGGATGCCTTTTCTTAAACCAGCGCAAGCTCGCGCGTTCTCTCTTTTGAGACGGTTAGAACGGTCGCACATAAAACCCGCGTTTCTCCTGCCCGGCCGCTTCCTCCTCTCATTATGTGTAGTTGGTTATAACTAAATAAGCTATAATAAGGGTGTATTATTCATATTTACTTTCAGTTTCAGCCAGGGAAAAGGAGTTTCGCGGGAACTAGAGCAAATAAATTAGCTGCGCTTAGAGTATCGGCACTCTCTTCCCCGACAGTGTTGTGAACGCCGCCATTCTGGTGCTTGTGCAATGCAGGCGCAACTGCCGATCGTCATGATTCAAAAGTGCGACATCCTCATCATTAGATTCGGTGTTATGAAGCTCATGTGATGTTGCTTTGCTTTGTCGCAAACTGTTTAAAGTGGAGGACGGAAAAGCGTTTCTTGTGATTTCAAATAAAGCTTCAAAAAACTGGCAAGCGTGATTTTAAGCCACAATATGGCCAAGTGTCGCTACTCTGACGCGTAGCTTATTTAATGACACTATTCATGCTCTTGTTCAAGAGGCTTGTAATACCTGGAGGGGCCATGACGTAAGCCCCGTGGATTCCACAATCCACTACCTTTTAACACCTGCCTCTTCCTCATTGTTCCCGCTTGTGCCAGTAAATTAGCTACGGTTCAGAGTAACGACACTCGGCCATATTGTGGCTTAAAATCATGGTTGCCAGTTACCTGAAGCTTTATCTAAAATCACAAGAAACGCTTTTCCGTCCCCCACAAATGTTTAAACAACCCGCGACAGAGCATTGCAATATTGCATCAGCTTCCTAGCACCGCATCTAATGCTGAGGAAGTCGTACTTTTGGATCATGACGATCGGCAGTTGCGTTCGCTCTGAACAAGACCCAAAATGGCGGCACCCAAAACAATTTTGGGGAACGGAGTGCCGATACGTTAAAGGGCAACTCCACTGCATTTTTACAATTTTCGGGTTATGATCTATTTAGTCGAAGTCGGCGACCCTGAATCACGAGATATAATTTGTTTTTCGGTAGCGTGTATAGTTTTGTAGATATCGCGAATCCAAGTATCGCTACGGCGGCACGGCGAAACCGAAACTACCGGCTGAAGCAGCCTGGCAACATTGATAGTAGTGGCGCGTCGTCGGCATGACCTAGTTTTGGTCCCGCGCTCCCGAGCCGACGCACCGTCAATGTCGACTCAGTCGCACGTGGAGTTTCAAAACAGAAGGTAAGTTGCACATTTTCTTTTTTACCGCTTTACTTTGTTAATATGCACCAAATGTAGTAAGTTTTAGTGTGCATTTATAAATTTGCCAGCCAAAAAGCGAATCCGACTGCTATAAATATGACGCGGTCAGTGCCGGCGCAGCGTAACTGTATTTTTTTCTTGCTCGCGGACCGAGAGAAAAAGGAATAATGGGAGATATAGGGACATATGTATCCACAAGCGGTCTAAGTTGCTAAGCTTTATGTGCACGCAAGTTAGATCAGCCGCGACCTGCTGCGTCCGGCCGATCGCGCTGGAGCAGCCGGCGGACGGTACGCGAACAGCGACGGCACTGCATCGTTCTTCAAAGACGCGTGTTTCGTGGAGAAACATGCAACAGTCAGCAGCCGCAGATCCCGTGTGTAGGTGTCTGACGTAAAGTGCCGGGAGCAGAGCTTCGCGTTGGAGCTCGGAGTCGACGATCTTCCGAAGTCTATCCGGCGAACGGCACCGACCCACACCTTGTGCCTCTTCCGGTCTCTCGGGAACCTGTGGAACCGCAGCTCCGGGTTGCGCACTGGGTTGCTGGTGCAACACACTGCACTACAAGTCGTGCTCGACATTGCCCAACGCGAGCCCGGCGAGTCTCTCCGGCTCCACGACACGCGCGTGAGCGAGCAGCACCATTTTGCTCTCTTCCGTGCTGTCGCGGAAGCAATGCTGGAGTTAAATGAACTGCCTGGGCGCTCATAAAAATAGGAGAACACAGAATAACGTGGTAGACACCTCTTGCCGTCAGCAGAATCGCAGAATGCCACGGGAAACGAAGCGTCCGCTGCGTCCGCACAAGAGCGTAGGACTAGACCTACGTCATTGCCCAGTGTTGCTTCACTAGCTCACCCGGTGCCAGCGTTGCTTACCCTCTTTCGGGACGCTAACCGAGCCGGGAGAACATTTTTAATATTGGTTTCAATCGGTAATGCGGCGTCGGTTTGACGTGATATTTTGGGTATGGCCGTATTTTGCCCCCCTAAAGCGATATCTGTCATTTCGATAGGGTCGACATTTTGAGTGGAGTTGCCCTTTAAAGCTCATTTAGTGACTCTCGGCATAAAATGAACTCGGGTGTATTATTTTCCTCTTCGTCTTTATTATTTATTGATTTCAATCATATCAAATAATGAACACATTATATCACGCTACGCGTGTGTAATTATTTGTCTTAGATTTATTAACCTGACCCAGTACTTAAACCATTCATTTATCGATAGTAAATCTTTCAATATATTTTTTAAATGTGAAGGTAAAAAGACACGGAAATTGATGATGATCATATTTTGCCAACGCCGCCCTCGGAAATGTTTTGAACACTAGAAATCAGCAGTTTGTCTGCCATCCGCCAGGTAGCGCAACAAAACACCCAAACAGTTTTTAATTGTTTTTAAAATTAGCTAAGCTCTACACCCATTAAGAAACCAAAGCAAGATCATTGTGAAAATTTAATACATCGCAAGGTATATCTATTCCAAACAATAAATGTTATTAGATGCCAGTAAATCTGTTTGATGTCCAAAAAAGATATGCGTCAAAAACAGGTAAGTTTGAAGGGCTCCTGGAGCGTTATGACTTTGAAAATGAAAAAAAAAGCCATTGTCCACCTCTTGGGCAACCATTGTAGCTCTAAATGTTATAATAGATTTTATCATAGTTTAATTATTTCCTCAGCGGCATTTGAAGTACCATGAGTCGAAGCACAAAAAAGTGCTACATTTGATATAAAATATCTAAACAAAAAAAATGTTTACACAACATTAAATTTTTTTGTGCATATTACCAATTATAAGCACTAAATCTGTAGCTAATTTCACTGACCTAGCGCTTGTCATTAAAAACATATTTGTGCTGAAAAATGTCAATTTTAGGGCAATATTTGGAGGGATGAAAAAAACAAAGTAGTGAAAATACCAAAAAAGTGTATCGTTACATTCTGCTCCGACATCATCTTAACAAAACTGCTATATTGGAACCGTGCTATCTTCAATGGATCGTTCATAAAACATGAACTTGCGGAGCAAGTGAGGGTTCGCGCCATCATATTCGCAACGCTACAAACGCGCATGAACAGTAAAAGCCAACACATATATAATATCAAATGAAAGAGGATTGCATTGCCTTTCGAATGACATCAATCCCACAAAACATTATTTAAAAGGAGATGAGTAATGACCTGCCAAAAAGTACCTAAACTGCCACATTCAGTGGGACCGTGGTCTTAATACCTGCCGCAAGTCGCGGCTTTAACTGCATTCAAGTTTATCGAAAAGCAATTCCTCTGCCCGTGAAGCATCGCTTCCACCTGAGTGAATACCCCCTCTACAGATATCAATTCAAGACGTCAATCGCAGCCGCACGCGAACAGCACAAAAAAAAAAAAAAAATGAAGAAAGAAAACACAATAGAAATGTTGGCTACGACACGCCGTGCGGCGAAGCAAACACGTGGCTTGGAACCACAGTGGAGCGGTTTGATTTATGGGCTTTAAAATAATTATGGCATGAGCGTTTACTTTTTACTAAGAGATCAATCCCCTGAGCCGTTCAGAATACTCTTAGAAGTATGACGTTACTGAGAAAAATCAACATGCAGGGAATATGATTTATTAATTAGGTGGTCACCGAGAACATGCGTACCTTCCATACGGCCAGTATAAAAGACGGAAACGCAGAGCTCAGAAGTAGTGGTGGGTGTAGTGTGTACAATAAAGGGATTCGTCGTTTGGCTTTCGAGGCGAGCAGACGTATCGCAATGAGCTCCGTCGGAGCGGTATCAACGGCCGCTGATAGCCGTGGTTTCAAGGATGAACGCAGCAGCGAGGACTGCAGGATTATCATGCCCCCGATCCCGGCGGGCGAGCATCTGCTAAATTCTGTCTTTTTGCACGCCGATATCGGAGCAAGACCGTACCGGATCGAAGATTTTAAGGCCGGGCTGGAGAACGCAGGAGTGCTCAAGGACATAGCTGCGTTTGGTTCATTTCAGATGAACCACGTATGGCTGGCGACCCTGAAGACACCCGCTGCCAAAAAGAAGTTGGCTGACGTCAAGGCCTTCGAAGTTAAAGGCAGGCAGTGCATCATCCTCGACCCGGACCGGGCGGAGGTGCGCCTCAAGTTGCATTGGATTCCCTTTTACCTGCCCGACGACTGCGTAAAGCGAGCCCTGGAACCTTTCGGCAAAGTCGAGGAAGTTTCCCGAGAGACCTGGCGCGTCGGCGGATTCGAGGGAGTCCAGTCGACCACGAGGACGGTGAGACTAACCCTAAAAGAGGGCGTCACCATTGAGCACCTGCCGCATCAGCTCCGGCTCGTTGGCTGCACTGCGCTGGTCCTGGCGCCAGGACGGGCACCGCTCTGCCTTCGGTGCCGCAAGACCGGCCACATCCGGAAGGAGTGTCGTGTGCCCCGCTGTGAAGGCTGTCGACGCTTCGGGCACACTAGAAGCGAGTGTGTCAGGACATACGCCGTCGTGGCCCACGCGGGGGCGGAAGAAGACCTGGCGGAACACATCATGGACCAGGTCGAGGCGGAAGCGGCGACGGCAGAAGCCGGAGGGACCACCATCAACCCCGAACCTCGGGGTCAGGGTGGAACATCCGCAAGTACTTCTTCAGCCCAACCCCAGGTATTCCCAGCTGAGGTGAAAACCCAAGCGAACGTCACTCCAACGCAAGAAACGGCAGGCAGCGGGCCTACTCATCCTCTGCCGCCCCAAGAACCCGACGGCAAAGAAGACGAACACCGGGCACACCGGGTGTCAGTAGCCCCCGCCCAAAAGGCGGACCGCGAGGACGATGGCGTCCAAATGGAGGCCGTGGACGGCTCTGCCAAGCGGCCTCTCCCGCCATCAGCTACACCGGACGACGAGCACCCAGCGGGGCTCCAGAACACGGTGCTCGAAAGGTGGAGAACGGTCATGTCCAAGAGGGGCAAATACCAAGGAGGAAGGCCTCGAACCTCGGCGGAGGTCAAGCCTCCGGAAGAACCGCGGTGAGGCGTCCAGAAAAAAGGACACTAGGGTCGTGAGTGGGTTTTTTTTTCTTTGTCAGAATGACAGTGTAGTTGCACGGTTCTTGCTTTAATCTCCGCAAATTTTAATATAGCCCTCATATTTGCCACCCTCAATATACGTGGTTTAAATTCGAGGAAGAAGCAGTACCAGTTGCAACGCTTGTTATCTGACGCGAATCCGGATTTTCTTGCAGTGCAAGAAACTAAAATGGAAAGTGATAATGACATTGCGATTGCGCTAAAGCCTTTTCTTTCCAAATATGAAGTGTGCGTGAGTCAGGCGGTTGGTTTTTCGGCGGGATGTTTCCTTTTTCTGAAAAAATCCATCGATCTTTCGAACTTACATGTGACTACAGATGATCGCGGACGTTTTATTTTATGCGATTTTAATTTGGCAAGTGTTCAGTGGCGGGTTATATGTGTATACGCACCGAATAATGCGGGAGACAGAGAACAGTTTTTTCAGTTTCTACACAGTTACGTATACTGTGACAGAACAGTTGTTCTGATGGGTGATTTTAACTGTGTTTGCGATGAGAGCGATAAGTCCTCGCAGACAGCGATAAGTGATAACAGCGTGAGCGTTTTGAGAAACATGGTAATCTCTTGTGGCCTGGATGACGTAGGCGGATCGTGCGCACCAACGCATAGTCTGCGCTACACCCATTTTCAGGCTTCTTCCCACGCTCGTCTTGACCGTATTTATTTATCGTGTGACCTATTACAACAAGTGCGTGAGTATAGCGTCCAACCAGTTTTTTTCTCGGACCATTGCCTCGTAAGCTTTAAAATAGGGAAAAAAGAAAGCGCAGCCTCAAAGTTCAATTTGGGCCTCTGGAAGATCAACAGAACACTACTTGAGGACGAAAAGTTCATTGATACTGTAGACGGACAACTGCGTGACGTTAGCAAAAGGGGCGGCGACTTAGGGGAAATGTGGGAAGTATTAAAAGAGGAAGTGAAATTGGTAGCGATCGAAAGATCGAGCAACATTCTTTTTCAACGCAGGGAGCGCGAAAAACAACTAAAACGGAACCTGGAAGCACTTCACCGCTTAGAGAGCCAAACACCAGGGACAAGCATGGATGATATACGAAACATTAAGGCAGAGCTAGACAAAATATACCAAGAAAAGTACAAAGGGGCAGTAATACGTTCACGGTCTGAGAAGTACCTATTGGGGGAGCAGCCCACCAAGCGAGCTTTGTCCGATGAAAAGAAATATGCGTTGTCAAAGGAAATCCGTGAAATTGAGGTTAATGGAGCAATAAGCAGGGATAAAGAGGTCATTCAGCAAGGCTTTGTCGACTATTATAACAAGCTCTTTGGCGAACGGTCGCCTCCTAAAGGTTTTCAAAATCTAGATGACTTCCTTGCTCTCATGCCCCAACTAAGCGAGGACACGAAAACATGGCTAGAAGGAGACATAACCATAGGAGAGATCGAGCTAGTTATTGATTCGTTAGCGCGACAGAAAACGCCGGGGCCCGATGGCCTTTGCGCGGAATTTTATCAATGTTTCAAAAAATCTGTCAGCCCCTTACTGCTTTCGGTATTTCAAGAAGCCTACAAAAAGCATAAATTACCACGTTCATTTTCTGAGGCCCATACAATTTTTATACCGAAGTCGGACGACGAAGTCAAAAAACGCAGTGTAACAGGCTATAGGCCTATTTCGTTGTGCAACTCAGACTATAAAATATTTACAAAAGTCCTCACGCGCCGCCTTCAGAAAGTCATCGTTGACCTTATTGGAGATCACCAAACTTGTGGCATACAAGGGAGGTCTATACAAACAAACATACACGTAGCAAGGAGTATTTTAGAAACAGTGGGGGGTAGCCGCGTGGCCATGATTCAGTTGGATTTCGAAAAAGCTTTCGATAGGGTTCGGCACGACGTGCTGAAGCGGATTTTATCACACGTAAATGTTGGGGACGTAATTTTGGAAGGCGTGACCATGGCTTATGATAACTGTGGTACAAGACTGGTAATAAACAATTCTTTATCAAGACGCATAGAAGTCAAGACATCGGTGCGACAGGGCTGTCCTTTGTCGCCTCTACTTTTCTCATTATACTTAGAACCTTTTTGCCTGAAAATTGCAGCCTGCAAAAATATTCGAGGCTTCACCTTAAACACGGTGGAAGTTAAAGTATCAGCATATGCGGACGATGTTGCCGTTTTTTGCAGTGATAAAGAAAGCATAGAGGAAACTGTGAAGATCACAAATGAGTATTGTGATGCCACAGGAGCCGCGGTCAACTGGGGGAAGTGTTGCGGGTTCTGGCACGGCAATTGGACCTCAAAGCCATTGTCTTTTGCAAGAATTGACTGGACAAGCACTCCAACCACCTATCTCGGGGTGCCGTTACAACACTACAAGGACAGCACACCCTATTGGACCGAAGTTTTGGAGGATTTAAAATCAAAGACCGCCACGTGGGTTACTCGGGATATATCTATTTTCACCCGTGCCACGGTATGCAATATCTTCCTCATAGCGAAGCTATGGTACGTTTTACAGGTTCTGGCATGTAAACGCACAAGCATCCAAAAGTTTCATAGAGTTTTTGCCACTTTTATATGGAAATCCAGCTGGGAGAGGATGCGAAGAGACAACCTCTTTCGCCGCGTCAAGACCGGGGGACTGGGACTCACGCACTTGTACGTTAGACAACTAGTTTCACGTTTCTGTTTTCTGCGTGATCAGAACCACCCGTTTCTGCGCACTGTTATCCAGATGAAACTAGCTAATTCCCTGCCCGCCATGTTAGTTACCAGTGACTGTGGTAAACCTCTGAGTCTGGTCGGATTTTTGAAAGAAGTGAAGGATGCTGCTTTATTTTTACAATCGCGATTTTCTCTGGAATACCTTAACAGCGTCAAAAAAAAAGAAGTTGTCAAGGGATTTAGTTGAAATTCTTTTTCCCACGCCCCTGTATCGCTCAGTTTATAGCCATTGTCCGGGACAAGATGTGTTGTGTCGCGTCAAAAAGATGGCCGTCCCGCCCGTTGTCAAATCATTTTTCTTTAAACTTCATAGCGGTACATTGCCTGTCAAACCATGGTTGGAGGAAAAGGGTCTTTTCGTTCCTTGGTCGATTGATTGTCTCCTGTGCAAGACGCCAGAAACAATAGAGCACATTTTCATTTATTGTTGGGACGCGGTCTTCTTTTGGGACATACTACAGAGAACGTTGAAAAAGGACTTGATTATAACGCACGAAACAATTCGTTTCCTTCCAGTCGATAAAGGGGATACGGTCCCCTATGATATGTTTATAGTCCTGGGTCTGTTTAGTCTATGGAAAACCCGAATGGAACTGCGTCATGCAGACCTGCACGTTAAACAGGCACGTTTTCATTTTATTGATGTGGTAACTCAGGTCCAGTCTGTGTACTGCAGGACTCCTGACACAGCGCCTGACTGGGCACACTTGTTTGAATTGTGTAAAAATATGAAGGACTTTTAGTTAGCCCATGAGTTTTTGGGCGGTTTGTATGAATATTGACATGGCATTTGTATGCTGCACATTGTGTCCAATAAAGAAAAAAAAAGTGTGTACAATAAAGAAAAAAAAAAAAGGTGGGTGTAGTGTGTTGTTGTGTTGGTGTTTGTATCTGCCGTATATGTGTATGCGCTCAACGTACATGTTCAGCTAATGGTATGCGTAATGTATGTGCATGTGTGTATAATAAAGGAAGTGCCGAAGCGAATGGTAGCGTCAGGAAATGCAACTATTTTTTTTGTAGCACATGTAGATGTGCTACAAAAAATGTACCACATCTACATGCGATACATTTTTATGTAGCACATGTAGCAACAAGATATTGACCTGTTCCTAACCCTGGCTTCCTACTAGATATAGATTTCAAAGATTGCACGTATGGAAGACTCCTCAATATTACGTAGGGAGGCGCGGGCTACTTCCGTAGCCTCGGGCTTCCTCTCAGCTTCTTAGAAAAAAAATAAATAAATGTGTCTCAATTTTATTGTTATTGTAAAAATTTGGGAAGGATGTATTCATTAAACTAATAAATAATTTGGCAATCATTCCTTCCGAGCAAATATATAAAGAAAAATAAAATATAAAATATAAAGGAATTGACATAAGAGATTGAACGAACTCATATAAATATTACCTTGGAAAGTAAAATTAAAAAAAAAAGAAATGAAGAAAAAATGTAAAAAAATTGAGGAAGAAAAAGGGTTATTATTGCAGTAGATGTTGATTTTTGAAAAAAAGGAGAAAAGCAGAAATTGAGGGTACCGGGGGGTGGTTGGGGGCGGAGACCTGAAAAGGACTTCGTTTTGAATTGGTCTAATGTATAGAGGGAACAAGGTGGGGCCCTGAAAAGGACTTGAATTAGTTATAGATGTATTGGAGGGAACTCAGGGAAAAGTATACCTCTTGAAACAGAGTGACACTATCACCGAGCGGACCATAAACCCCTATGGCTACATAGCTTAATGGGAGGAAAATACTCAAATCCATTATGCCGATATTTAAGCTTTTGAATACGGAAAAAAAAGAATCAGTTTCGAAAAGTAATTTTGATTAAACCTAAAGTAATAAAATACACAACCATTTATACTTTAATAGACCCAATAATACAATTATGTCTTTTTTATATTATAGATTACAAAAAAAAACAACAAGCAAAAGAAATTAGTGAAGAAAACTTGTCGTCGTCGCAACCAAGACACAAGACCAAGATGCACAAAACTAAATGGACAGTATTTTCAACTACTCCGTTATTACCCTAAATTTATGTTGCATTCAAACTTGGGTTTGGGCTAGTTGGTCTATTACTGAATAAAAGGTTACAAAAGCGCGAACAAACGAGGACAACAAAGAATCACGTACGACAGGACAGGCGCTTGAAGGCTGTCGTCCGTGTTTCTGCGTTGCACCGTTTGTTCGCGCTTTTTTAACCTTTTATTCTGAATTTATATTCAATAAAAGCACGCTGAGAAAACACAAGCCCGTGTCCAATTTAGTAGCTTCGCTGTCTACCTGTTTTCTTTTTGTGCTGATTGGCTGTTAAATTAAAATTTCCTTTTTGGTCCTATTATACCCTGTATATTTATTTTTAATTGGTTTAAACCTATTATACCGTTTGGTGGTGCAGGTGGAGAGACAACTTTTATCTTTATGCATTTTAGATCTTACTTAGAAAACGAAAATGACCCTGCCATCTGGTGGCAAACGATTTAGCCTTCTTTCACGCTTCGCCGTAATAAGGCAGCTGGGTTGTTATCTTTTATACATTTTTGTGGGCTGAATCAGCTTAACAGTTTCGAAAACTCCGCTGGTAATGTTCTTGACCTAGTGTTATCAAATATTCCAATCGAATCAATTAATACTGTTTCGATCCCTCTAGTACAAATGGATGTATATCATCCAGCACTCAATGTTCAAATACGGCTGCCAAGAAAGTTGCAAGCATTGAACAGACCCTCCGCCTACTGTTACCCCAAAGGAGATTATTTGGGAATGTATAAATACCTTCATAATTATAACTGGAGCGCTGTTCTTGCAATGGATGACACCAATCTCGCAACAGAAGCGTTTACGTCAGTTGTGCAAGACGCGATTAGCCTTTTTGTTCCAAAACGCAATTCTCAACTTTCCAAATACCCGGACTGGTTTTCCAATGATTTAAAGTGTACCTTAAGAAAAAAGATCATTTTCATAGACTTTTCGAAAAAACAGGCTCTAGCTTCTGGTACACTAAATTTAGTATTTATCGTTCACTCGTCAAAAAACTGTACTCGCGCGATAAACAGTTACATCTTGATGATGTCGAGCGCAGTCTGAACCGCCGCCCCGAAATTTTCTGGAATTTTGCAAAGCAGCACACTCGTAACAATTCACATAAAATTTCACTGCGGGATTGTTCTACTGGAAACACTACGTATTTTTCGTCCCCACCAGAGGTGGCAGACCGTTTTGCAGACTACTTTAGTCAATGCTATACAGTTGGTCAGTCAACTATTCAGCCTATTGACATAAAAGTAAACTGTCTGGATGTTTTATCGGGCTTCAGAGTCGATACGGATGAAATTGAGGAAGGTATCAGAAAACTTAAACCGAAGTTATCTACTGGAGTAGATTGTATTCCGAGCTTTATAATCAAAGGTTGTGGTGCCCTATTCGCACCGATTTTAAAACACATTTTCAACTTGTCACGTCGCTCTGGAGTGTTCCTGTCGTTATGGAAGAAAGCGGTTGTCGTTCCAATTTTAAAGGGGGCGATTCATCGGTTGTCAGTAATTATCGGCCTGTTTCTTTATTGTGCGGCTTTTCTAAGGTGTTTGAGAAAGTTATTTATAAACGAATAACTCATTACTTTCATCAAAAATTAACGACTCAGCAGCACGGGTTCATTACGGGACGGTCAGTTGAAACCAACTTGTGCTCCTTTTTACATTTCGCTGCACCAATTGTTACCAACAGGGGACAGGTAGATGCCATTTATTTTGACATGTCTAAAGCATTCGATAAAGTTGATTATGAACTATTTCTGCGCAAATTATCGTTATATGGTTGTTGTTCTGAACTACTTCGCTGGTTTCAAAGCTACTTGTCATGTCGCACGAATCATGTTCGAATTTCTAGTGTCCCTTCTAAACTATTTTACTCAACTTCAGGTGTCCCCCAGGGGTCTATTCTTGGGCCTCTTTTGTTTCTGATATTTGTTAATGACATAACCTCATCTGTAAAAAAAGCTGAGCTTCTACTCTTTGCGGATGATATTAAGATTTTTATGCGCGTTGCTACTCCTCTTGATTGTAATGCTCTTCAGCACGAAGTGAACAACATACTGCAATGGTCTTTGGCGAATAATTTACTCCTAAATCCTTCCAAAACTAAGGTTCTTTTTTTAAGAAGAAGACGCACTGTTATGCATTTTACCTACTCTCTGGGAGGAACTCCAATCGAACGCGTGACTGTGATGAAAGATCTTGGTGTGTGCCTTGATAGCGCATTGTCATTTAACGCTCATGTTTCCTTTATTGTTGGCCGTGCGATGAAAACTCTTGGTATCATATCTCGTATAACTAAAAAGTTCAGACGCCCTGCTTGTATGATTCGTTTATTTTGTGCTTTAGTTCGTTCACGGCTTGAATTTGCCTCTGTTGTTTGGAATTCTCTAACAAGTACACAGTCTTTAAGTATTGAATCAGTGCAAAAAAGAATGATACGCATTCTATATGATAGACACTTTCAGCGTCGCTTTTATTATGATTATGAATTTCTTCTTAAGAGCGTTTTACTTAAGTCTATGTCAAATAGAAGATTTGAGCGTGATCTGATTTTTTTGCACAGGGTGGTAAATGGTTGGACTGATGCTAACCAACTTTTGAATTCTGTCGATTTTCATGTTCCTTGTCGCGTTACCAGACATTTTACTGTCTTTTATACTAAATTCATGTCTAAACTTTCACCACTGTCCCGTATGCAAATTTCATTTAATACAATCGCATCGTCTAGCTTGGACATCTTCACAGATCTCGTAGTTTTTCGCCGGAACTTGGGAATTCTAGTTAAAAGTTGATACTATTACATTTTGTGTGAAGTGTGCGACCGATTTGTTGTCATGCTAATTTGTACATTTTAAGCTGTGCGTGTGCTGTGTTTCTTCTTTTGTTTTGTGTGCGCCAATATGAAGACCCGCGTGGTTGTTTTTGGGCACATTAAATAAACAAATTATTATTATTATTATTATTATTATTATTATTATTATTATTACCATGCAACAATGAGCCAAGTAGGCTGCTTCGAATTTGCTCTTCTTGAGAGCGGATTTTGGTTTCGCGAATGGTTCACCACCCCTCCGTGATGTGCGGTTGACGAAGGAATTTTGGTTTGAGGAATAGCAAAGGTAAGACGTAAAGTGCGCGAAGTAATCATGGGTATCGGTTGTCTCCGTTTAACATCGCAGTGCTGACGAGGAGAAGACTGAGTAACTGCTTTTGAAACGCAAGTTTCTTTACCTGCGGGGGGAACCTGGCTTCGGAAATAAACACAGTTCGCGAAAAGCTCGTGTTGCGCTTTTATTTTCTGCTCCTCTCGCCCCGTACAATAGACGTAGCGTCCTCGTTAAGCCTTATTGGGCTCGATTTGCTCGATTCGGGGCCACCGTAATGAGATGCAAGCGACGTAGGAACTTTGCTTCCCTGCTTTCTGGCGGAAGTTTCTCCCTTTCTGAAGGAAAACATCTTACAATAGCGTTCCTCCTTTTAGGGAGGACTATAGTGACCCTTTTCTAAGTGTAAGTACTCTGCACTAGGTGTGTATCGCCGCCGACGGTTCCTTGCGGACTAAGTATGACTCGGCGCCGTCGGTCGACTGCGGACCAAGTACCCTAAATATAGCTCGTCTCCGATGGTCGCCCGCGGACTAAATACGCTGGACGAAGTATTACTGGCCGCGGAAAGTCGCGTACTGCAGGCTACCGTCGGTGGCAACTCATGCTTAGTTCAGTTTCTTGCGCTCAGCTAGCTCTTCTACTTGCGGCACCAAAGGACGATGACGGTCTGCGGATTTTGTGGTCCGGGATTCGATTCACGCTGAGCTCTTTGGTGAATCTATTTGTTTTTCTAGATATGATCTTGTATGCATTTTGTTTTACGAATCTAGCCTTGAATGTTTGGAGGTTTACGCATCACGGGTTACGCATTCTTTATGTTGTCGATATCTGCGTGTAGCGCTTTTTCGCCACACTCGAACGTCACACGTTTCTATGCAATCCAGCAGCATAAATACATCCTGTGTTAAAACGAGTTTTATAGAATTGGTGACGGATGAGGGGGCGCTTAAGAACTCATAAAATATAGCGGTTCTCCGCAAATCTTGGTATTTTCTAGGACTACGCATCCTTTCCTTTCGGCTAGAAGAGGTCGATCAGTTCCAATCACGCCAGCGACAAACAAATATTGGTTGGTTGGAAGTACCAACACCCACCCATTAATCGACTGACAGTCAGCGTGAACATTCGCCGTGCCCTCGACGAACGCTTCGGAATTCTCCGTGGAATAGCTGCGTGCAGTGCTCATCGCCACGACAACGCCGAACCTAGTGTGTAGGCGAATCAAAGGGTGAGCGCCCCGAGCGACAGAAACGAAGGTGCCGCAGACAATGCGAAATAAAATTAAAAACAGAACTTAAGGAAACACAATTATAAAACGCGCGCGCTGTTTACGTGACCTTACAAGGGAATTTTTGGGCTCAGTTCAAAGCTATTTAATTTCTATTCACATGTGCCCATCAAGCAGCTGTCGATAGCAGACGTACTCTAACTGTATAACGTAGCGTATCATGGTGCAAAACGCTAAAAAAAACGCGGACGAAACGAAAACGAAAGGAGAACTGGACTGGACGTGGCGTAACATTCAACTGAATGGTTAATTTGCATGAAATACTTTTAAAAATACCGTATTTACTCGCGTAATAGCCGCACTATTTATGAACAAGGTCCTTGCGTCTACTTTCCCACAGAACACATATACAGCCAATCATCGCGTTGCGCATAAATAACAGCGAATAACCAAATCGAGAACACAATTCTCCATATATATATACAAATGCAATCTTCACAGATGGTATCTTCGCACAAGGACGTTATCTCTGTCCTGAAAACAGCTGGAATGATGCTGTCGATCGCGGTGATTGGCCATCTGCGTGCTCCGCGAAAAACCGAACCATCAGGATTTCTTCGTAAACAGTGCGACTATTACTCGAGTAAATACGGTATAAAAACCGGCACACATGACAGAACACAAAGATATAGTCTAAAAACACCCCCTTCCCTCAAATACTAGCGTCATTGGTTCTTTAAATAGTAGAATTCTTTATCGAACAATAACAAATAGGGTGCGCTTACACAAGAGTTATCGTGGTGGGACTTAATCAGGAAGGCTTCGTGAATTTCTCTGGCTGTTTTTGTTTTTTTGTAATGGCCCTTGGGACAAGTTTCACCAAAGATGGGGCTGGACGTCTCAGAGTCGGGCCAGCATTCGCAATGGTCACAGTGGTCCGTTAGGTGGCCAGACGGGGACTGCCTGATCGCCAACGCTTGCTCTCTGACCCTGTCCTTGGTGCACCTCCCCGTGTGGCCAACGTACACTTTACCGCATGACAGGGGAATTTTGTACGTGACGCTGGTGGCACACTCGCGGAACTTGTGGCCGATTCGCGGGGCCTGCACCGCACCCGTCCAGTGCAGTAAACTCTTTCCACTTTATACACGAAAGGCTGGCGGGGAGAAAAGGACGCTTCCCTCTCCCCTATAGCCTTCCGTGTACCACGAACCGCACTGCACCGGTGCGGTGCGGGCCCAGACGAATTGGCCATTAGTGACATGTCGTTTTTTGCAGGACTCTTGCGACACAACCGATTTCTCTCCCAACCTGCTTATTCTTTTACACATCGAAAATAGTTTATTGCAGAAAAAACGACCAGTATGTCAAAGCGATGGGTAACGTTCTCCAGATTGTGGGTAACGTTCTTCAGACGACAGGACTACCCACCCTCCTGAGAGCCCTGTCGCACACTGCGCTGTTGCATTTTATTATATTTTCTGCTAAGGTCTCGGGAACATCTCGAAGAACGTGCAGAGGGTACCCTGCCGCTTCAGGTCTGCTCATCTGAGAATGAAAACTGTTTTTCATCCGATGTGGGCAAGAATTCACCAACTTGATGTGCGCCGAACTGAATGGCAACATTCCTTTCCTGGAACAGGGCTCATACGCCCAGAAGACATGCTCCGGACCGAAATACAAACCAAGGTCCAAAAACTGCAGCCGACCACGAACCCTCGTGGGTGAATTTTAAAGCTGAAAGCACAGCTCGGGAACAGTTTTAAAAACCCCGCGGTCGCTTGATCATCCGCAATTACAAGGCGGGACAAACACAATAAATAATCATCTACGTAAAGAAAAACTTTTACATGTTCATTCCGCTGCATTTTGTCAGAGATACGCTTGTCGCAATTTGCAAGAAAAATGTCACACAGTAACGGTGCCTTGTTTAGTAAAACATTTTTAACAGGTTTGAAGTGTTTTCCATTGGCTTCACGTGACTTCTATTTGAACAGTTTCCCTTCCGCTTTCACAAAGCCGCCCTCCTTGTCAGCCACTAGTAGACGGAGGTCATGTTTTCTGAAGTGTGAAACAACATACCTCAAGTCGAAACCTGTTTGACTATATCCTGACGAGTGCCCAATAACATCTACACCTTCAGATATGCACCTGTCCTTGTCTTGCTGTGCCACCTTATCCGTGGAAGTTCTCAGCAATCCAAGCTTGTCCACGGGCTTGGCTGTACTTGGGGCATCTTCCCACGACACTGGTGACATCCGGCGGTGCAGAATCCTCTCCCAAAAACGTGACATAATCATTCAAAACAAATTTCTTCTTTTTTTGGCAGCGAAGCTAGGAGCCTATCCCATAGGAATTACGTTACATTGGAAGCAAGTCGCAGGTGCTCACCATACGTTTTGCAGGCCTCTCTTTCGGTAGATGTGGACCCGTGGCAGAGCAACCACAAAGCAACCCGAAGTTTGCTTTTTTGCTTCAACCTCTCCGAGAAAATTATCGTGTAGACTACTAAGATTAAGCAGCGCACAAAACGTTTTTCACCAACGTCTATGCGAAGTAACTTTGGCCGGCCAGACGTGAAAGTGCCGTTTTGTAGTTTTTCCTTTTATTTCACTTTTTACAGCGGAGCTGTTAAGGGCTAACTTTCCAGGATCGTGTCCGGTACAAAACAAATATCGACACAACACTCTGGTTGCCGCCGTCGCTCATAGATGGCGGTAGCCGTCAAGAGTGTTGTGTTTGCCGGTGTCTGCTCGCCACCGTCGCTCATAAACCGCGGCAACCTTTCCAGCCTCGGCAACCAGACAACTTGTTGCTGACGTCGCTCATAGATGGCGGCAAAATTTCTTCGGAGGAAAACGAGCGGGAACGGAACGAGCGGCGATGTGCGCAGCAGCGCAAATGGTTCCGCAACCGCCGCGAGGCCGTTGTCGCCTCAAGTTCCACTGCGTCGAGCGCTTCAGATTCCCTTGCGAAAAAAGAGCAGATCGCTCGCCTGGAAAGCCACCGCCGAGAACAGGAGCTACAACTCCGCTGCTCTTCCGTCTTCACCAAAGTGGAAAGGCTGAAAGTTTTCCTTTTTTTTTTCTTCCTTTTATTGGTTAATATTTTCTGTTCTTTTTATTCTTTTTATTATGTATATGTACGTACTTTCTTCCCTTTCTTTTCCTTTTTCTTTTTGATTTTTCTTTATCTTTCTTCACTTCAGTGGGGTTCTATTTCCGTGGCTTCTTTTTCCTCCTTTTTTCCTCTTTCTAAGTAAGTCAGTTGGGAGTCAGCCTTTTTTCGTTCTACTACTTTTTCCTTCCTTTAACGTTTTGTGCGCTGCTTAATATTGGTGATGTACCAACTAGCTCAAATTACAACTTTGTTACAATATTCTGCAGATCCTTTTTCCCTGACCGGCTGAAGGTGGCACACCGACAAGGAGAGGAGACACAGCACTTCAGGCGGGTTGAAGCCGTGGCAAATTGCGAACGAGCAAAGTCTTGCCTGACACGTCGAGGCGGCAATCAGCTTGACATGGACAAGAAGATCCGATGGTATATTAGCGTAGTCGTACCGTAGCGTAGTCGATGAAGCATTCATTTTGCTTATAAAGGCACAAAAATAAAAATATGCCTTAACGGAATTCGAGCCTACGCGGTTCCAATGCCACACGAGGACAAACCTTGGGTGTGCTAAGCTGTTGGGAGAAAGGTTGAAAAGGAGCCCGGCAGCAAACAGCTTACCCCAGGCGGAAAGCCGTTTCGTGTAACTATTCGCTCTTTCTTGCGTGTCTTCCGTGTCTTTCTCGCAAAACCCACCGTCTAGAGACGGTGGGTTTTGCGATCTTCGGGAAATGTCCGGTAATAACGCTGATGGACGTAATTCACTATTATAGTAAAAGAATGACACGTAAAAGAAATGAAGAAATATACGCTAACCGGAAGTGTGCTAGGGCTACCCAATAGATGGCGCCACAGAGTTTGTTGCGAAAAAAAAGAAGTCGAATATCCTTAGAGTAACATGTAAGAGCCTTTCTCTTGTGTACCGCCCAAGTACCGCCACAGGCCAGGCGCACTATTGGAAAACAAATGCAAAAATTGGAACAGAGGCGAACTCCAGTAAACTCTTACGACCTACACCTCTTTTAATAGTCATATTTAATGTTTATGCAATCGTGTTAATATCATAGTTAGTGGTACGGATTCAAAGAAATATTATTTTCGGCACCGCTTTTAAGCCTTACTGACGTTTTGGGTGAGGAGGCAGGAAATATCAACCAATACGGTTTATCAGCTTGTTTGACCTAGAGACACCGCGCATATACGCATGAAACCTTTCTTTTAATGGGAACAAATACTCATGATCGGATCTCCATGTTCTCTGCGTTACTGCACCGTCGTGTCGTACATGCGTTTGTGTATACTATCATAAATTGTTTTACTTTCATGTTCATATTAAGCAAAATGTTCCATCACTGTGTGAGGTGATACGAACGAGGCGTCAGTTGTAATTGTATTAAACACGCATAATGTGCAGAAAAATAACAAACCTTGAATTCGATAAGATAAGGGCTGTGTTACTAATTGTACTTCGCCATGCTTTTAGTTGTAGTAGTAGTAGAAGTACAAGTAGTAGCAGCTGCAGTAGTAGCTCTTTTTGTAGTAATGTTGCGATAGTAGCTGTTGCAGTAGTAGTTGCTGCAATAGCTACTGTTAAAGTAGTAGTTGTTGAAGTAGTAATGGCTGCAGTAGTTGCTGTGGTAGTTACAGTAACTGTCGTGCTTTTGCTCCCAGACAAATGTTTAATGCGCATCCCTTACATGCACCTTTCCTGATGTCATATGGCTAGATTGTAACTATGTAACATTCCTGACATCGCCGACATTGTACGACGACAAGTATTATGACAGCATTGACGCTTGATAGGGCGCTCGAGGTCGTACCAAACATCGCAATCCCCCCGCCTACTCGTATTTCGCGCTTTCGTAGGAGTACGCATCCTTTTCTCCTAGCTGGAACAGCCCAGTGATTTTACACCAGGAAGGTGCTACGTCGGCGAATTTCCGTACAACGTTCGGTTTCTGATGGTAAATATAAGCATCCCCCGAGCTTTCAACGAACACTGTAGAATTTTTCAGAGAACGGGTGCGTATACTGCTAGCCGCCACGCGGGTGCCGGGCCGTAATTGTACACGGACGAAATGGCGCGGGGGTCCCCCGAACAACCCAGAGCATGGGACCGAAAACGATGAAAAACAAACAAAAGTTTTCGCAAGCAGACGCAGTCATAAAACGTGTGCGTCGTCCACGTGGCCTTTTCAGTCGACTTCTTGGCTCCTCGAACACTGGCTGCAATTCTATTCGAATCTGCCTGTCAAGAAAACGTTTGTTGTACAATCAAGAACAGAAAGAAACGCATGATTCCGCCACATTCACTGTGTGTGATTGATTTAGCCGCTGATAGCAAACCCAAAAAGACGACGAGAGCCTTGACGTTGCACTTTTATGGCTGCTTGATTCACCCATGGTATCGTTGCGTTGGCAATTCAACTGAACTTAATATGAAACAGGGTACAGTTAACCATATTCTTCACTGAAGCTTGTGGTATTTTTGTTTTGTTTTGTTCTAGTAGGGAGCTCTAAATTGAAGTGTTTCGATTTTCCTGATTTGTGACAAAAGCCGGCTCCAAACATAACTTTCAATGTTTATCGGTACTTAAAAAAAAAAAAAAAAAAAATATTTTTATTTTAACTTATTCTAAGAAAACGCTATTGGGTACAATCTCGTGTGAATAGGCCTGGACATAACGTGACGTAAGCGAAGGGTGCTGTGTGAACGGGCCTTCATTCGCTGTTGAACTTAGCCACGTGCTTCTCAGTGAGCCCTTATTGCGGCGCGCGGTGCAGGGAATTGTGGGCCGGTTCCGATATACGAGCGTTTAACTTTGAATTCAAAACACAAGTAAAACAGAATGAACAGAACAAAGCCGATGCGTTCCCTGCTTTAGGATCAGTCTGCATGCGTTGCCTTTTGAAATTGCGAAACGTCGAGCAACCGTGAGCCACTCCTATGTGTAGGTTCTCCTTCACGTGACGTACATGAAATGCCGTAACACGACGAAAAAAACAACAACAAAAAACAAACAAAAAAAAAAACAAAAAAAAAAAAAAACGATGGGGTCGATGCACAATGATTCAGTCGTTCTTTTTTATACGCTCAAACATCTTTCTTAAAGAACATTCTTGGAATAGTCTATTCGGTGCACCGAAGCTTCGTGTCGTGGGCCTCTTATTTTTGCGCGACTACTGAATGCTGACGGCCAAACTTCGGTAAGAGATGTTATATAATTTATCTGAGCTCAGTTTTTTGTTTTGTCGCCCCCATATATCGGGTTTCGTGTTTTCCGAGTTTATTTTTTTTTTTTTTTGTGAGATCCAAGAGGGGTCTTCGGGACTGTATTTGTCGATGAAAAATCTGAGTTTTTCGGAGTTTATTTTTGCTAGATTAAGGATTCTTCGAAATTCGAAGATTAATTTTGCCATGGATGGGACGGGAGCATAAAGAAGGAAAACTATCTAATGCAGCGGCGGGAAGATATAAAAAGCTGAGCTGCCATAAGCAACAGTGTTTACGCGCCTTGATGCAAACTCGAGTTCTTATCAAATTCCGCTAGACGCTTAGCTCCATGAGTTGCACGTTCGCAACACACTTCGGCCGTTACCGCTTTTTGCGGCTACAATTCGAGATATCATCAGCTTCGGAAGTTTTCCAGAAAACTCTAAACGAAATTGTCGAGGGTCTTTTATTTATTTATTTATTTATTTATTCAGGTTACCTCGCAACGCCTAAAGAAGGCATTATTGCGAGGGAGGGATGCACATACATGAGCAAATGTACAAAATCACAGGGCACGATAACATGAGCGCGCAAAACAGATTTATAGTATTTACACGGTATACTCAGTTGGACAGTGGCATGTCAGTTGAGGAAGTCAGCATTTACAATATTATCGAAGAACAAAGCTGTAGATGTGATGTTGATTGTATCTTCCGGTAGAGAGTTCCAGTCGGTTGTTGTAGAGGGAAAAAAAGAAGTTTTAAATACATCCGTCCTACGGTGGTACTCTCTCACTTTTTTTGAGTGATCTCTTCTTCCCGATGTGAAGTGGGGAGGCAGCATGTAGTTAGCTTTATTTATGCCGAGGTAATTATGAAATATGCTATGATACAACTTTAAGCGCATACACTTCCTTCTGTGGGCCAATGAGACTAAATGCAGTTCTCTTTTTAGCTGACTAATACTCGATCTAAAATTGTAATTACTTGCTATAAACATAGCTGCTCTATTTTGTACTTTCTCCAGTTGGTTCACAAGGTAAGCCTGGCTGGGGTCTCAAGAAACACTTGCGTATTCTAAGATAGGTCTGATATATGTAAGATATAATGTGCTTTTAATGTTCACAGGGCAGTCTCTGAAGTTTCTTTTAATAAAGTTAAGCATCCGAGTTGCTTTTGCGGTTATGTAGTCCACGTGTTTTATCCAGGTAAGGTTTGCTGAACCTTACCTGGATAAACGTACACTCTTCCCGGAGTCAGAGTGTACGTCGATGATATTTTAGTCTAGGGGTCATCAAAACAAAAGAACAACGAATGTCTGAGCTTATACTCCGTTTCAGGTTAAGCACGAGCGCAGCGTACGGTACGAAACAACAGAGCCAATCAAATAGCAGCAAAGGTGCAAAGTCACGGAGTGCATCACCGGGGGACCCAATCAGGTACAAAAAGTGCGTTTTTGTCGCTGCTTGGTTGGTCCTATCGTCTCGTAGCGCCCGCTGCGCTCGGACCTAAATTGAAACGGAGTAGTGCTGCGTGCGGCCGAACGCGCCGGATTGACTTTCAACTCTGATAAGTGCGTCATCGGCGCCGAGAAGATAGCCTTTCTAGGAGACGTTATCGACAAAAGAGATATCAGGCCCCGCCCTCGCTGATCAAATGCTTGTTTAAAGTGCCATCGCCGGACTACAAGCTAGCGGTTCAAAGATTTCTAGATGTAGTCACTTATTTCGGCAAGTTTTTGCCGTCCTTGGCTCAGACGACAACCCTTCTGAGAAGTGTGAACAAGCAAGACACTGTTTTTGAATGGAGAGCAAATCAGGCGATATAAGGAAGCAACTGTGCGACAGCCTAAGTGAGCAGCCGCTGTCGGCAGTATTCGGCCCCACAAAATCAACTAAAGTTTCCTGTGATGCGTCAGATAACTGGATCGGCGCGGCGTTGCATCAATATCTTGACATGTGGAGGCCGGTGGCATACGCCTCTGGAACACTTACGAAAACAGAAGAGCGATACTCGCAAATAGAAAAAGATAACAATGGCCGTCGTGTTTGGCTGTGGAATATTTAACCACTTTGTGTACGGCCGGAAGATTATCGTCAAGACAGATCACCGCCCTTTGATTGCTATCTCGCAAAAAGCAATTGGCGACATGCAGCCAAGGTTGCGACGTTTTTTTTCCACGGTTGCTGCGGGAAAAAAAAAAGAAATTCGTCACCGGCCATGGTCAGAGGTGATACGGGTGACGGCAACAACAAAGATGACGTAGAATTATACGCTTCAAGTGTGGTTTCTTCACTCGTCAGCGACTCCACATGGAAGCACTTGGATGAAGAAACGCGTCAAGACGAATCTCTAAAAAGTGTGCTTCAAGATTTGAAAACCGAAAACCTAGTCGAAGCCAAGCGAAAATCGTTTGGGGGGCAGCTGACACAGGTTAAGGGAGTGCTCCTGAAGTGTTGTAAAGTAGCAATTCCAGCCAGCATGAAACGGGAAATGGAACGAATTTATCAAGGACAGAGTGCGAAGCGAGGGCGAATCTTGTCTTTTGGCTCGGAATGAATTAAGATATATAAGTGTTCGTCAAAACGTGTTCAGTGTGTAGAAAACAGACATACAGTCATAATTGGGAAGTAACCATTACAAATAACGTATTACTTGTAATCCGTTCCTTTTCGCATCAGTGATTTGTAATGTATATTTGTTACAAAATATTTGTAATAATATATCTTAATTACTCGTTACTTTTTGAAAGTATGAGCATAATACAAAAACCAGAGCAATATGAGTAGGCAATTCAGTAGAATAAAGGTAGCAAGTTATCCAAATAAAGAACATCGTGAAGAGGAGATTAACCGAAAAGAAAACATTGTTTTTATTTATTTATTTATTCTGCTTAATGTGCCCACAAACAGCTCGAGGCCTTATTAGTGCGCACACGTTACAAACAATAAAAGAACAGATACAGACCAACAAACAAGCAAGACGTGATTTAGAAAAGATAAAAGGAAATAAATAAAACTACGAAGAACAATGGAGAACAACAGAGCACAGATGTTTGTCAAGCGGCCAACAATGCTCTTGTAACATTTAAAAGGGGTGAAAACAATTCTAAATCCCTCCTATCGCGATTATAAAGGAGCTGAAGGCGTGTCATCGGGGACTGGACACAAACTTTCTGCGGTTAGAAAAGAAATGAAAATCTCGTCCGCTTTTGGAGAACACTGAAAGAAATCGCACTTAAAAGTAAAGGTGCATCAATTGTAGCGTTCACTATCTTATACAAAAAAGTCATGTCTCGCGCTAATCTTCTTTTGTGCAAGGGTACCAGGTCAAGCATATTAAGTAAGTATTCATATTCAAAATAAATGCACCTCCCAATCCATCGATCGTAAACAATACGCACGAGACGACGCTGCAATTTTTCTAAAATACATGATTGAGTCGATCCAATGGTGTTCCATATGACTGAGCAGAACTCAAGTTTAGACAAAACAAGGGCGCGAAATAGATGAATCATGCTAGTGTAAGTACAAAAATTCCGCGTCATTCGGGAAATAACGCCTAGCACCTGATAAGTATCATTCACACTTTCGAAACATGCTCAGTGAACGAAAGGCAGGAATCAAACAGCACACCCAGGTCAGGAATAGTATCGGACCTCGCGATAGCTAAACCTAACATGGTATACGGATACACAATGCAGCATGTCTTACGGGTAAAGGAAACAACCTTGGTCTTACCGGGGCTAAGTACTCAATTATTTTTAAGCACCAGTTTAGAACTGCCTGAACATCGTCTTGCATCTTTAGACAGTCAGTAGTTGAATGAATTTCGCGAGAAATCTTAATATCGTCTGCGAACTGCAGCACCTTTGAATGGTGCACACTTTCTGCCAAATCATTCACAAAAATGTTGAATAACAACGGCCCCAGGTTGGACCCTTGAGGCACTCCAGTATTTAAAACACATGAGGCAGAAAAACACCCTTCATACAGCACTCTGCTAGGTCTTCCGCAAAGATAACTAAACAACCAACTGCTAAACGAGCTAGTCATGCCCAACGCTGAACATTTGGCGAGTAAGAACTTATGATCTACGAGATCAAAAGCTTTAGAGCAATCGAAGTAAATAACATCAACTTGCCCACGGGACGTGACCTTTTTGTATAACCAGTGACTAGAAACACTAGAAAAACGTGCAAGGTGTATGCAAATATGCCTTGCACGCAATTCAAATTAACGGGCGTGATATTCCAACATGCCCACCTACACGTTGGACCCCTTCCACACGGTTGGATTATGACTCTCCTCCTCCCAACACTTCATCAAGCCAACGTGACCCCGCAGAATTCATTTCTTCATTATTTTGTTTATTTTCTGTGCTCATGAACAGCTTGACGCGTTGATAATGATGAACAACAAAATGTTCACAGGTGAGTTACAGAAGTCTTAAAATCTACGAAGTTTAGGTTAAAACATAAATATCTGCTCCACTGAGGGTATTGTAGAAGTGTTGAATACGGGTCATGGGACTAGTTTGGATGATGTGATTAACACGGAAAGCCAGAAAACCCGCAAAACTCGACTCGGAACGTGAATATTGATAGCAGATGTGAGATCTGGGCAATCAATTATTTCATGAATACATTCATGCAGCAAAACAAGATCGCGCTCACGCCGTCTAGAGCTCAAAGTAGGGCGTTTGCATCGTTCCAACAGTCTCGGTTAAGAATAATAAACAGTACGACCAATGTAACGATCATAAAGAGTTCGAAAAAAAAAAAAAACCGCTTTTGCACATTTTGAAGCATCTTTTGGCTCGTAGAACTAATATAATTCCAAGCTACAGAGAAAAACTCCAACTTAGTCCGGATTAACAAGAAATATAACCGTAGAATACAGGTTGATGTGGAGAACTCATGCGTGATTTTAGAAATTACTCCCAGCTTACGCAAAGAGTCATTTATAAGGTTGTTAACATGTACAGTAAGGTATAACGAAGAGTCTATGTATACACCAAAATGACGCGTGCACTCAATCTTCGCAGTGGATTATTGCCAATCTGGTAACAAAAGTTTATTTTTTCTACCTTTCTAGACAAAGACATAATAACGGTTTTAGAAGGATTGAGCGTTAGCATGTTATGACGACACCAATTGCACACACGCCTAACATCCTCCATAAGTTTTTCACCGTCTTCCATGGATATGATCTGTCTAAACAACTTGACATCATCTGCATGTTGCAAGATGATCGAATTACGTACGATTGAGCTCAAATCATTAATACAAACATTAAAAAAGATCAACTCAAGTATGGAGCCTTGCGGCACACCCGAAGAAGAAACATAAGGCCGGAAGTGATGTCGAAGAACACGGACAAAATTGTGTCTATTAGACAGATAATCTAGAAACAGGGAACAAAGGGAGGTACTCACGGCGTAGGATTGTAGTTTGTGTGTAAGGATCGAATGGTCTACTCGATCAAAAGCCTTAGAAAGGCCAAAATATACAACGTCTACCTGTCCACGTTGACACACAGTAGGCGAAACAATATTTAAAAAAATTCACCAGATTCATCTCAACAGAACTTCCACGCATAAAGTCCTGTTGTGAAGGGCTTATCTTATGCTTAAAAAAGTTTGAAATGCGCTTAAATAAAACAATTTAATAGATCTTAGCAAAAGGAGATAGCAACGACGCAGGTTTGTAATTTTTTACATAATCCGTTCTGCCATTCTCATGTACTGGCACAGTAATAGAGTTATACCACAGGGAAGAAAATATAAGGCTCTGCAACGACAAGTTAAAAATATGCGTTAAGATGGGCGCAAAAATAGAAGAGCAGCTTTTAACAACGAAGCTTGGAATGCCGTCAAATGGAACTGATAACTTTGGCCTGATAGCAAGTTTAATATCAATAATTTCAAAAGATAAAATTGACAAGTAATCACTAGCATTATCACTGACGCCATGCTCAGGCAGTCCAGTTTGGCCACAATAATAAACCTAAGAAAAATAACTCGCGAATGCATTTCATACAGCTTCGGGCTCAGACAGCATATTACAAGACGAGTCAGCTATGTTTATTGATGACGAGGTTGTAGTTGTGAGATCCTTTATATATCGCCAGAAAAGCATTAGATCACGATTTCAGCTACTACGCTCCACTGAGCGTAGTAGCTTAAATCGCTAGTAGCTTGAAGTACGAGCGTAGAGTGCAATATTTTAACGTACTTCAACAATGTCTTAGCTAGCGCACGCAACTCAGAAAATCCCAGGTACCAGAAAGCGGAATCTGCGACCTTATATTTACTGTGACAATGCACTTTTTTAGAACTGATCTAAGCTCCTTGGAGTACCATTGCGAATAACGACTTGTGTAAGGACACTTTTTGGGAACGAACCTTTCAAGTGCATATACGATATAGTTTGTAAACGCTTCAACGGCACGATTTACATCGGTCATACTATGTATAAAAGCCCAATCTGAATTATCTAAATACTGATAAATGCCAAAGTAATCGCCTCTTGAGAAAGCAAGCGACATACGGCTTTTGTGCTTTACTTTCCCAACAGAAATCACAAAGGAAAAAAAAAAAAAAAGGAACGTGCCAAACATCCGGTAAAACAAGCGGATTGGAAACAGACATCAGGCTGTCGATAGGAAACTTGGCCAAGGCCAGATTCACCTCATGTCCTGCTGAGTTATGAAGACCGTTCATTTGGGTAAATCCGACAAGGTTAACAAATAAAAGAAAGGCATTCGGTTTGAATGATGCAGTATGAGCAGACAGTGCAGGATCTTCCTAATTCCAGTTTATTTCAGTAATATTGAAATCACCACAATGTTGATCCACATCCAATTTATCCCTTTGAAATCTAATTCATCAGCAAACTTAGATCCGTCGACATTAGAAGGAAAATAAAAGGTGCCTATAAGTAATCTATTGTTATCACGAAAGGGTATTTCAATCTAAACGGACTCGCACTCGGATTCTTGATCAAACTGACGAATAGCCCTTAAGTGTTTCTTAACCACCGAATTGAACGGAAAGTTTTTTCACAATCTCGATCCCGACGAAACACTGTGTATTCGAGAGGGAAATAGTCAAGGAACGCAAATGAGATATTTAAGCAAGTTTCACTTAAAGAACTGATATCGTAATCACCTAGAACAACATTAATGAAAAAAAAAATAAAGTAGGAGCCTTCGTATGCAGGCCGCGGACGTTTTCATAAAACACTGAACAATTCATTTGACAAGCTAGTTGGGCTTAGCTGTGTCGAATCCCGGAGAAAAGCTCACCGGAGAAAAGCTCACCGGAGATAAGCTCACCGGAGAAAAGCTCACCGCAACACCGGCGGATGCGGAGAAAAGCTCATCGATTTTTTTTTCTTCTTTTTATATGGAGGCTATTGCATCATGCGTAACATATATCAATTTATTATCATTAAAATTTGTCAGCTTTGTAAAAAATACAATGTCCTTTTTTGTATTATTTGTTAAGCTTATTGGGTATATTATTTCCTAATTAATAATTGCGGGCGAGTGTTTTCTGCTCAGCCCAACTCAAATTTGTATGAACTTGAAGAACAGAAAAACGTTCGAAAACTCAGTAATGTCTGCCTAAAACCTAAAAATCAAAACTGTAAATGCCGAAACTCCGAAAGTGCATGCGCGCAACAACGCAGTGCCTGAAATTCTCTTTGAAGCTTTTGTTAATTTTTGAAAATAAGACAAAACAGTCAGTAGGATATCAGAACTTTTTTTCTTTCACGGAGAAGCCCGTTTTCTAGCCGTTCGTGCTGGTGTTTCCACATGTTGTCTTTGTGTGACAGTGCCTTTCTACGGCGAGCCACCCATGACCTTCAGAGCTGCTCACTGGCACCGGTGTTACTCGTGACTTATATAAGAAGTAGTCTTCAGTAAGGTGGCGAATAGGGCGAGTTGGTAAACGTTATACATGATAAAAACCGCTCAAACGACGACGACGGAGCGAAGACAACAAACACGACAGGACGAAGCTGTTCTCGCAACTAAAGTTTGGTTAGTAAAATTAACAAAAAAAAAAAAAAAACAAAAAAAAAAAAAACAGCGAAGCCGACATTTATTACATAAAAAAAAACTACTTATTTATTAGGCATTACACAAAATTTGAAACTGAAACGGTTCACACACGGCTATTCGTATTAGCTCACAAAGAAAAAAACATATTTACTTGACAGAGCTACCGACGGCACCTTGCCAGTTGTCAATAAAGTGTCTTTTTTTACCGGGGTACGATTTTCTGATTTTATACTTGCGGCTTCATTAATATACAGAATGGGTGATTACTAATTTCTGATGAATTAGTAAATATGCCAAATGAATTTCAAGAATATTGCAAAAAAGTGTACGTATTTTTAATGAAGTGACGAATGCGAATTATGTTAAATTACAATGTTTAATGCAAAATCCGCTAAGTTAAAAACAAAAAAAAAAATCGGTGAGCTTTTTTTTGCATCCGCTCAAAGGCCGCGGTGAGCTTTTCTCCGCATCTGCCGCTTTTGCGGTGAGCTTTTCTCCGGTGAGCTTATCTCCGGTGAGCTTTTCTCCGGTGAGCTTTTCTCCGGTGAGCTTTTCTCCGCCGCCCAGCTGTGTCACGATCATCATTGCGCCATGCAACATCGAAAAATGGCCTAAAAAAGAACCCATTGGCCAAACGTCTGCATTGTTCAGTTTGTTAAAGTCCTCCCCGTTCACAGCAATACGAAATGAAGAGTAGCTTTAGTGTCTGGTTTTTAACTTGGTGCATGTAAAAGATTTTCCGTCCAAAACTGCAGTGAGCACCTCCCCAACATCACTACACGTAGTTTCAGGATTGAGACGCGAAACAACAAGCGCCTTTAGCCTTGGTGTTCTAGGGGCTAACGATAGCTTACTGCTTGCACAGGAACCTGAGGATGGCTTAACTCTTTGACTCATGGAGGACACCTGACAACCACTATATGTTTCCAATGCAACACCGTTGGACATATTGTACACTACTGCCACAACCATAGGAACAACCGCCCACGCCTGTTTACATCGAACACTTCGGTCTTCGTACCTCACGGCGTTAGACCTCAAGATAACGGACATTTCATCCTACTCCTTGATACAGCAGCTCGCCATCTCCACGTCGCCACCAATCACTGTCCCTGGCCCCCCGGTGCCCCATTCACAGGCCCATGTCCCATGTCAAACGGAAAACTAACCAATGCAGCTTCGAGAGGTAAAGCTGCTGCTGTATCGTTGGTAGCAAATCCTCTTCAGAAACGTTCACTGACGCTCCATAATCAACTTTGTTACAGTCGGCGACGTTGGAACAACACCCTTCGTCGATACTGGCGCTGCTATTTCCGTTATGAGGGAGGGTCTGAGACGTCAGCTACGCAAGATCTTAACGCCACCTGATTACACATCACTTCGTTGTGAGGACGGTTGCATAATTCTTTGCCTTGACATGTGCAGTACACGTATTTCTCTAAAAGATAAAACCACGTCCGTCCTTTTTATCGTTATTCCGAATTGCCCTCATGCATTGATTCTTGGCTGGGACTTCCTATCTGCCTACAACGCTTTTATATATTGTGCAATGAGAAAGATTGAACCTAATGTTTTTGCTTCGAACGAACCCCAGGACCCCGTCATTTGCAAGCTATGTTTTATGAAAACTTGCCTCATCCCACCATAAAAAAGTGAAAGCCGTTTACAACTCCCTGTAACACCGAATTAGAGCGCAGCTCTTGAGGAGGAGGAGGGAAGGGTACTGGGGGGGGGGTCAAGTGACCTGGGGGGGGTCACGTGACCTTGGGGGGTCACGTGACGTTGCCGATGATGCCATCATTGACGTCACTGATCAGTGACGATGACGATGCGGATTTCGATGACATCATCAGTGACGTCACTGATGACGTCATCAGCGATGATGACGATGACGATGCGGATGTCAGTGACGTCATCAGTGACGTCACTGATGACGTCATCCGTGACGATGACGACGACGATGCGGATGCCAGTGACGATGGATGGATGGATGGATGGTAATGGCTATACCCTTTGTATCGGGCGGCAGCTTGCGCCACCTAGCCTAACATTTCGTCATCCCTTCTACTATTTTTTTTTGTATGAATTTTGTTATAACAGTTCCCTCTCTCTTTTAAATTGAATTTATTGCCTATTTTTATATGTATTTTTTTTTGACGATGCGGATGCCGGGGACGTCACTGGTGACGTCATCAGTGATGATGACGATGACGATGCGGATGCCGGTGACGTCATCAGTGACGTCACTGGTGACGTCATCAGTGATGATGATGATGACGATGCGGATGCCGGTGACGTCGTCAGTGACGATGACGTCATCGGGGAGGTCATGTGACCTCGGCGGGGGGTCACGTGTCCCTGGGGGGGACACGTGACCTGGGGTCGTCACGTGACGTCGGGGGGTCACGTAACCTGGGGGCGTCACGTGACTTCGAGGGGGGGGGTCACGTGACCTCGGGGGAGGGGTCACGTGACCTTGAGGTGACCTTGGGATGACCTTGGGGGGTCACGTGACCTTGGGGTGACCTTGGTTACGCCGACGCCGACGGCGACGCCAACGGCGACGCCGACGCCGCTCAACCCGGGAACGGGCCCCTAAGAGCTGCGCTCTAAAAGAAGTCCCCATCAAGGTGACACCCCAGAACCCTGCACCCCAGAACCCTGCACCACGTCGTTTTCCAAACATAAACATATTTTTCACGGAGCGATTCAGTATTGCACATTCAATTGTCTCTATCCTTGATGGTTCCACTTCCATCTGGGTGGTGAATCTCGGGCAGAGCCCACAACTACCTCCCAGAGGAACCTCTCTTGCCGTGACATCACAGTTGTTTGAAGAAACACTATCGGTTATTACCCGACGACGACCGATCAACTACAAAATTAAGCCCGCTGTTGACCTCCGATCTCGTTCAACTGGTAAAACGATTTATTCTACGTTAGGCGGGACGCAAAAACAGCAGCTACAGAGCCTTCTCTCGAAGTATCACGATGTCTTAGATTTGCCAGCCCATCCTCTCGGCTGATTAGTCATCACCAAACACCGCATTGACACCGGGACCTACTCACATTTACACCACTGGCCTTATCGAGTTTCGGATAGCGAACGTCGCATAATACAAACACAGGTGGACAAAACGGTTTTTTAGACATCACACAGCCATCTTTTAGTCCATTGTCCTCTCCTGGGGTTTGGGGGAAAAAAAAAGAGTTTTGGATTTTTTGCGTCGATTACCGTACGCTCAACGAGATCACCAACAAAGATGTTTACCCATAGAATCTCATGGATGACACCCTGAATGTCCAAATGATGCTAAGTACTTCTCTCCTATCGACCTTCGTTTAGGGTATCGGCAAATTAGTGTGAACGACACCAACAGGAACAAGACGGTTTTTATCACTCCAGACGGCCTCTACCATTTTAAAGTCATGCTTTCGATCGGTGCAATGCCCCAGCTACTTTTTAGCGAATGATGGACCACCTTTTAGAAGGTTTGCGGTGGACAACTTGCCGGTGCAACTTGAACAACGTTATCACCTTTTCCAGCGTCGCGTGCTTATTTGCTTTAACTTCGTTGCCATCCCATCTTGTTCCCGTGTATCAAATTTTTAACCTCTTTAAAAAGCAGATCTCCAACTAAATTTGTCGAAGTGCCGATTCAGCAGCTCCAAACTTAACGTTCTAGGTCACTTTGTCGACATGCATGGCGCTCAAGCAGACCCTCACAAGATAAAAGCCGTCCAGCAACACCCGGCACCTCAATCACCAAAAGATATTCGAGGTTTTCTTGGGCTGGTAATCCTAATCTCGACGATTTATTCACCAATTCTCTTCAATTGCTCGTCCCCTGATAATCCTAAAGAAAACAACAAACAAACGAACAAACAAAAAAAACTAGCTGTTTTTCTGGCAAGCGGTACAACAAGCTACTTTAACTCGTTTGAAGGTGTGGTAATCTTTGTGATATTCTCGCTCTATAATCGTCGCCGCCCCATCGGTATGCGCTTCGCTCGTTTCCCATGGAGTGACACACTGCAATGAGAAGACAGCGAATGGGTTAACTGTGCTTCTGGGTTTCCCGTCCATCAGAGCCGGCACTCCGGGCCCACCGACCCTTGACGGCGCCCGCCGTTCAGAGCTCGCAGTCCGGGCCCACCGACAATGGTCGTCACCCGTCGTTCATAGCTCGCAGTCGGAGACCATGTCCAGGGCTGCGGATCGTCCTTTCCACGCCAGCGCTGCGTAGGCAAGCTGTTCCGGGTTATCATAGCCCGAGCATCGCTGCGGAACCACTCCAGGATCGTCATGGCCCAGGGAGGTATGGCCAGGGCTCACCGCTCCCTCCGGTCCTAATCAGAACCTCGCTGGTGGACCGCTCCAAGGATCGCCATGGGCCAGACCAGCCAGAACGGCTCCATCGTTCCTCCCCGGCCCCAGCCTCGCGCAGCACGCACTGTCTCGTGCCAGCTCGTGTCTCTTTGGCCGACCGCCTGTCACGTGCCCTCAGCCCCGTCGTCTTCAACCCTCGTTTCCCACAAAGGTCGTCTTAAAAGAGTACAGAAACCAAATTCGGGAACTATGTGTTTTGCTTCAACAGAAGTAGGTAGCCATAGAACCTTATAAACATAAATATTTTGTTAGATAATGCGAAAAACATTTGAAACCGAACTAAACAATAACGAAAAGCCACTTGGTTTTTGTATATGAACCTTCGATGGAATGTCGTGACGGCGTCAAACTCCGACGGCAGCGCCACTATATGGGAAGTACGCTCAGTAGTACAAGTTAGGTCAGAACGTAATGCCGAGGGTTCGGTGAAGAATGCTAGAGCACAGTTGGCCACCTTAGATTCACTCCGCCAGCCAATGGCTTCCGCTCATTGTTTGACGTCACTGACGTCTAGGACCGTGTCATGGGCTGATAAACTATATTTTCCCCATGGCGCGCGCTGCTTTCAATGTCGCTTTTGCCGAGGTACGCCGACCACTCGAAGTTACCATAGTTTATGCCACAAAGCTCTGACGGTATCCGCTTTTGTGCGTGCTAGTTTCTGTATGATGATGTGAGAGGTCAGCAGTCGTCTCGCCCCATAGGTATGTCGCCGTCGACGTGTTAGGTGCCCCCATTTAGACGATCATTTAATGCTCGCTTGACGAGACCGACGGAAGGGGTGCCTATGGCTTGTCTTTGTTTGTTTATTGTTCGCCATTTGGAAGGTCGAGTTGCGAAATCGTGGCGATGTGAGCGCTTTTCGGTAGTAGTTTTTGTGTGGCGATGTGAGAATTGTACAGTCGTGTTTTCTGAGCTCTGTACCTTCGCTTGAAAAATCTCGTTTCGTCGAGACTGTTGTGCCCCGGGCTATGGGGACACTGTTCAGCGAGCGACAAGTCTGGTCCGAGCGTTCTGATAGACTGTTATTTTTATTAGATAGCGCCAATCGAAGAAAAGAGAGATAAAGAAGAGAAGAAGGATGATAGCGTCGAAATATTGACAGTACTGTAAAAAAGATGAAGTGAAAATTGAAAGTGGGTGAACACAACATTTCTCCCCTTCCCCTTGAATTCAAAAATAAGAATGAATCCTTAAGTATAGTTAATAGAAGAGAACAGAGAAGGGAGAAACACTTCAAGGGAATTACAAACTAAATCGGATCACTATACAGTACAATACACATTTGAACAACAAAAATTACACATATCCTACAACAATTCCACAATTACAAAAAACTGACAATATTTTCGATGTGCAATGCTAAGTTCATTACGTGGAAACAAAGAACAGTTTTGAAATATTTGCCCAAGGTAACACGACCTATTTTCGGACATATGTGCAACACATATATTCAAATCCTACAAGTTTAGTTACTCCTGGCCAAGGCTGTAGACGTTAACACCCACTATACATGTACTGATTTTCACTCACTCACACATAAAAGTTTCATGAGATAAACTATGACAGTTACGCTATATATACAAAGTTCTACTGAAGCGCTCAGGTGGTCGTCGGTTGCGCTGAGGCCGTCGCAGTCCTGGTGCTTGGGGCGGTGCTGCTGTTGCATTTGGTTACGCTGCCCCTCGTCTCAACCGAGGTGTCGGAGCGACACCTCGGTTGAGACGCCAGTCATGATATGCACATCGCCCTTTCTTTGTCGTTGGCTTTGTTTTGGAGCAGACTTTCAGGCAGAGCCACCTTCGGCTCTGGAACGGTTGATAGCTTGGAGGCATTCCCTTACCGTCCTCAAGTCGGTAGGTCCACCTTCCGAGCTGCTAGGTTATGCGTGTCGGAGGACCAAAAGCTCGGCTTCCCTTCCGTACTTTGCAAGGCTTTCACTCTGACGAGTTTTCCCCCTCTCAACCGCAGTGTCTTAGCCGCCCATCTTCCGTCGGTATATCTCCTGCAGTGATCTTGTCTCTGCTGTACACGCTCACGTAGTCGCTGCATCTCCTCAAATGGGTTCTTGAAAAACTCTGTGTAGGAAAAAGTCAAAGTGCGCAGCCTGTGTCTCGGCTTACGACCGTGGAGCAGAAGAGCAGGAGACAACCCGGTGGTGGAGCTCGGTGTACAGCGGTAGACGAAAATGTAGTCCAGGACTGCGGCGTGCAGTGCGCGGTTCTCGAGTGCAGAACGCTGTATGTAGGCCTTGAGGGTTCGGTTGAATCGTTCCATGTGCCCGTTGGCTTGAGGATGGTAATTGGAGACAAGCTTGTGTTTGATTCCCCGTTGAGCCAGGAAAGTTTTAAGTTCCCCTGACAAACTGCCTGCGTTCAACGGCGTAGCTCTGGCCAATAGAGAGTTCTCGGCCTAGCAAAATGGACAATTGGGCGAGTTGGTAAGAGTTCATAATTACTTACAGCGCGACTGAAACAAGGACAGACAGAGGAGAAAACACAGGACAAGCGCTGAACTAGCAACTGATTCTATTGAAAAGAAAAGACATGTGATGCTGCTGCTGCTCGTGCAGGCATGCCCCTCCGTGGCCCTGGCGCTTGTTCTTTCACTCAATGCGAAACCGGCCAAGCTATCCGAGATCCAAAAAGCCGATTTCGCTCTTCATCAAAGTCACTGTGGGCTGGCTCAACAAATAACAAAAACCGGATCATTGTGTGTGAGCCAGCCCACAGTGACTTTGATGAAGAGCCAGATCGGCATTTTGGATCTCGGATAACTTGGCCGGTTTCGCATTGAGTGAAAGAACAAGCGCCAGGGCCACGGAGGGGCATGCCTGCACGAGCAGCAGCAGCATCACATGTCTTTTCTTTTCAATAGAATCAGTTGCTAGTTCAGCGCTTGTCCTGTGTTTCTGTGTTTCTCCTCTGTCTGTCCTTGTCCCAGTCTCGCTGTAAGTAATTATGGTTCTCGGCCGTCCACTGCGTTGCCATAGCCCCCGAAACCACGTGGCTCATCAAGGAAAGCGGAAGAACCTCCGGCGGCGGTTGTGGCGGTAGCGGGACATGCTGAAGGGCCGAAAAGAACGAAAAATAAATCAACACTTGTCTTCTGAAGAGGCTTTTTTTTACGAGAAAGTGTCGAAAACGTTGCGCGCGGCGATAGACTGGCTAAATTTGTGAGCACACTATCGCTGTCTATTGCACTGAACCACGCGCAAATTCTGCAGGAGAAGTATTAGTTCTCGCCCCAGCCTACTGCATTGTGCATCTTCTTAATCTTTGTCACCATCAGGAAGAGTCTTCGCAGAAATTAGTTTGTTTTTAGGTATCACCCGGATCGGCATCACTCTCCGCCTGCGAGAGAAGTTCGTCATCCGATTCAGAGTACCGTTTGAGGTTGGTGGCGTAAAGAAGTCCAGCGAGTCGTCCAGACTCACAATGAACGAGCGTGTGCGTGATGCGGTAGGCCTTGTCTCGCACTCGATACGGACCAGCCCACCTGTTCGCCAGGGAAGCTGTGAAACAGCTGGAGGCGTCACTAATTGGGTGTGTCCGTCGGAGTACAAGGTCTCCAACTTCAAATTGCACGTCCCGGTGGCCACGATTGTACTGCTCAGCCTGCTGAAGCCGTGCGACGTTCAAGCTCTTCCGAGCGTAACGAACGATGTCCCTGGGTCTGCATCGTAGACTTCCTGCAAAGTGACCGTATGAGCGAGCAGCGCCAGAATTGTTGGTCGTGGAGGTGTTTTCCATCGGGAAAGTCAGCTCCATTCCGAAATTAAGGCAAGCTAGCGTAAAACCTGTAGACCGGTTAACGGTTCTGCGTTTTGCGAACGCGAGCTCTGAAAGCTTTGCGTCCCAGTCACTGTGATGTTCGATGTGAGCTATTAACATCGATTTTAAGTTACATTTCACCCGCTCTGTGATGTTAGCTTGTGGGTGATAAGGAGACGTCCGCCTGTGTTGTCTGCCTAATGCGGCATATGAGTCTTGGAACACTCGGCTGGCAAAATAAGTAGCATGGTCGCTAATCAGTTTCGTCGACAATTCGAAGCGTGTGAACGTCTCCATCAGACATGACCAGATTTTCCTGGACGTCAGCGATCGTAATGCAAATAGCTTCACCCATTTGCTAAAGTGATCCGTGACAACCAACAGGCCCTTTAAAAAAATGGTGATGCTTTTCTGTTGAAAGGCTGTTGTAAAAAGTCACCAGAGGATATAAAATGTCAATAGCTTTTCATCTGTCTTTCTCTAGCTTCTCTGTTGACTTCTTTTGAATGTTGGCCCACTTTGTAGTAAGAAAATCAGCAGACTTTCTGTCGCCTCCAAGATGCTTTCTCTGCTGATTTTTAATTGAAATGCTACAGCTTTTCAACTAAAAAGCTACAGAATTAAAAAAAAAAAGATCTTTACAGCCCAGCTATTCAATCAACGAAGTTTTCAGCAGGCTTTCTGTTTTTTTGCAGCGTTCAATCAGGTAGTCCCCGATAAGCGACAAACTTGCACCAGCACCAATTGGCACTGCCACAGCTATTCCGAGCGCTGTAATTGTCATACGAGGCTCAATTAGCTCAAGACCAGGCTAGATTCGACATACCGATGGACGTTTTTCCGGGTTGTCCATGGTCACCGCGGCCGGTAGGCGCTCAGAGGTCAACTTGTTTCCCGAGGGTCCAGGTCTGTTTCGGCGCAGGTCGTGGCAGTCACGCCTGAAGTGGCCATGGCGACCGCAGCCGAAGCAGTGCACCGAGTTGCGCCGGTCAGGGTCGTGTGTCGGGCTTGCCTGCGCTTGTTATTGCAGCCTTTTTTGCTGTCCCTTGTTGAACTAGCGATCCGCGCCCCGGAGAGCATAGCGGGGGAAGGACCTTGAACGGCTTTCACCCTGCCGTGATCTCGATCCAGCCGCCCGGGCCGGGGGTTCGAACCATCGTGTGGTCTCCCGTGCTCTTATTGCCCGAAGGCGTAGGAGTCCAGCGCACGGAGGAAAGGGGGGGGGGGGGGGGGGGGGGAGGACCGCGCCATCCAGGGTTCGGCGCTGAGTCGGACTTTTGGGCTTGGGAGCTTGCCAGGCACAGGACGGCTCGAGAGCTTTTTCAGGCGGTGGCGGGGGCTAATACTGGAGCTCGGCCAGGAGCGTCTCTTTTATGCCCTCAGCGTATCGGCCCAGTTGCTCCAGGGTGGAATAGGTGCGGCCACGCAGGTAGGGCCGGAATCTTGGGTGGCTCTGCTGCATCACCCGAAACACCCGGTCCGACTCCTATGTCGTTGGGCAGGCTCTGTCATTGAGCTCCTGCATCACCCACACATATTCGACGAGGGTCTCGTCCGGGTGCTGGGTCCGGTGCTCCAGTTCTCGCTGGACTCGAGACTGGAACCCAGGTAAAATAAATTTATCTTGCAGGTAAAAGAAATTTATCTTGCAACTTCCGCCGAAAGTCTTCCCATGTGAGGAACGGGGCTACGATGCGCCACCAGCGCGCGGCGCTCGCCTTGAACACCACGGGCAGAACCCGCGCGAGGACGTATTCGTCCGAGGCTCCCGTGGCGAGCTTATAGGCCGCCAGCTCGGGCAGAAAGTCGGCCACGGGCTTTTGGTCGTCGTAACCCGTGTACAATGGGACCCGCACATGGGGTTGTAGCCCTTGCCCTTGGGGTCCGTGGTCAGCCAGGACTAGGCGTTGCGCGACCGTGTCACAGTGGTTGACTACCCGAGCCATCAGGTCCATGGAAATCGGGCCAGGCCCCTCTACGGTCTCGCCCTGCTCTGCGGCGGTTTGAGGAGCAAGTCGAAAGCGAGAGCAGGGCAAAAGAATCAGAACAAAACACGAAAGAACATAGGAAGAGGACGTAATATACTACAGTATGCACAATACACACGCCGGCCAAGCCGCGTTGGCAAAGATGGCGTCCGGTGTCGGAAGCCTAGTCGAACGACCACGTAGGCCTATCGGATGGCAAAAGCGAGAGAAAACACCAGGCTAAAATGCCTAAAACTGGCTCAAAGCCTGAAATCCTACCCGCGGGGGAGCGGTACCCTATTGAAAAAAAAAGTCTGTTAGGCCCAAGGGGATTTTCTGTGAGGGCCTGAGACGTCTTTTAGGATATCCTGAAATCTCTGATGGGCCCACCAGGCTCCTCTAGTAGGTCTGTGGGGCCCATCAAATTATCTTTCTTAGAGGTGTGCGTTCCTTCAGGGTCGTTCTAAAAGGTCTGTGTGACCTTTCAAGGCCGTTGTAAAAGGTTTGTGAAACCCAGCAAATATTATCGGGAAGACCTCGCAAAATTCACCCGAAGACGGTAGTGCGTAAGCGTGCTGTGTTCATAACGGCCCGCTTCAGTGACGCGAGTGTGTAAACGGGTTGTGTCGCTCTTTATATTGCTTCATTGTGTAGGCGCAGTTGCAAGCGAATATTGCTTTGATCGAGACTCATTGAGTGCAAACGATGCCCATATATCGCCGCCCATTGAGAACAGATAGAAACTATCGAGCTAGGTTTACCGAACGATCTCGCCCCAAGAATTCGGCGGTGCGAATTGGCCACCCAGCGGCCCAGCCGCCCGCCCAACAACTAAGTAAGCCAAGCCGGTCCGAAATGTGGGACATATGCGACAGACGGCAGACGAACCTATACGTAAACTTATTTTTACTGACATTTCCTAGCACCGTCTGCGTGTATACAGCGTTTCAATATTTACGAATTCAAGGCCCACTAGCGCGTGATTGCTGCTTCAGAACCGGAGCGTTTCTTTCCCTTTTTTCTTTCTCTTTTATCCTTTTAAAAAAAAAGAAGCATCTATTGTAATTATAACCTATTTCTTCCCGCAATCATTCCACTTTTATTTTTTTTTTCATTGCACTCGTTAAGGTGATATTTATAATAGTTCGTTTTATTTCTTACGTATATCCCTTTATATTTGTTGATATATACCTTGCTTGTAAGGACTGATTGCAAAATTATTTATTAGGTTAATAAATTTGTCTTCCCTCATCTTCCCACAAACAATAGCATTAAGACCCATTTTTTTAAAGCTCAGGGGAAGCCTGAAGCTACGGAACTAGTCCGCGCCTCGCTAGTGAAGTATTGAGGGGTATTTCATGCATGCTATCTTTTAAATCTTTCTCTAATTGGAAGCCAGGGTTATAGACTAATCCGTACCTTTCTGGCATTAAAAAGGGTCTTCCTTGAGCATCATATTTGAAAGCTTACTGGATGCTCGCGACTGCAGAACTAGTTCGCCCTCTTTAAACTGGTAAACACTGGGATCTTTCTTTCTTTCTCGCATGTAATTTGGTTTGTTAGTTTATAGGAAAACAGCAGCTTGAATGTTTCCGTCCCATTTGATATTACACAGTTTTCCTTTGAGCATGCCTCTGACCTCACCAGTATGTCATTTTCAGGACATTGTTTTTGACCAACCCAGAGTTAGTTTTTTTTTCTTCGAGTTTTCCTTCTTGTTTTCTTTTGTTCGTGCTGTTGTCTTTGTATTAGTTTTGTGAAGATATGCTTCCTTACGATTGTTAAAGAACAGTGGGTTTTTGTTACAATATTATACTTGTCCCTTTATTTTTATTTTTATATTTTGATTCCCTCTCTCCAAGCGTGTTCTTTATTTTCTTATATTATCATTTATTGTTTTTTATTATTTCCACCTTCAAGATTGAATCAATTAATTTGTGTTTTTGAGCTGTACTCAGGTTTGTAATATTTAATGACTTAGCTTGTTTTCTGAGATTCGGACAAGTTAAAAAGTAATGCTCTATATCATTGCATTGCATTCTACAGAAACACTTGTTGTGGATCTTGATATTAAATTTCAAAAAAAGAGAATGGAAACCTACCTTGATTTGTAAATAATTCGATTAAATATTAATTAGATGAAAGAATAAGGAAATGCCATAGTAGTGACAGTAGCGGCAATGACAGTAGTAACAGAGAAAAAAAAAAGGAAATAAAAAGAACAGCGTTAACCTCCTCAGCTCGCATCCAGAGCAAGCGACCACGTGATCCAGAGCCGATTGTATGCCGACATAGCCACGTGCAGCAGGTGTTGGCAAAGCACGGGACACGCGCTGAGCTCCAGGCATTAGTGAGGTTTAGAACAGGGAACCCAAACGTTAGGGGGCCTCTAAGAATCAGGGTCTCACCACGGCACATGTGCCGGAACCCAATCGAGATTCTGGAAATGCGTTCGCCCTAACGCAGGCCGTTCAGGGCCTGCGTTAGGTTAGGTTAGGCTCTATCGTGACAAGTCGTTTTAACGGAGTAATCAAAACTATCTACTAAAACTCCATAGTATAAACAGCGCCGTTACTTCGGCGCTGTTCATGATGATAATGATATTCTACAGTCGGGGAAAGTATACAAAAGGTCAAGCGAGCGTGTGGTCTTGGAAGTACCCAGCGCTATCTAACAAAGGACACCCGAGTTATCAGCAGATATGATGCGGATGCGCAACATTTGAGCGGCTGTTCGTTTTTCGTTGTCATCCACAGCTGAAACGGCCAGCTCTTGCTGACTCAGTGGTTATTTCGGCCCTTACTTAAGATGGATCTTACACCGTTCAACGACTTCCAAAAAGCTAAAGTGATTGTGGCTTATTCAATAGACCCCTTTCGAAAGTCACGTGTTGATTATTTAAAAGTCGGAACCCCTGTGCAATGGCAACGCAACTGAATCGAGGACCGTCCAAGTCTTCCATAAAATAGCGAACGTCGGAGGGCGGCCAACACTACGAGCTGAAGAGCCAATTAAACAGCGTCGAAAGTGCAACGTGACTGCGCACATCACCTTTTTTTTTGTGGGTATGTTCTTTCTGAGTGCCGTGACGTTGAGGTTTTAGCCCGCCATTGTGCAGTGATTTTACAGCTGCCAACAGAGGACGGTATTTCAAAAGAGGTCCATAGGGTAGGAGGGGGGGAGGGGGGTCGCCCGTTGGCGTATAAGCAAACCATATCCCGTACAGCACCTGGCCACGCCCCCTTGTCACGTGACATGACGTCACTTCCGCTAAAGCAATTTGTCATGTCACGTGACCTGACGTCACTTCCGCTACAAACCGAAACCAGTTGTTTTATTGGTTAGCGAATTGTCACGTGACATGACGTCACTCGCACCGCTGTGGCACGGTAAACATGGCGCCCGCCGCCGCCTGAAGCACGAATCGTACGCGGTCGATCATGGGTGCAGTTGCGGCTGAAGCCAGAAACGCTTGAGGCGGGAAGCCTACGTGATCGACGCAGTCGCGGCTGAGACGCTGTGAACGCGGTGACGCGAGGGACTCAACACTTGGTGACGCAACTACGCGACGCCCGCAGTATGCGACGTCTCGCATCGTGCTTCTGCACAGGAGTGCGTAAAAGGCGCAAGTACTTCTCTTAGCGTTCTCAGCTCGTCGCTTGATAAGAGCGAAGCAAGGTTACTACCAACGCCTACCGCTGGTTTTCGAAGTCGAGCCTTCGGTTTCCAACGTCGGGTCTCGATGTCGCCGCTATTCTTGCCGCGCAGGTTCGTCGCCGACGCGGCGGATGTGAACCATGTCATGCATGAACGCTTGCCTTTTTCGATACGAAAATATGCTCTGTCGTCACGAACGCTTACGCCGACCCACAAGCTGAATTTGAAGTATTGCCAGCATTTTTATTTCGCCTGTACGTTGTCATCGCATCACCGTTACTCGCGGCGACGCAGATCTTCGTGCTTGCCTTCTAGCGGTGCCGCGGCTCTCCCGACCCAAAAAAAAAAAAAAAAGCTGCTCTACGCTCGAACCGCAAATTGGGGAAGTGGTAAAGAAATTAGCTTAGTACCGTCAGAAACACTCGTACGACGATAGGCATGCCCAGTGGAACTATGAAGAGAAAAAACAAGAGTGCATACTTTGAACTCGAAAAGTTTTTATTTCACCACATTAAATATATTGTTGCAATGCAGTGCTGGTTTCAAAGAATGCTATTTCCTCAGTCCCTTGCAAAATGGCAAGTTCACACTGAAAAGCAACAGTTTACGTGTACAAAAAGAAGTTCACAAATGGTAATAATAGTTTCTCTCGAGACCTAGGGTAAAGCAAACGGGCATGTCGCCTCAAACGTACAAGGCACATGAAAGCTGTAACTTTGGAAGCTACTACAGCTTATTCATGTAAAAGCAGCTTCACACACTTGCAACAGCTTATGACCAGTGGCTGACCAGTCAGTCACAAGAGGCTTAAATCGGTTTGAAGTCATTCCCTTCGTAAGCAGTTTGCAGGTGAGTGAAACAGCCTTAAAGTGTGACACCTTTCGCTGTAAACACCAATTGTAAACAATGAATAAACCTCTTCTGTTCTTACTTAATTTGCACCATGTCGGAATTTTACATCACACTTGTGTGCCTGTGAAATTATGTGTGCATGTGACAAAATGTGAAATTGAGCCCGAAACTGACACGGCTGCAAAATAATCAGTTTTAAGAACTCGTGTCGGATTCAAAATTGCACCCAAAAATCCTGGACACGGAGCAGACGTTTGATTGTATCTGTTCGGATGAGCAGCTGTGTTTTTCCTTTCATTAATCCAGACAGTTCGAATGGATGTAACCTCTGCTTTTGTACATAACATGTGGATATGAGTATAAACAACAGGGGAGGCACCCAGCATTAGCATCAGAAGAATGAAAACAGGTTAGAGAGCAGCTGGACTTAATTCTACTTGTTGGCTGATGAGTTCGTGGACGACATGAAGCGTGGAGTCTTCTGCCGCGCATGTCAACCCTCTGTGTACGCCCCTCTTTCAATCTCTTTTTTTTTTTTTTTTTTGTCTCCGCTTTTGAGGAGACTTGGGGCTAAGGACGTTGGCAACAGGTCACCGGTTCACTCGACAAGTGCTTCCGGGGAGTCTGTGCCCAACTACATTGCTGTGCTGCGTCGTGTCGCTCAGCACTGCGAGTAGACATAGTTTTCGTACAAGTTTTGTGACCGGTTAGTTTGTAGGGTGTGTGAAGAAGTGATTTAGCGACACCTTCTCACCACACCAAATCTCGCTTTCGCTAGGGCTCAACAACTTGCGATTGCTGCGGAGTGTGCGACAAACGGAAAACCCCACATTTCCGGGCTCCAGAGACGGCAGAGGTTCGCCACATGGACAAACACCACCTACACAAGGCATGAAACGGTTCATCAATGCCAAGCCACAGCCCTGGCGCAGGGAAGACATCTTTGAGTACAGCTAGAAAATGTTGCGCACAATGCAAGTAGCTATAATTTTAAACACGCCATTTCTGTGGTGGAAAGGGACTCATCATACATGCGTGCCGTCAGTAGTTGGCCAAATCCAAGCACCACGCTCCGGTAGTGGAATCTAATCATCATCTGGGATCTTTGAACCAAGGTAGAAATCGTCGAAGTTCAAGCAAATGAAATTTTTATCTGCATAGATGGTGAGGCTTGGTCAACAATTGTTCTAAAGAGATAGTGTCGGCTTGGAACGGCAGCAGAGACTTAAACCTAAACTGCTCTCCGAATGTATCCACAATGTAAGTTGGTGGTTCTGGGAAGTGTCAATTTTTCCACGCGGTTCAAGGGAAAGGAGCGTGAGCCACTATTGCTGACCGTGAAAAGACGTGGAGCAAGCCTGCTTGAAGGAAACCGGTTTGAAGTATTCGATAAGCTATGTGATGCGTGGGCAAGAGACCTTTCTGGAAATATGTGATGCCCCCAGCGTCTACTTTATGCACTGCGACGTCCAGATGTATGGTACGGGTAATTGTACAAGAAGCGAAGACGTGGCAGAGGGAGAGCAAAACAGAGGGTGTGATGACCACTTTTTTTACCACTCACTCAATTTTTAGCATGTTCTGAGCTCCTAATGATAAGAAAGAGAGAATCGTGCTACTACTACGATATACAAAGCATTCGAGCCGGCACGAGCATACATCCGAAGAGCCCCACAATTCCCCCCTTCGCAAGGTCTTTTGCGGAAAGGTCTATTGCGCATTCAGAAGGGGAGGGAGAGAGAGGGGGGGTCCAAGAAGATGACAAATTGAAACACTCTTTGTCAAGGCTTGAGAAAGGACGGTCTTGCTCTTGTCTACCGCCTAGCACAACACAAAGCACTACTATTTAAGGTGTCCTTCAATTAGCCGAGCCACTCCCACAGACTCAAGGACTGCCAAAAGAATTTCCAAGGGTCTTCGAGTAAGGACTTGGCGGACCCACATACTTTCACACTAAATCTAAACTTAAACCCAAGTACCACAAGCGTCGACTTGTTCCTTTGGCCCATGAGCCAAAGGTGTAGTACACCATCACGCAACTCGTGCAACAAGGAATTTTGCCCTCGGTGCGGAGATCTACATGGACTACTCCGGTTGTACCCGTGGGGAAGTCACACGGCGTGATATGGCTATGTGCATGTCATAAACGCATCATTAATCCAATCTTGAAACAGAAGTCGTACCCACTGCCAACAGCACAGCAAATGTTAACTTGTAGCATAGTCCTTTATTACGCTTCTGGTCACAAAACTTCTCCGTAACGCTATAGGAGGGCTTGGTGTGCGACTACGTGTGGCACTGGAATTGACAAGGAGCCTGAAAGCTGTCAATCTAGCCAGCACCACTGGGAACTGGGCATCCAGGACGTGCTATTGTAGTTCCGAACCCACTCTGAATGAGCCACCTTTAGATCACAGTGATGCATCAATGCTCTGATAGTACCGTCCTTTTAACCAAAATTCATCAATGAAACGCATTTAACCCCAGTTTGCGTTCAATCAACGACGAGGAAGTTTCTGGACCCCTGAGGATGGACGGCTCCGCTTATCACGGATGAATTATAAAGCTTTCTCCTGGTGAAAACTGAAGTTTGTAGTTGGAATGCCTCGAATCCTACTTCAAGGCTAAGAACATCACAAGCTCCGCAAAGATGCAAGCCATCTTCCTGGCGTTCTGCATGAATAATCCTACGACACCGTACGAGCCCTGCCCGCGCACAAAAAGCTTCGGAGGTCGAGCTTGAGATCATCAAGCGCCTCAATGAGCACCACGACCCCAAGCCAGCGAAAGTGCTCAGTCGGTTCAAATTCCATCAACGGAACGAATCAAACTACGATGGGCTCCGTCTCCGAGGATGTGGCCGCACTGCAAAAAATCACTGCCGACTGCAACTTCGGTACAGTGACGGCCACAACGACCACACCCTCTCTGGCAACGGCCACCACAGCCATGCTTGTGTCAAATGCCAGTTCACCACAAAAGACTCGACAGGTCCCGCAAGCCCCAGCGAGAGAATTCTCCGCTGTGCTACCGCTCGAAGTGATGATGAGGGACCGATTAATTTGTGGCATCAAGGATTTCCACCTTCAACGTTTGCTAGTGGAACGGAACATCACTTTAGACTGCGCCAACACTCTCGCATTGAAAACAGAGTCGGCCGCCAGTCAGCAATTCCAGATGCGGAAACAAGGTAATGTGCCCAGTTCCACTGCAACCACAAGTGAGGGGCGAGATCATCAAAGAAATCCTGTATCCTTTGCGCAGGTATGCGTTCACCTGATAAATGCAAGCTCGCTAAAGATGCATGCTAATTTTTCCACAAGGGACACTTGGAAGAGCATGTTTCAAGCAAAGAGTTCAACGAAAAGTCAAAGGAATGCTCGTCAAGTCGTACCCGTCGGTTGACAGTAAAGGCGAGACGCATGGAGACCTCTGCAATGAGCAGCGTCGGTGAAGGGGACCCGTCGTGGATTATTGTCACGCTCCTGGTGGATGGATGACCTTTGGAAATAGATCAGACTTTCTCAACGAACGTCGCAGATTCCAGTTCGCTTCACCGTCCTTTCAAGCGAAACTCATTAATAAAACTCATTTAACCTTAGTATGCGTAAGTGGACAACCCTCTTTCACATGTCTCTGATTTGTCAAAGCTGTAGGTTGCGCTAGTTGGTATTGGTCTTGGGTTGCCAAAGGCATGGTAGCGCTTTTTTGGACGAGGACAAAAGAAAGAAAGACGAGACAGACACGAGCGCTGACTGCAACTATTTAATCAACATGAAAATGAGGCATATATACACGCTTCGATCCTATCGATCAACCAACCCCAGGCCTAGCCGCCACTTGCATGAACTGCACCTCCTTATCGAAAAGGTCGATAGATGCAACGCTGACACACCCCAGCCCTGCCCTTTTTATTTCGTCTGCTTCGATAATCTCCCTAACAGTTCTATTTTTATGTTTAGCGAGTACGGAGCATGAGTCAAACAAAGGTTTGCACTCGCAGTCATGGCAATGCATTGAAAGGTGGCCATCCCGATAGTTTCTGATGTTTAGACTATGTTCTCGGAGCCTATCGTTTAGGCATCTCCCAGTCTGACCTACATATTTCTTACCGCATGTTAAGGAAATCTGATATACCACACCCTCAACACAAACGACAAACGACAAATCTGTTTGTCGTTTGTGTTGAGGGTGTGGTATATCGATTCCCTTAACATGCGGTAAGAAATATGTAGGTCAGACTGGGAGATGCCTGAACGATAGGCTCCGAGAACATAGTCTAAACATCAAAAACTATCGGGATGGCCACCTTTCAATGCATTGCCATGACTGCGAGTGCAAACCTTTGTTTGACTCATGCTCCGTACTCGCTAAACATAAAAATAGAACTGTTAGGGAGATTATCGAAGCAGACGAAATAAAAAGGGCAGGGCTGGGGTGTGTCAGCGTTGCATCTATTGACCTTTTCGATAAGGAGGTGCAGTTCATGCAAGTGGCGGCTAGGCCTGGGGTTGGTTGATCGATAGGATCGAAGCGTGTATATATGCCTCATTTTCATGTTGATTAAATAGTTGCAGTCAGCGCTCGTGTCTGTCTCGTCTTTCTTTCTTTTGTCCTCGTCCAAAAAAGCGCTACCATGCCTTTGGCAACCCAAGTCTCTGATTTGAAATGTGTTGGAAGAAGCAGTCAGGTCTTAAGTGAATGCGACTTTATAATAAGTGCATAATGCATGGGAGGCTAGCAGACTCCCGCGTCAGCTAAGAAATCTTAGGGTACAAGTAACATACGCCAAAAAGGTTCAACCGGAAAGGCAACCTGAGCCAAGTCGCGACACAAAGAGGGCTTTTCGCAGTGGCACACTAGGAAAACCTTACCGTGGAAACCCACACCCTTCTCACAGGTGGCACGTTTCAACGTTTTAGACTAACCAGAGTGAAGCTGTTCATCTCCTTAACAAGGACTGCTTTACGAAGAACGGTTGCCAACACTGATGCAGCAACACTAAGGTCGCTGACATTGGTCGAGCGGTCAGCTCGTGGGGCTGGACCGAGGCGCATAACCCTTCGATGGCACTGCTGAGGGGATCGGTGGCCGAGCGTGTTAGTGCACCACAGCTCGGAGCACATGAAGCAGGAAGCTTGGACTGCAGAATCCAGGAATTCGAGGTTCAATCGCCGTCCCTCCTTGCTTCAATGTGGATGAACATCATAGTGGCACGCAGTCATGTATCACTACTGCGTGATGCACGTCAAAGGGGTGGTGCAACGATTTTAGTGTTGAAAGAATTGGCAGTTTGTATTTTTTATATTTTTTACCCAAGCTCAAGTGACCAAAAACGTGTCACTTTGCCTCGAAAAACCGCTATTCCGGTGCGTAGTCGCAAAGAAAAGAAAATATTTGCCAATCTGCAGTTGCTGTGGTGGCTAACGGAACTGATGTGTGATATGCGGAAGTGAACAAAACCTGTCCCCCTCCACTGCTACACTCGCCGTCAGCACCGTGGCAAACCGTCTTTTGTGTCGACAGCTCGCCGCGACCTTTGATGATGCTAATCCTTGAAAAGTTGATAATCGCGGAGGAAGTGCGGCCACGTACTCGAGAACGGAGCCCGTCGTAGTTTGATTTGTTCCGTTGATGGAATTTGAACCAACTCTGCACTTTTGCTGGCTTGGGGTCGTGGTGTTCATTGAGGCGCTTGGTGATCTCAAACTCAACCTCGATCTGAAAGCTTTTTCGGTGCGAGCAGGGCTTGTACGGTGTCATAGGTTTATTCATGCAGAACGCCAGGAAGACGGCTTGCTACTTTGCAGAGCTTGTGATGTTCTTAGCCTCGAAGTAGGATTCGAGGCATTCCAACTACTAACTTCAGTTTTTACCAGGAGAAAGCTTTATAATTCATCCGTGATGAGCCGAGTCGTCCATCCTCGGGGGTCCAGAAACTTCCCCGTCGTTAATTGAACGCATACTGCGATCAAATGCGTTTCATTGATGAATTTTTGTTAAAAGGACGGTGCAATGAACAGGATGCTGCGACGTTTGTTGAGAGAGTCTGATCTATGTTCGTGGCTTCCTGGCGCTGACAATACTTGATCCGAGCGAGGGGGACCGTGAGAGCGACGTTACTTGGACTCTGCACGGTGTTCTTATAAGTGTTGCCGCCGAATATAACATTCATAGCCTCGTCCCACTAGAGCGACAAACACCGGTTTTTGTCCGACGACACCACAAAGTTCTGTGTCGCCGACAATCGCCGACAAACGATTGACGACGGACGAGTTCTTGTCTGTCATTGGACTTGAAGTGCAGCAAGCAGTCCCACTGAGGAACATCTCTCGGAGACAAACCTATCCTCCTTGCCCGTTTATGCCTTCTGTTTTCTCCCTTCCCACCCTTCTACCCTTCCTCCCGGAACGAGAAGCCCTTGGTGGCCACTGCCACTCCTCGTTCCCGGCCCCGCAGTTCCGGTCCCTCGGTTGCATGTAGTAGTCACGAGCGAGGCTTGCTGGCTGGTGCCGGGCGGTCGTGTTGCAAAAGCGAATTTGCTCTGGCTGGTTTTGCTCGTGAAAACTTGGTGTGCAAGGTGGTGCTTCAAGACGCCGAAGTCTACGCCCTTGCATCAGGATGGATACACCCATGTGCGAGGACCGACCAAAGTAAGACCGCTTACCACGAAGTAGGACACGACGTTCCGCGGCAAGCCACTCCGGCAGACGAGAGACTTGTCATCACGTTCTGTGATAATTGGGATGCCGTATTGTCCACAAAGGAGCGCTTTCCCTCGATCATTCGAAAATAAAGTTATAAACATCCTCAAAATCAGCGTGAAACTCCGTAGCGCTCACCTAGAATGCCTCCAACGGCCCACAAAAGGAACGATTCAGGTATTTGTAGTTTGGAAAAAGTTTGGTGTCGATTGTCAGCACTGTTTACGGAAAGTCGCCAACAGCAAACGATGAGAAGCTGAAGATTTAATCAAGAAATAAAGTAATCGTCGCGCCTTTCACCGTGTTTGTCGGCGCGTTTTATGCCCAAAGAGCAAAACACGAAAACCGCGTCACCAGACTTTGTCTGTGTATTTTGAAGTGTTTTGTTGACAACTCCAGTCCCACTAGGAAACAAGTTTCCTTGCCCCCGTGTTCTGCGTCGTGCCCGCCCAGGTGGGACGGCGGACTCCGACAAACAGGCTGTCTGTCGGTGTCGTCTGTCGTTCGTTGTCGTGTGTCGCTGTCGTTTGTTGCTGTTTGTCGCTCTAGTGGGACGCGGCTATCACACTGTTTACAAATAGCACCTGCAATGAAAGTTTTAAAGTTTGATCAGTTGACTCAGCGTACAGAGCCAAAGACACTTAGACTTGTGAGAAATGCTATCAGTGCATTGATGCATCACCGTGATCTAAAGCTGGCTCATTCAGAGTGGGTTCGGAACTACAATAGCCCAGTTCCCAGTGGTGCTGGCTAGATTTGCATCTTTCAGGCTCCTTGTCAACCCCAGTGTCACACGTAGTCGCATACCAAGCCCTTCTATAGCGTTGCAGAGAAGTTTTGTGACCAAAAGCGTAATAAAGGACTATGCTACTAGTTGAGTCAACATTTGCTGTGCTGTTGGCAGTGGGTACGACTTCTGTTTCAAGACTGGATTAATGATGCGTTTATAACATACACATAGCCATATCACGCCGTTTGACTTCCCCACAGGTACAACTGGCGTAGCCCATGCAGATTTCCGCACCAAGGCAAAATTCCTTGTTGCACGAGTTGCGTGATGGTGTACTACTCCTTTGACTCATGGGCCAAAGGAACAAGTCGAGGCTTGGGGTACTTGGGTTTGAAGTTTAGATTTAGTGTGAAAGTATGTGGGTCCGCCAAGTCCTTACTCGAAGACCCTTGGAAATTCATTTGGCAGTCCTTGAGTCTGTGGGAGTGGCTCGGCTAATTGAAGGACACCTTAAATAGTAGTGCTTTGTGTTGTGTTAGGCGGTAGACAAGAGCAAGACCATCCTTTCTCAAGCCTCGACAAAGAGTGTTTTAATTTGTCATCTGCTTGGACCCCTCCCCTCTCTCCCTTTCTGAATGCGCAAAAGACCTTTCCGGAAAATCCCAAGAGACCTTGCAACGGGGGTAATTGTGGGGCTCTTCGGATGTACGCTCGTGCCGGCTCGAACGCTTTGTATATCGTAGAAGTAGCACGATTCAGTCTTTCTTATCATTAGGAGCTCAGAAAATGCTAAAAATTGAGTGAGTGGTAAAAAAAAAGCCATCACACCCTCTGTTTTGCTCTCCCTCTGCCCCCTCCGTGTTCTGAAATCACAAACTGTTAAACAAACATCAACTCCGTCTTCGCTTCTGGGACAATTCCTCGTGCCATACATCTGGACGTCGCAGTGCATAAAGTAGACGCTGGGGGCACCACATGTTTCTGGAAAGGTCTGTTGCTCACGCATCACGTAGCTTATTGAATACTTCAAACCGGTTTCTTTCAAGCAGGCTTGCTCCACGTCTTTTCACGGTCAGCAACAATGGCTCACGCTCCTTTCCCTTGAACCGCATGGAAAAATTGATATTTCCCAGAACCACCAACTTACATTGTGAACACGTCCGGAGAGCTCTTTAGGTTTAAGTCTATGCTGCCGTTCCAAGCCGACACTATCTCTTTAGAACAATTGTTGACCAAGCCTCACCATCTATGCAGATGAAGATTTCATTTACTTGAACTTCGAAGATTTCTGCCTTGGTTCAATGATCCAGATGATGACTGGATTCCATTTCCGGAGCTTGGTGCTGGGATTCGGCCAACTACTGACGGCATGCATGTATGATGTGTCCCTTTCCACCACAGAAATGGCGTGTTCAGAATTATAGCTACTTGCACCGTGCGCAACATTTTCTAGCTGTACTCGGAGATGTCTTCCGTGCGCCAGTGCTGTGGCTTGGCATTGATGAACCGTTTCATGCCTTGTGTAGGTGGTGTTTGTCCATGTGGCGAACCTCTGACATCTCTGGAGTCCGGAAATGTGGGGTTTTCCGTTCGTGGCACACTCCGCAGCAATCACAAGTTGTTGAGCCCTAGCGAAAGCGAGATCTGGTGTGGTGAGAAGGTGTCGCTAAATGGCTTCCTCACACACCCTACAAACTAACCGGTCACAAAACTTGTACGAAAACTATGTCTACTCGCAGTGCTGAGCGACACGACGCAGCACAGCAATGTAGTTGGGCACAGACTCCCCGGAAGCACTTGTCGAGTGTGAACCGGTGACCTGTTGCCAACGTCCTTAGCCCCAAGTCTCCTCAAAAGCGGAGACAAAAAAAAAAAAAAAAAAAAAAGAGATTGAAAGAGGGGCGTACACAGAGGGTTGACATGCGCGGCAGAAGACTCCACGCTTCATGTCGTCCACGAACTCATCAGCCAACAAGTAGAATTAAGTCCAGCTGCTCTCTAACCTGTTTTCATTCTTCTGATGCTAATGCTGGGTGCCTCCCCTGTTGTTTATGCTCATATCCACATGTTATGTACAAAAGCAGAGGTTACATCCATTCGAACTGTCTGGATTAATGAAAGGAAAAACACAGCTGCTCATCCGAACAGATACAATCAAACGTCTGCTCCGTGTCCAGGATTTTTGGGTGCAATTTTGAATCCGACACGAGTTCTTAAAACTGATTATTTTGCAGCCGTGTCAGTTTCGGGCTCAATTTCACATTTTGTCACATGCACACACAATTTCACAGGCACACAAGTGTGATGTAAAATTCCGACATGGTGCAAATTAAGTAAGAACAGAAGAGGTTTATTCATTGTTTACAATTGGTGTTTACAGCGAAAGGTGTCACACTTTAAGGCTGTTTCACTCACCTGCAAACTGCTTACGAAGGGAATGACTTCAAACCGATTTAAGCCTCTTGTGACTGACTGGTCAGCCACTGGTCATAAGCTGTTGCAAGTGTGTGAAGCTGCTTTTACATGAATAAGCTGTAGTAGCTTCCAAAGTTACAGCTTTCATGTGCCTTGTACGTTTGAGGCGACATGCCCGTTTGCTTTACCCTAGGTCTCGAGAGAAACTATTATTACCATTTGTGAACTTCTTTTTGTACACGTAAACTGTTGCTTTTCAGTGTGAACTTGCCATTTTGCAAGGGACTGAGGAAATAGCATTCTTTGAAACCAGCACTGCATTGCAACAATATATTTAATGTGGTGAAATAAAAACTTTTCGAGTTCAAAGTATGCACTCTTGTTTTTTCTCTTCATAGTTCCACTGGGCATGCCTATCGTCATACGAGTGTTTCTGACGGTACTAAGCTAATTTCTTTACCACTTCCCCAATTTGCGGTTCGAGCGTAGAGCAGGTTTTTTTTTTTTTTTTTTTGGGTCGGGAGAGCCGCGGCACCGCTAGAAGGCAAGCACGAAGATCTGCGTCGCCGCGAGTAACGGTGATGCGATGACAACGTACAGGCGAAATAAAAATGCTGGCAATACTTCAAATTCAGCTTGTGGGTCGGCGTAAGCGTTCGTGACGACAGAGCATATTTTCGTATCGAAAAAGGCAAGCGTTCATGCATGACATGGTTCCCATCCGCCGCGTCGGCGACGAACCTGCGCGGCAAGAATAGCGGCGACATCGAGACCCGACGTTGGAAACCGAAGGCTCGACTTCGAAAACCAGCGGTAGGCGTTGGTAGTAACCTTGCTTCGCTCTTATCAAGCGACGAGTTGAGAACGCTAAGAGAAGTACTTGCGCCTTTTACGCACTCCTGTGCAGAAGCACGATGCGAGACGTCGCATACTGCGGGCGTCGCGTAGTTGCGTCACCAAGTGTTGAGTCCCTCGCGTCACCGCGTTCACAGCGTCTCAGCCGCGACTGCGTCGATCACGTAGGCTTCCCGCATCAAGCGTTTCTGGCTTCAGCCGCGACTGCACCGATGATCGACCGCGTACGATTCGTGCTTCAGGCGGCGGCGGGCGCCATGTTTACCGTGCCACAGCGGTGCGAGTGACGTCATGTCACGTGACAATTCGCTAACCAATAAAACAACTGGTTTCGGTTTGTAGCGGAAGTGACGTCAGGTCACGTGACATGACAAATTGCCTTAGCGGAAGTGACGTCATGTCACGTGACAAGGGGGCGTGGCCAGGTGCTGTACGGGATATGGTTTGCTTATACGCCGCCCGTTGAGCCGTCAGTGTGTGAGCGATCGGGAATGAAGCCGTCAGTAATTTGTCACCGGGAGTAATTACAGAAATTGCACAGCCGCTCAAATGACGCTCGTGCACATAGCGCTGAAATGATGCTCGTGTACATAGTAGCCTCGTCATAGTTAAGATTTCTTCTCATAGATAGCGCTGGGAGCTTCCGAAGCCTAATGTCCCTGAATAAGAAAGGTAGCGACATCTCCCTCCTCCTCTGACGCGCACACCTTTTATCTTCGTGTTTTGCTCTTTTACACCAACGCGTCGATTGTAGCGCCGCCTGGATCGCTCCAAGATATCAGACGGCCTTCCTATACTTTAGTCAGAGCACAGTCAAAGGCTGAAAGACACGCAAAATACATACACACAGGCTCAAAAACGCACTGTCATGGTCTACCAGCCTCAAAGAATGTGCTCAAAGAAACACGGTGAAAGCCGTGACGTAGCACAGTAGGCGTTATTTGATTGGCAACATGAGCTCGTAGCTTGCACTGCACTCCGACAGCATAGGCATTCCTTCTCCCTCCTTGTCCCTCATGCACACTCTTATTGTTATATTTTGCTCTGTCGCGCTCGCGCGTCGACGTTAGCGCCGTCTGGATCGCTCCAAGATAGCAGGCGGTATTCTTCAAAGGATGTCGCTACTTTTCCTTATACAGGGGCTTTACCGAAGCCATGCGCTTGCTTGGCCTTGTTCATATTTTTCTGGACATTTGCCAATGATCAGAAGCGGTGTCGCTGTATGGCGCTTGCTTTCGATGTTACTGCCGACACAATTTTAAAACCCGACCTTTATATAGTTTAACTCAGCTTTGTTGAGTCGTTCGTCCTACCAGCCACAGATGTGATATGGCTGTGGCACCTTAATAAGCAATTAGAATATGCTGCAACACAAATACGGTAAAGTAGTCGTTAGGCCGGAATGGTTTCTTCTAACTTCACATTTTAGGCGTCAACCCTTTTTTTTATTATACAAATATACAACAAAAATCACAGCCGCTGGTAGCTGCTACCAGCGTCTTTGATTTTATTCAATAAAACATTGTACAATTTTTGTAGGAAGGAAACAATAAAATATCCTCCTTACTGAAAATGAAAGGTATAATTGGATATTAATTAGCAATACTTGTATCATATCTTTTAGGAATATTACCACTGGAGCTCGAAGACTGAAATAAATTGAGCTTAACTATACACAGCCATGAGGTTACTTTTTTTCCTCTGTGCAATCTCCACATATCGGTTCACTGGTAAGTAATGTAACAATATTATATTGAAATTTGTGGAGCACACTTTCTTTCGACTTTTTTATTGCCTGTAATGAACCAACAATGTTTTTCACTGCATGCGTACCTTTCAGTCTACGTGTTTTTAGGCAAAAACAAAATAAAGAGCTGTGTTTTTTGACAGAAGATGAGTTGTGGATTATGATTATAATGCAATTAAATGCAAAGGTGAAAGCGAGCTGGACAAGAATGACAAAAATAATCACTTGAGAAGGGGAAGAAGAGGGACAATGGACAAACATAAATCTCCAAACACAGCTAGGTGGCTGATCGCGCACCAGTCACCTAGCTGTGTTTGGAGATTTATGTTTGTCCATTGTCCCTATTCTTCCCCTTCTCCAGGAATTATTTTCTTCATTGTAGCCAAGTAGTTTTCTTTAAAGGGGTACTCCACCGATTTTTTGAGCTACCTCAACTAACTATATTTTCTGACTCCCCGGCTTTTACTCTCTCCGGTATGCTATTTAGAATCGCGAAATTCATAATAGTTATTGCGAAATCGGCAAATGAAAATGATGCAAAAACCAACATTTAAATATACGCGCGCTTTTCAGGGCCGTGACGTCAGTGGCAGGCAGGCTTGCCAGTCGAGCAAGCAGCCAAAAAATAGAATATGCCGATCATTTGTTCCGTGCTGGAGCGCGGGTACTGCAGCGAGCTTCCCAAGCATTCATTTGACACCATGAAACTGCTTCGAATCAGTTTAAAACGAAATCTACAGCCCAAAGAGTGAACCCCTGCCTTCCACTGGCGTCACTTTTTCATTGTTGCCAGTAGAGACTTCGAGCTTGAAAAACACGGTGAGGACCAAAACTGTAAATTCAATAACTTCGCGAAAAAACAATATTTTGACCTAATATTTGGGATACTATTTTCGCGATGTTTGTTGGTTAGTTTAGCAAAATTTCAAGCAAATCGGAGACAATGAAAAAATCGGTGGAGTAGCCCTTTAAGTGCTTCCTCCATTGTGATAACCATACTTTTATGACACATTTTTGCTTTGTTTTTTTCGCTTTTAGATGCTTGTCTTGGTATTTAAAATCAATATATTTTTCTACGTTTAATTCTTTTTTTAATGCTTTGCCAAGTTTGCAATGATAAATTTTTTTTTACAATAATTATACTATTTTAATTTTACTGCTTTTAGTGAATATCTTACACTTTGTGACAAGTGATTGCGAATGGTGCTTCTTTTATTGCGCGTAATATTTATACGCCATGTTTGATTTATTTTGCATACTTTTGTACAAAATAAACTACTACAACCTAGCTGTTGAGGTTTGTTGTTGACAAGATTCCGGCCAATTAAATTTAAAAATAAGCATATGACCCTTGCTAATTGATGATTTTTTTTTGTTATATATAACAAAATGGTATTTCATGCTCTTCTCGCCATAGTAGCTACTTAACTGGTCACTTTCTGACCGCCACTTCGGTTGCTCCGAGGAAAAGAAAAGCTCCGGCCTACGGATCCCCAGGTGGCGGTTTCGAATTTCGGGCGAGGTGCCCGCAATATGACGGAGGCATATTGTGGAGATGGTCCTGTGTAACCGAGCTTTCAGTTGCACGTCAAAAGGTCCTCAGGTACTCAAAATTATTCCTCAGACCTCCGCTGGGGCGTGGCAGATGCCCTTCGTTGATTTGGCACGTAAAACCTACAAATGTAACTTAATTTTCTGGCGGTCGGCGTGCGTAATAGTCATAGTTCCGCCATGTGTACATGTGTATATTTCGTTTTTGTCCAGCCCGCAGATATATAAAATTGTTATTCATTGCATAAAAGAGGCAATACCATTTTTTTGTACCTTTGAAAAATTGCATTCTTGTCAGGAGCAAATCTCACAAATCCCTTCAATCCTATCGAGGGTAAAAACGCTGAAAAAAAACTTACAGAGCATCTTTCAGATAATTTGAGGGTGCGTTTACTTATGATGCATATCTTCAAGGTGATCGGCCCTTCATTTATGTTTTAAGACCCTCACTCAGTAATTATAATATACTTTTATTATAATCCGTAAACTTGAGTGCATGAAATTCACATAACTCCTTGAGACCGATACAGACGGACGATACTCATAAATACGCCAGCTGCTGAGTTTGTGGAAACGTGAATTTTCGTTCACTGTTTAGCAATATGAAGCATCGGGTCGCGGGATATGCCAAAAAAGATCTGGTGCTCACGTGATAGATCTGAGGACAAATAGACTAAATAGGCAGAAAGATAAAGATAATTAATGATTTTCTTCACAAGAGTCCGATGCACTACTCCTTACTGCAAAAATAAATTTATAGAGATATAATGATATTTCTAATCACACATACATATGGCGCGAAGGACAGACGAACATTCTGATACAACGATGTCTCGTTAATATGGACAACTCCGTTCTCCCCAAAAATCGTCCGAAATGTGAGTTGTCTATAATAACGAGACAAAATGCATATATTTCCCCATTTCGTCCCCGATTATGGTGTCCAAATAGCAGGGTATCTATAATAACTGGGTTCATATAAACGAGACATGACTGTAATCCTAACATAAAATGCACCTGGGCATCAGCTTGCATGAACTCGAAACTTCGCGAAATACCGGCTCGGGAGGCTAGCGTTATATTCGGGTTGGCGTGCTTCATTTTGGCCCTCACTCAACAACTCTGTGCTTTATCAGTCATGCGCTCTAACATTTTATTAGGATTCCGTATATCAACCCGAGAGTTCTATATATTCGCCTCGTAATTCGATCGGCGCGATTCACCTGGTGAAAAACAGAACTGCACTTTGTTTGGCACTTACTTGAAGGAAAACAAATGATACGCGCGCGAGGCCAAAAACTGAGGGAGGCGACAAGGCAGTGGTCGCGCTCAGGAATCAACTGCCAAACCTCGTGCTATCTACCCTTGCCCGTACTCTGTGCCCTTAGTGTGAATGCTCTCTCTCCACCCGCATTGAGGACAGAAGGAATCACCACGTGCCTCATACAGAACCATGGATAAACGAAGGCACGCTTCCCCTAATTTTAATCTGGGTTTTGAGGTCAATACTGCACAACTTCACAACTTAGACATCTACTTTTGCTAGTGTTGCTAAAATCGTATTTCATCAGAAAACTTAACAATTGCCTGGTGACGCCATCGCACTATATGCTAGTGGTAATTGAGATTTTGTCTTGCTGAGAAAATCAAATCAGGTGGTGCAAAATGCACGCTGCAGAAGGTCCGCGCTCAGTGCAAACCGTGCATTTGAGAGACAGAAACTATCCTTGCTTTGTGCAGTGTCATGAGGAACGGTGCCAGCGTCTGGCACCACGAAAACGGGATTTCTGAAGATTATTTTTGCAAAGGAAGCTGCTTCTATGGCCAAGCTTTCTGGTCTGCGCCAAATATGTGTGCAGAGGAACCTTTAAGGAACAGTATGTTTTACAGCGAAGCGGTTTGTGGCTAGGGTTCCGTGGATTTTTCATGTGCGTCAACAAAAACTCAGGTCCCGAGTTGGGTGCAAAATCGCTTCATTCTATAAAAAAAGCTCATACGGATCATCACTCGGATATCTATGTTCAGTAGATTAGTTATCAATAGGCACTAATTTCAAGAACAGTAGACTCTCAGGTAGATAAGAAAGGTTTCTCAAAGATTTGCCGTTGTGCGACCCGCGTCGGTCATGTCCACGCTCGCACCACCCTCTCTCAGTCGTCGTTCCAAGTGCTTGCGTGCTTAGTTTCCCTTTCCTCCGCTCTCCCGGGGTGGCGGTCCCATCGCGCGTCTACTTTCCGCCGGAAGGCGGTCCCGTCGCGCGTGTCTAGTTTTGCTCCGGCTCCTCGGGGCGGGTCTGTGTTATGTGCTAAACAGCTTCGCTGGCCATACACCTTCACAAAGTGGAATGGCTTATGATTTTTGTTTTCTAACCCCCCCCCCCCCCCCCCTCTTTCTTTTTAAATTTTAGTTGCTCCTCCAAAGAATACTTTTTATTCCTGAAGGACTCCCTCCTCCGTTTGGGGGTGCTAATTCAACAAATATACTTGTCACCTGTTAACAACGATCCCCCATGGGTCTTATCTTGCACCCCCAAACTGAAGTTTAGACAACATACGGAGGTGCTCTAAGCTTGGGGAAGAACTTGAGAACGACACTGCTTTGAGGCTTAGAGCGGCTGGCAACATTCAGTTGTCCGTCTGAGGTCACTGGGATCTTTCTTTCCAGGTATCCCTCCCGTACAAAGTTGTAGTTCTATGTAACGTCAGATAAATAAGTCACATTTGTCATTTCAATGCTTCTATTCTCGGGGATGACTATCTGAAGCAGTTCAGCAACAAAGAAAGCATGTTTGGGTGCCTCAGTATGTGTACGTATAAAATGGTTCGTGCAACAATTTTTGTACTTTCAGTAAATGCCGCTAAGAACTATCCCTGACGTTGATAACTTGCAACAACCCATTATTTTTCATCTCCGCTCAGTGACAGACGCAGAAAAAAAGAGAGAAAAAAGAAACAGCGTCTCGAACTCAACTCCAATTAGAATAGACGAACACGTGAACTAACGCTAATTATATACCGTCACTGCTCATTATAGTCATGCGCTGGGGTTCAAAAAGCATAGGGCATGGGCTGAGCGCCAGAAATTGCTAGAGTTCGGCTATTCTCTTCTTTAATTGAACACGAGCCATTACGCGGATGTTTGGCGATGTTGATTATTCTGAACCCGAGCACTCAACTCGGGCTCATGACAATCGAGTACGTTAGGGTGCAACATGACTTGCGGTACGAAGTCGTGATGTCATGTGACGTCACGGTGCCAAGAACGGAAATAAATCTAATGACGTTCTGAATTTAAATCGACTTGACGCAGTGAGTCACGGGGCTACGTGGCGTGATATTACTTGACTGCACGTCTTGACGTCACGTGATCACGTACACTATATTTGTATACAATCTCCAAGGATACCCGGTTGCAAGGGTTAGTTGTTACAAATACCTAAACGTAACCGCCTCGCACGATCTACGTCGGGAACCCATATTAATAATATTGCAAAAGGCGAATTCTAAATTATGATACTTACCGCGGTCCTTGAAGTTAAGCTCAGATAATACAAAACTTATGACATTCAAAACACTTATACGTCCATTGAAGGAATGTGCATGTTAAATCCGGGATCATCAAAATATGCAAGACGTGCATAAATAGGAAAAAAAAAAAAATTCAGCGGCTTACTTTAGGGTTTATTTATTCCAAACATCGTTGATTGGACTCTCCAACGGTACTGTACTCGAAAGCTAATTTTTCGATATTCAAGAATCAGCATAAGAAAAGTAAAGGTTGAAATTGCTTTACATTATACTAAACAACTTTCTGCAGATAGAAAAAAAACAAAACAGCTTACCTCATTTCTGATGTATTCAGAATTACTCGCAACAAATATGGCCATACCATTCGTTTGCCTAATGCTTCAAAGACTGTTTTAAATATTACCTTTCCCCCTTAAATATCGGCGACTGCAACTCGTTTCTAGAAGATGCTGTCTCGTGTCTTTCGCTTGAATTGTTCTCTTTATGCCTTGCGTCTTACGACGAATCTTATTACCCGTGAAGTGAAAAAAGAGGAAAAAAACATTTTTTGTGTATTTTAATATTGAGTGCGCTTTGCTTCTGCGATTGTGCTATACCAGCTTATCGTTCAGTAAAATATAACGTGATTTATTGTATTTGTTCCGGCACTTTTGCCAGCCCGTCTGAAACTCTGTTAACACATTTTATTGTGTTTTCCTTTTTTGTATTTTGCCAGAAAGTGTATATTCGTATTTCTTTCATAGTCCCATGAGGTATACACAGTATTTTGAAATAAATAAATAAATACATTTTTGTTAGAGTTTTTGGTGCTTAGTAAAGTGTTCCTGTTCTATTTCTAGGAGCGTCGCCATCACCAGATACCAGACTGGACGACTTTTTTGCCGAAGTCATTCTCAAAACTCAGTATGAATTGACAAGACGCAATCCGAATGGTCGAAAAATATTTCTGCCTAGTTCTCTTGAGGATGACAATGGCGTCCGTGTATCTATCGGAAGAGACATCTACGCCATCATCTTTGGATTAGACTACAAGTTCCAAAAAAATGGACGGTGTATCACAAAGGTCGAGCAAGCCAAACATACGCTTCAGTGTCCTGTCACATTTAGTTGGATTCGCATAGTGCTTCCTCGCGCAGTCGATGAAACGACGCAATACGTAGTTCGTGCTAAAATTACAGGAAGAGTGGTCCTTGAGGAAAGATCGGGTTTGTATTTTGTTCTCCTATCTACCTGTAACAATATTAGCTGCGGTTGGGGAAGGCAATAATTTGCCGGATTTCACATTGCATGAACGCTGTACCAAATAGGAAAAAAAAAGGTCAGTTAATTCCTCGTAGCTGTATTCGACCACACTCTTGATTTATTCAACAGAGCTACTAAATGTTTCCAGAGTACCGATACGCCCAACCTGTTTTCAGATTCGTGTGGCATCACTGTAAAATCACGGCCATTGGCACACCGCGATCAACGGCAAACGGCGCCTGTTTGCAAGTTGGCAAAGGGGAAGCCGTTCTCCTTTGGAGGCCTGATTTGAGCTACTTAATATGCAGGGTGTTTCCGAGCTCGATTTCTGCTCAAAACATTTATTATATATAAACCACTAAACTGAGCGCAATTAAAGTTTTTGCGAAGGTCTGTTTAGGTGGCGAATATATCGTACTCATTTTTTACAAGCTTACTAGGTTTTTATAAAAAAGCTTAGGCCTAAAAACCTTTTTTTTCTCCCATGCACAGATGGCAAAACATAAAGCAAAACCGAGAAAGGTACTTTGAGATGAACACCCGAAAGCAGATCCCAGAAGTCCGAGTATGTCTGGCACCGTTTGTGCATGGCAGCAACCATGGGCGTACCAACCGGAAGGGCAAGGGGGGCGCTTGCGCCCTCTCAGAGTGGAAAATGAGGCGTGTGTTTTCCGCCCGCCCCCCCCCCCCCCCCCCCCCCCCCGGCCCTGAAACAGCCGCCACTGAGCAGAGGAAACAGTGGCCGGCGGCGCCCAAAAAGTATAAAAGGCGCCGCCCCCTGTCCCTTGGGGAGGGGGGGGGGGGGGGGTTCTGGCATGCCCCCCCCCCCCCCCCCCCCCGCTCAAAAAAAAAATTTGGTACGCCACTGGCAGCCTCCACAAGACGGGTTTGTCGTTTTCCTCCCTGTGCATAAGGAAAAAAAAAGACGGGATTTCTCAGGCTTAAATCCTTCTCCGGAGACACTTATAAAATTGTAGTATTATAAATACATAACCTAAAGGCATCGTCGTGATAAGTTACCAATGCACTCAAATCAATATTTTGTTTCTACGAAGAGTCGAAAGACTTAGTGAAAACCATAACGAGTACAGAGAGCCTTAGTGAAAGCCATCACGAGTATAGAGAACCTTACTGAAAATCATCACGTGCTGACAGACCGTAATTCATCATCGTGCTCGTAAATGTTTCACATATTTTGTTTTTGTTTTTTTAGCCCAGTTTGAATATAATCAAAGATCATCTAATCAGAAAACCAGATTGGCTGGAGTATATTGTTCTAGTAGAAGCTATGAAATTTGATATCTTGGAACACTGAGCGAATCGAGCTAATAATATCATCACGACAGCATGCACTTGGAGCATTCTACATCCGTTCAGCCGCTCTCCTTCCACACTCTTCTTCTTAAACCTTAGAGAGATCTTGTGAGCCGTTTCTTTGTATTAGCGCTTATGTCGTTGAAGAGCAAAGCATATGTTATTTCCGGAAGCAGAAATTCCTATCACCTCTCGTCCTTTTAATATTTCTTTCTGTTGGAAGGACGAAGGTACAAAAGGAGCCCCACGACACTGTAGCATACAATCGGTTGATTGCGAGATACGTAAAGTGTCACCGATACTTTCCAAAGGGACATATGCTGAAAACAAAATGTGGCAAAAAGATATTTTATTTCTTGCCGCGTGCTGATGCAACAAATCTAGCGAAGCCGTGGTGCTGAAGATTTTAGTCCCCTAGCCGGAGCTCAGCGCGAGGCACAGAAGGCACACGAGATGTGCGACAGGTTTCGGCTAGTTTGCGATCAATCAGTGAGAAAATGAATCCCTGATAAGCTCTGACGCAACAATCGCGTTCATTGTGTGAGTCGCGTTGACCTTCAGTTAGCGTGATAAAACAAAATCAGCATAACAGCCACGGTGCCTGGAACGGGTCTCCGACCGCTGTGTTCTCCCGAAGTGGCAATGAATGACGCCGCCAAAGCCGCAGTGTCATGCTGTCGCTGGTCGCGATCCTGGCGGTGTCCCAGCAGCGGTGATGGATGTGGCAGATGCCCGTTCTGCCGCAGTTTCGCTCTCCAGGTTGACAATCCTTGGAAGCTTCGGAAGCCAAGGGTTGGGACGCTGCGACAACAGCGACACTCGTGTTTACTCACGCAGTTTGCCGGGACTTCAACGACCAACCGGCAGGACAGCATGACACTCCGGCACTCCTTTGACGTTATCAGGAAAACAATCGAGGTACCACTTTTTTTGGACAATGTGGGAAACGAGCCACACGGAAAGGCGCTCCAGGAACCATACTACAGCGTAGTTTTCAGGGGGCCTTGGCTGGTGGCGGTGGAAATGCAATAAATGTTGTTTTGAGTATCTTTATGAGATAGGAGTTCAGGATGCCATTAGCATAGATTTATATTTTATTAAGCATTAACGCCCAGATTGCTTAGAAAGTGAGATAGAAAATTATTGATGCAAAAGGGCCTTCAAAATAACACTGAGTCGTGCGAAGGTTCCATTAAGAAAATAATTCAGGCTTCTAAAAGCTCGACGTTTGTCAGTAGAAGCGCTGCTAAACCATTTACTTTCTTGCGTATGTGACATGACATTGCTGCAAAGTCTGAAAATTGTTGAACTGTTCTGGCCTAATTGCTATCCGTTGATGTCGTTTCTAATAAAACTCAGATAAGGATGTCCTGGGAACCTTCAAGGTGGCGCACAACGTTTCTTTGAAATTTGTTTTGCTCGTTGTTTTTCAAGTTTTGATATGCGTCTGAAATTTTTTCGTCATCGACTCGGTATTTTTTCGGAACAAATTAGCTAGAATAAGCAACGTTTTTGACGATATAAAAAAAACGATTGAAGCAAAACAAACTAATATTTGAAAATACGCCCGAATAAAATAACGAAACGTAGAATGATTCTAAAGTCGTCGTCACTTGGTTTGCCTAATCAATCATTGGAATGTTTAGTTGGGCGAAATTGGAAGAGGTCATCGATTGGGTTGAATACAACCGGGATAGACTTCGCCGATTACTGTTAAATTCTTTCAATTTTAAAGTTGAATAAAAAAGTAATTTGCACTTGTTTTAAGATAAAAATGCCTTTCCCTATTCCCGGACTTCGGATATTTTTTTAAAATTAAGGTGCATGCTCTTGGCGCAGCAGAAGTTGTGGGATTTCTCCCAACAGTTAAGTGAAAGCGAGACCAATTACCTAATTTTTGACATGATATGGTACACAAACGTATGTCCGTGGCTCAGCCAGCTTATGACTCAGCTAAATAAAACGGAGACTGTAAACACGAAAAGAGCGGATACCTCCGTTGTTTGACCAGCTTATTACTCCCGGAGAAGTGTGCAATTGTAAAATAGAAAAAGCAACGAAATAATACATATATTGCCGCGCGCGCAGCTGGCCAAGTAGGCAGCGCGCGCGTGGCCTAACGGTTATCGCGCTTTCCTCTCACGCAGAAGGCCAGGGTTCGATTCCTGGCCGCGGCTGTACATTTTTGTTGACTCTGTAATGTGATGTTCTGGTGAATTCGAGAACCGTCTTGGTGATTCGGGGTTAGAATGTTCTGTGCGCCGAACCTTCTACGCCGAACGATCCAAAAACCACAGGGTACAGGGATTCCTCTGTTTCGTTCCAGCGTTCGACTCTGCTCCTACGCCGACTTCGACGCTCTGCTGTTATCTTTTGTCTCACTTTTATTTTCTTTTAGGCACAAGTTCGCCCTATTAAACGTTTAGTTTCTTTAGTTATTATCGCCTCATCACTTGTTATTCGTGACAATATATATATATATATATATATATATATATATATATATATATATATATTTTTTTTTTTTTAATATTTCACAGGCCGCAAAAAAATTTGTATATAATTTCTTTTAAAAGAGGTCCCTCTGCTTGTAAATAAACTGGCAGATAAATATATACCCGGAAAATGCAAGAAAAAAAGTGTCATTACAAGTTGGAAAAAATCATGTCTATTATTCATCGCTCTCCCATAAACTAAATTATGTCTCATTATGCAAATTCCTTGGTGTTGATATTTGAGAAATATTGTCGTTGAATCATCATATCCCCAACATCCACGCAAGCTCACAAAAATGATTAGATTTCTTAAGGCGGAGTCTACGTATAGCCCCCGTTGCAACACACTTACTGGCGTACAGAATAATCATTGTAAGATATCTAATCTAGAATAAGCAAGTATTATATGGTATGCACATCACGATGATCTAAATTTTAAACTCGAATCCCTTCTAAATAAAGTAACCCGGTACATATATACGAGCAGAATTTACGTCTTAAAAACTAGTATTGGTCTCAGTTCATTTGCCTCCAGGGGCAAAATTAACCGCATGTGTTTATTTATTAAAATTTACTACAGCACTTCAGACTTCAAGAATACATTATTTCATACTGCTCATTATATTTCCTCTCGAACAGATAACTCGCGGAAGCTTCAGCAATTCCGATCCTATAATTATTCCATCCTATTTTCTCCTCTATTACTGTGTATTTTAGAATAGAATAACCTACCCGATCAAATTGTAATCAACATAAATCGTGAAGCGTTAAACAAAATTATGCGAATTGATTTATTTTGAATATCTCTTAATCACTTCGTATTATTTTCATGGTTATTTGTTATGTCGTGTTTCAAACTAAATTTCGTATAAATCATATCAGCTTGGTGTCTTTTTTGTGTGTGTCGCTATGACCAGTGATATCATGTTTATACTACCATTTTTATTATATCCTGTGTTTTGCAGCGAAGCTGTTTCATGCTAGGGTAATAATAATAATAATAATTGGGGTTGTGTTGATATTTATACAGCCTGTAGTTGGTCAGCCATTTCAAAGTTGTGACGAGTCACTCGCTGTAGACGAGCAATTTAGCCAGTGAAGTACAACCGCTATCCTGGGGTCTTTAAGGTGCACCACGCAGTAAGGATACACGACCGCACGCTGGTACGATGATCATCCAGATCGAAACGGGCAGGTGTGGAGATTGAATCCAGGATATGCGCTAGGGCCTGGAACAAAATGCGTCCTCACATGTCGACAGAAAACTCCCCATTAGTTGTGGCTAGTATGAATAAATAAAAACAAAAAGAGGGGTCAAGTATGAGTAAATAAATACAAATAGAGAGAGCATCCAGCGTGAGTCATCCTTCCTTGGCATTGGCATTATTAGATACTGAGGTATCATCTTTTGTTACCCTTGTTATCATCCCTAGGCATCGTCCTCGAGGTCCTTCAAGGAGTAGTCCTTGAGGTCGTCTGAGAGATCATCCTAGTCGTCGTTTTCGAGGTCGACCTTGAGGTCGTCCTAGACTTTGTCCTCGATGTCGTCATAGAAGTCGTCCTCGAGGTCGCTTGAGAAGTCGTCCAAGAGGTCGTCCTCTAGGCGCCGACATGGAAGTCATCCTTAAGATCGTCCTAAACGGCGCCCTTGAAGTCGTCCTTGAGGTCTTTCTTGAGGTCATCCTTGAAGTCGTCCTAGACACCGTCCTCTGGGCATCATCCTCGGGGTCGTCTTAAAAGTCGTCCTTGAGGTCGTCCCAGACGTTGTCCTCTAGGCATCGTCCTAGACATCGAAAAGATAACAGCTTCGCTGGTCCTCCATCTTCACGTGAAGTGGAAAGGCTCTACAATTTTTTTTCAACCCCTCGCCTAATCCGTCCCCAAAAAACGCCTTCTAGGTAAATACATCAAATGATATATTTAGCTTCACTAGAGACTTAAAAAATTCAATTCTGACGGTCTTGCTACCATTAGGACGAGAAAGTGTCTTTAGTTTTTTTTTTAGATAATACTTTGTATCTGCCCTTTTACAAATTAAACACTCCTTATATTTCAGGCATTCCTAACATGAGATATAAACGATTTTCGAGGAGCGGGACAACGTACCTGATGTTCGATTCCAACTACAATCCCGTTCCATCTCCGGACAAATACAGCCTTAAAACGGGAAATCTTTTGAACCTCCGAGGAATTCTGGAGTCAAGATTGAGGACTTTCCTTGGTGACAATGAACAATTGAGTGATTGCATTAACACCGCTTTGAGAGCAGTTAAAAATCCCCCGGATTTGAGAAGTTAATAATACTTTTCCTGCAATAAAAAATGCTCACGCTAAGCGTAATATTTCTTGTCTTCTAATCTACTATGATGATTTTAGATGAGTGAAAAATATTAATAAATACGCAATAATTTATTCCGTTAACTGAAGAGCGTGTTCGTAACATGACTGTCAACAGAAATCATAAAACAAACTCGGGACAAGGAACGACGTTTGCTTTATTCTTTCTGTTGCCAGTTAATTTATTCCAGATTTCTGAAACCTTTTCATTTTGTTGTCGCGGTGCATATCGTGTACAGAGTGCCACTCAATTAAAAAAAAAATATTTAGATCGCCGGCAATTCTATTCTTTTTTACTGAGCTAGAAATATTTGATCAACAATAATATAGTTTTTACAAGCAAATTAGCAGAAGCTTTTCTCGCAAGCATTATAAACCTGCTTTAGAAACTCAGCTGTTGAGGGAAAAAAGTTGTAGTAGCAAATTTTAGTCACACAGGAGGAACTTTTTGTTGTATACCTAAAATACCTTATAGCGTTGCTGACATTCCTGGGTTCGTGTTTTACTGAGACTGGCAAAACTGTGCTGCAAAGTGTTACATTACGTGATGACATCAAATGATTTCAGTGACCACGTCACGTGACGGTAAAGACGTAATTTCAATGCTTTTTGTATGTGCAGGTCTTTCCTTAGCTAACCATATCTATTACTAACTGTTTCCGTGTTTTCGGCATATACCAACAGACCCTGAAAATTAACCCCGTACCAGTTTTACGAAAAGCTGGGAAAGCCGAAACACCTCGAATTGGAGCTGTCCTTGGGGAGGAAAATCCAGCTTCACGAAGATATATTTTTATCTCAAGCTTTATTTCGTGTTGAGCCGCAACAAAGCCACGCCTTAGCTATCTGCGAGGTTGATTCTTTCATTTTCGGAACCACACCCCGTATCTTCTTTCCTTCTCTTAATACCGGAAGCCAATTTCCAAGTGCTCGGGTCTCGCGCATATTAGCGCCGTCCTGTTGTGTGCACTTCTTTACCCTTGTCCTAGTTTCTTGCCGCTGTACCTTCCTTAGATGTTCTCTACCCTCGAGGTTGGGGAATCCTACACCCGGTCCTGTTCTTGTAAACATAAGCCCCAATAGGTGGCAATATCTTGACCGACACCAAGAATAGACACCGAAGAGAATCTAATCTAAGGGGGAAAAAATAAACGCCGAAAGACAACACTCCTTTTGTATACCTTTTATTGGAGTGGGATAGGCGGAAATAAAACCTACTCCTGCCAAATGTCCTGTCTTATCTAGGCACAGATAAATACCATCGTTGACTTCTGACTTGGAGTACAATGAGTACCTTGATGATATCGAATTATTAAAAAAACTGCGACTCAGCGCGTTTGATCCTTTGTAGTTAGTCTGAAAAGCTAAAAAGCTGGCCAACTACAACAAGTCGACCATCAAGAAAAGCCTCTGGATCGGCTTTAACTGAACGATATAGCTTTGCTCCTTATGAAAGCATCGTAAGCGGGCACCAATCAGCGTTCTTCTTTGGCATATCCATTTGCAGTGCAAGGAATCGATCGTTTCATTTTTAACTTCGGTAGCACTCTTTACAATACTGGAGTTGCACTTCGCCACAAAATTGTGCACTGTCCACGGTTTAGTTCCAGACCTATTTGCGAAGCGTTGCAAATAACATAAGATTATCTAAAGGGACCTCGCAAGTCATAATAAAATTCAGAATGATTTGGCTGATCATGCGGCGTGAGGGTCGGTGGTACCTGTGCCATACTGTAAGCGACATGCTGGAAATGACTTCTTAAGTCGCAGTCACATTTCTAATACATCGTACAAAAGAGAGTGTGTAAACACTCTCTTAGGCGTGTTTCTTACCTGTATGACAGCCCTGTCACATGGGTCATGCAAACGCTCGCTATGTTAGATGCAGAGAGCGTGTTGTAGAGAATACACAAAGAAAGAACGAATATAACATTTGAGGGAAGCGAACACAGGCATACGCAATTCTTCCAAAGAGCAACGACATTTACTGATATTCGGCTTATTTGGGAATTCCCCTAAAGCAATAGGAAAAAAAAAAAAACAGAAGATAAAAACGAAAAGAAAGTCAACGAGAAGAAGAAAAATTATCGCTGCCCGGTACGATGCAAAAGTCGCCTTCCCGTGCAGAATGAGGTCGAGACAGCCTTGCCAGCGTGTGAACAATCCAGGCGCTCCACGTGAGAGTTCCATAAATCCCTTCAATAAGTACGTCAACAGCCAAGAACGACACACTTATTCTGTTTCGTTAGTTTGTGGCCAGGGAATCGGCCAGACAGGAAGAGGCCTTAATGTTCGCCTCAGGGAGCAATTTTTGGAAGTCCCAAAACCTCCTCTGCTTCGTATTATCTCATTGCCGTTCATGCATGAACCTGCCATGGCTGCGCCACACAGTTTATAAAAATAATTACAGGGAAGCAAATTGATGGTCGAGGACACGTTTGTGGAAACCACGGGGGTGATTTTCTATGAATGCGATAACATTTATTGCTGCACACCGCCAAATTTAGTGGGGAAACTAAATTGGTGCGTGTGTCGTGATGTCAATTGTTCGCTACATTTAGCGGGGAAACTCACCTCTAACTTTAGCGCCGTCCTCTAGAACGGCGCTAAAGCTACCGTCATCTATGAACAACGGCGGCAACCAGACAACCGGCTTGCCGGCTGTCTCGTTACCACCGTCGCTCTTAGATGACGGCAAATAGTACAGCTCAGCTGCTCTTCCTTTTTCACCGGAGTGGAAAGGCTGAAAGTTTTTTCGTTCTTGAGATCACCCTAGAGGTCGTCCTTCAGATTGTCCTAGACGTTGTTCTTAACGTCGTCCTCCAGAACGTCGCCCTCGACGTCGTCTAGGACGACGTCCTTGAGAACGACGTTAAAGACGACATCTAGAACGACCCCTGAGACACCCTCCAGGGCGACCTCAAGGACTACCTCTAGGACAACATCTAGGAAAACCTCAAGGACGATGCCGAGGACGACGTCGACGACTTCAAAGATGACATCCAGGACAACTTCTAGGACGACCTTAAGGTTGACCTCAAGGACAACCTCTAGGGCGGCCTCAAGGACGACCTCTATGACGACCTCAAGGACGCCGTATAGGACGACGTCGAGAACGACGTGCTAGGCGACGACGTCGAAGACGACGTCAAGGACGGTGTCAAGGTCGTCATATCTTTCGAACAGGGTGCGAATGCGAAGGGACACGCGGCGCAGTGGGGCGCAAGCACAGTGAGCTGAAATGGTCCACTGCGCGTAGCTACTGCGCATTAGAAGGCCATAATGCAGACAGGTGAAAAGCTTGAGTGGTAGCTTAATAATGCTCTTGAATTAAAGCAGAAGTCTTAGGCACACATATCAGCAGGTTTGGACGATACATTCTTGAACCTTACAAGATTAAGAGGTCCTTCAATAGGACGTCATGGAGGATGGAGGAAAAACTGCTGCCGGGAAGTGATGCTGGATGGATGGTAATGGCGATATCCTTTCTAATGGGCGGCAGCTTCCGCCACCTAGCTTAACAGTTCGTCATTCCTTCTTTTCCTAAGTTTGTATAAATGTTGTTCTAACACAACCCTCTCCCCTTTAAAGTGTTCTCATTGCTTATTTTTATCCGTATTTTCACTCCTCCCGACATCTTTTCCACCAATCTTCTAATCTCTTTTTAGTTACCGCAATTCTTTCCTTATCCATTCGTGCATCCATGTGTGCAAATCCCAGTGCACCCTCCGAATAGGTATTCGCCCCTCAAGAGGGTGGGATGAAGCACCGTGCACCTTAAAATTACGTGTTTTATAGTTTCCTTTTCGCGGTTGCATACGTCGTATAGAGTGTCTATTTCCTGGAACTTAGCCCGAACTGTTTTTGCTCTTCGCACCCCTGTTCTAGCTTCAAACAGCAATGACCTGCCCAATGAAATATCGTACAACTGTTCCTTCTTTATTTCTTGTTTTTGTGCCCTGTATATATTTTAAAGCTGATTTCCACTGCATTCTCTCTTCCCACAATTTCCTATCAGTTTTATTTACTCCCTTTTCCGCTGATATGCTCTGATCGGCCCCATCTCTTTGAAGATGATTAAATCTCAGCTTGCGGGTTCGGTTTGTTCCCTTGGTGTTTAGACCTTGCATATATAGATGCTTGTACACTTTTCCTGCCCACCGTCTTTCCTCAATTTCAGCTAATCTTTGTTCAAAGTTTACTATACTGTTCGTTTGTATACTTTCGAAAGATGGATGCCCAACCCATATCCTCCTGTACTCCCTATTTGGTGTTTTTCCATGTGCTCCCAATGCCAACCTACCCACACTCCTTCGATGTATCTCTAAACCTGCCTAGATTCCTGACCTCATCTACAATACCGCATTCCCAAATGACAGTCCTGGCACATGACTCCTTCCATACACGCCTAACGACTTCATATCTATTATAGTTCTAGAGTCGCCTGTGTTTCATAATAGCTGCATCCCGTTTCCCCTTTTTCATTACAATAACTTCATGTTCTTTTAGATACTTTCTTTCCTCATTTAATCATACTCGTCCCAGATATTTGTACTTTTCTACGTGTTTTATCACTGTGACCTGTACCTCCAGGAATTTGCCCTTCTCGTCGTTAAAAAAATGAAAGCCGTTTACAAATCCCTGTAACGCGGAATGGGAGCGCAGCTCTTGAGGAGGAGTAGGGAAGGGTACTGAGGGGGTCACGTCACCTGCGGGTAGTCACGTGACCCCGGGGGTCACGTGATCTCGGGGGGGGGGGGATGGGGTCACGTGACCTTGGGGGGTCACGTGACCTCGGGGGGTCACGTGACCTTGGGGGGTCACGTGACCTCGGGGGGTCACGTGACTTCGGGAGGGTCACGTGATCTCGGGCGGGGGGAGGGTCACGTGACCTCGGGAGGTCACGTGACCTGGGGTGGCCTTGGGGGTCACGTGGGGGTCGCCTTGGGGGTCACGTGACCTTTAGGTGACCTTGGGAGGGGTCACGTGACCTCGGGGAGTCACGTGGCCTGGAGGGGCCACGTGACTTGGAGGGGTCACGTGACCCCTCCAGGTCACGTGACCTTGGGAGGGATCACGTGGACTCGGGGATCACGTGACCTTGGGGAGGGGGCCACGTCACCTTGGGGTCACGTGACCTTCAGGGGGTCACGTGGGGTCACCTTGGGGGTCACGTGACCTTGAGGTGACCTTAGAAGGGGTCACGTGACCTTGGGGTGACCTTGGGGGTCCCGTGACCTTGAGATGACATTAATTAAGCCGACGGCGACGGCGACGCCGACGCCGCTCAAGCCGGAAACGGGCCCCTAAGAGCTGCGCTCTAAAACTATTATACCCTTTAGTCCCTACTGAAGTTTAATCCTAAACTGTCTTCTTTTCTGTTGCAAATCCTAATTAGCCCCTGCATTGTCTCACAACGTTCGGATATGAGTACAATGAGGTCTGCATACATTATACCTGGCAATACCTAATTTACTCAATATCCTTCCTCTATGTAAGTCAGGTCAAAATTTAGGTTGCACTGCCCTAATATTTTTCCATCTCACTGGGGTATGTTGTCAGGAATGACAAATGATGAGGCGGCGAATAACTGAATAAACGGAACGTTTATTGGGGCAAACTTATGCCCAAAACAAAGAGAAGTAGGTTCGTGTCGCAGGCTGTCACGGGCGCGACCGATGGAAAGGCGATGCGGAGCGTCGGGGTGATGGAGAACATGAACCTCGTAGTGCTTGTCGGCGCTGGTGACGGAGAGCGACGTAGGTATTCCTCGATGTCACGAGGGCGTTCGCCGTATCTTTGGCGAGGTTTGTTCGGCGCAAAACCTCGCAGGCCCATTTGTCGGTACGGGCACCTCCGGTAGACGTAATTGACCTCGCCGCAGTGATAACGTAGCGGTCGTCGATCGGCCGTGCGCCACACATCCGTCTTCCTTGGCGCTGGTTGTTCAGTGCGGACGAGCCGGGGGCTGCCCTTCCCGACATTGGAAAGTCTGCGGCGCTGGTTGGTCACGTTGAGGTGGCGTCGAATACTGCCGGGACGCTGGCGCCGGTCCCCGAGCTACTGCGGCGTAGGTCACAGTTCGCTCCTAGGGTGCTGCTACGCTGGCAGAAGCCTCCGGCTGGAATGCCCGCTGGACTTCCTCGCGGACAACTTCGGCAATCGACAGCGCAGCCAGCTGGTTGTCAGTAGGCATGAGCTTCCCGAGTTTTTCCCGTACGATGTCGCGAATGATCTCGCGGAGATCCGGGCTGTTACAGCTGGGAGACGAGTGGGCGGCGACGCCGGGAAGCCGCTGGTAGTGGGAGGAGCGTGCTTGCAGAGCACGTTCGATGTTTGTGGCTTCCATGACAAATTCTTCGACTGTGATAGGCGGGGCTTGCGCAAGGCTTACGAAGATGTTCTCCTTGACACCTCGCATCAAGAGTCTCAGCTTCGTTGCTTCGGAGGCTTGAGGATCGGCTTGTTGCTAAGTCGCAGGACACCTTCCACAAAGCTAACGACGCTCTCGTTAAGGCCTTGGATCCTCGCTTGAAAAGCTCTTCGGCGTGTTCTCTCCGCTGTTGGTTGATGAAGGTACCTCGGAGCTCAGCCTTCATTTGCTCCCAGTAGGTCATAGACGCTTCCCAAGCAGCACAGAGTTGGCCAAGCACTGGCCAATGGCTGGCAATGGTCCTCTGTCCAATGGCCAGACAGTTGCCAGAGATTGGCTGATTACTGGCTTTTCTCTAATTATTGGCCAATGGCCACTGGCCATCGGCCATCGGCCAAGCATTGGCCAATGAATGGCCACTCTTTGGCCACTGGGTACAAGACCATCCCCAGCCAGTGACCATTGCTTGGACAAAATCTGTGCTGCTTGGGTTCGTGGTTTTCGAACCAATTTCGTGCTGTTGCCTCCAAAGCGAACTAAACGTTCTGAAGGCACTGCTCCGGTGTCCATGCTTTATGGCGGTCCTCTCGTTCGTAGTGTTGCAGCCAATCTTCAACGTCCTCGTGGACCTCCCCGTGTAAAGCCGTCGGAGTCCGGGGTGCTACGGGCAGGTATACGACAACGGCGGCGGCCGGGGCCTGCGACGACTGGTTGTCCATCGTCGGCCTTGTTGACAGCTTGGTCTTGAGTGGCAAAAGTCTGCTCTCGGAGGCCACGCTGCTACAACATACCTTCCTGAAAATATGTGGTGCCCATAGCGTCTGCTTTACGCATTGTGATGTTCAGATGTACGGCACGTGAAATCATCTAAGAAGCGAAGCCGAAGTTGACATTGGTTTCACAGTTCGTGATTTCAGAACGCAGAGAAGGCGGAAGGAAAGCAAAACAAACTATGTGACGGCCTTCTTTTTTATTTGCTTACTTCTTTGCGTGTGTTAACTCAAAGAAAGAATGAATCATGCCGCTACCAGGATATACGGAGCGATCGAGACGGTACCCGAGCGGACATCCGAACAGCCTGACAATTCCCCTGATCGCAACGTCTCCTGGGATTTTCCGGAAAAGTCTATAGAGAGATAGAGATCTGTGTTGCGTTATTTGCATGTCAGCCAAAAAAGCTGACATGCAAAGTGACCATCTCTAGCGTATCATGTGCGCGGAGCGTCTTCGCCGAGGCAACGAATAGCAACACCTACCACCCCCCCCCCCCCCCCCCCCCATTGCGCGCAATTCGTGTTTATATAGGCGTCAATTTCAAATGTGCAATTTCCGCCGTACTTAGAAAGCGCGACAAGGCGTCACGAGAACCGCCTCAAAAAACCGTCAAACGCCCACAAAATAGAGCGGGTTAGGTCCCGCAAAGTTTAGAAGTTACAGAATGCGTCGCAGAAATCCTAAATTTGTCGAGCGAGGTATTGCCCGCCAAACTTAGCTCACGATGGTCACGAGATATTATCAGCAAGATGTGACCACGCGATTTCATCAGCATAACGCCGTCACGTGACATCCACCATGTGAGCACGCCACGCGATATGACATAATGCACGTGACGTGGCACCATGGAGTACAAAAAATCAATGTCACGATGCTATGACGTCACTCCACGCTGTGTCACGTGACGGGACGGCATGGGACACCCCGACGTGACACTGTGACATCACGTGCCCCAAACCAATTGCGGGACCATCTGGCTTATTGTAGTACGTACGAAGGGGTTTAGAGAAATTCAAACAAACACCCAGCGCAGCTCAAAACACGCTGCTCATTTTGTGTACACACCCTAAGCCCAAAGGATTAAGATGAATTTTAATCAATCACATCATGGTCACATTTAAAGGAGCTGTGCAACGATATTCAGTTGGAATGTTTTTCACCATACACAAGCTTACTGGGACTAGTGGAGGCCAAGGATACTCGCACGCAACTCCGCTGGCCAAGAAACTCCTTTGTTGCGGTGTAATTTCAAGGACAAAAGCGATCATTTTCATTTAATCTCTCCTTTGCAAAATTTGATGACGTAACGTGGGGATCGCAGTATTCCCAAGTGACGATATTTGAATGCTGTTCATAGATTGGACCCGAGCATTGCGTAAGCACTCGATTTGGGCTCGTGATAATTACTAGCTCGAGAAGCATTCGGGTAGTGGCCCGTGTCCAATCGCTGCAACGACGACAATAGCCGAGCCATAACAATATCTGAAACTCAGCGCGTGCCCTGAGCTTTGCCAACCCCAGCGCGTGGCTATGATCTACATTGGCGGCATATAATCGGCTCCAGATCACGTGGCCGCTTGTTGTGGCTGCGAGTTGAGGGGGTGAACGCTGCTCGTTTTTCTTTATTTTTTTTTTTTTCTGGGACTTCTATTGCGTGGGGTGAAAAACGAACGCGTGTTTCATAGGTCATTAATGTCAGGGATCCGCTCTAAGCGGTATTTGCGCAAAGTACAAAAATTGTTGCACAGCTCCTTTAAAGACCTCGTTCAAAGATGACGAGTCAAAATATATTTCCGTGTACACTTGAAAAAGAAATTATTTTAACTGCGTGACTGAAATTTGCGTTTGATTCAATATCTTGATGATCATAATATTCTTACTTCATTCCAGCACGGTTTTAAAATATCATTATCTACGAGTACTCAGTTGATCGAACTAGTTCATGAGCTTTCAAATTTAATAAATTATAGAAGTCAGACAGACCTAATTTTTTTTATCTCTCAAAGGGGTTCGATCGCGTATCACATCCTAAGCTTCTCCTGAAGCTTTCTGTTATCTTTAAAAATAATCAATTACGTAGTTGGGTGGCCTCTTATCTGTCTAATAGAACGCAGCATGTGCTGTATATCTTGATGTCAAGATATGCTGCTTCCAGTAACATCGGGGGTACCACAGGGTTCAGTGTTGGGGCCTCTTTTATTCTTAATTTATATCAATGATATCGTTAGAGACATTCATGTTCTGGTTAAATTATTCGCTGATGACTGTGTTTTTTACTCTAAAATAAAATCACCCCAAGATCAGGTAATACTGAATGAGGCATTAACGAAAGTTAAGGAATGGTCGGACAAATGACAAATGAAAATAAACTACGATAAAGCCGTTGCGATGTCAATAACCTGGAAAAAGAATGTTTTGAAATATAGCTATTCAATAAACGCGAACCCCATCAAATTTGTTGACCACTACAAGTACCTTGAAGTGACAATAACTAGTAAACTATTTTGGAACCAGCATATAGATGACATAGCTTATAAGGCCAGGGGAAAATTGTATACCCCTAGACACACCTCAAAATTCGCGGATAGCGAAACAAAAAAGACTGCTTACCAATCACTCGTACGATCTTTACTGGAATTCGCAACTTTCTCGACCTATAGAGGGAGCACTGGTGCCTATCAAAATGGCTGTCATCTGGATGATCGTCATAGAACAGCAGTGCGCGGTTGGGTCTGCGACGCATAGTTAATTCTAGTTTTGCTATATACGAGCAATATGAGAGCCTTAGTTTATTTTTCCACGTTAGGAAGGTGTTGGCAAGCACCTTTATTGTGAAGCCGATCATCCAGGAGCTAGGGAGCGTGTTTCTCACACCGCGGTACCACCATCGCTGAAAGTTGCGAATACGCTCACGGTTCAACGCGTGCAACAACTGGATGGGAGATTTAGGTTTAATAACTTCAGATATACTGTGTCTGAGTCCAGTTTACTGGGCGTAGAGGCCAATATCCAGCCGTTGGAGGTTTTTGCTGCTTTATATAACAATGTTCTCAGCATGTAACCCACTTTTTTGTTTGTTCCTTTTTATGTTTCTTCAGCAGTTACTCCCACCTTGTGTAATGCCAGCAATGGCCTTCAAGGTTTAATAAATGATGATGATGATGATGAAGAGCGAAAATAAACAGGTTGAAAAATCTATATTTTTTTATTAATGCAATTTTTATTGTCAATGGTGATAGATACATCGAATTTTCAACAAAAGGTTCGGCTAGATTAAATCATACTAGATCTATTAAAGAATATAGAATTAGTCAGGATGTCTTCAAATATTATTTTTTCCTTTGTGCAATAAACGAATGGAATTCTTTTGTTTAACGGAATGGTAAGCCTTCCGTCACTTGATATTCTTGTTGAGGCAGTCGCTTCTGCCACGAGAAGGTGCTCGTAAGCATATCACACCAAGGCAATATGTAACCACCCCTGCTGCTTGATGATATTTTTTAAAACTTTGATTAGAGAAATCAGATATAATATAGTATCTTCCTTACGAAGAATGCTTTTTCCTCGCGGCAAAACGTTTTAGCGCCACCGTAAACGAAATTCGTATTTTATTTACATATTTTATACCTCCGGTGTAAACGTTGAGTTTTTGTAAATATGTAGTAAGAATTAATAACGCAAATCTATCATACACTATTCATGCTAATATTAATTAATTTCCTTTTTCATTAAGCGCGAGAAATAGCTTTTTGCTACTCTAAACAGCCCTGAATTCATTTGGAGAGCCCCTCATTTTGTTCCTTTAATAACCAGGGCACTTTGTAGAATTGACGGATCGCGAAGAAAACAGTACCAAGATGTAGCTGGAGAACTGAAGCTTACAGAACCGTAGAAAGCAGCTTGAGGTAATGAGTGGTTAGTTTGTAAATGGAGTTTGAACTCAAATATTTCTCTGTATATCGCCGTACTCCCATAAGGATAATGCATTTTTGTCCGATTGCCAGTTGGCTCTATTTACCTTAGGCATATAGCCTTTGAATTTAGCAGAATTAACAAAAAGTATATGTATTAAAAAATTTCGCTAAGAGCAAAATATTGCGCCACTTAATATTTCGTGAACTAAAAAAAAAAAAAAGATTCGTCTCATTGAGTGACTGGTCCCTCCCGCCACCGCTGCCGATAGATGGAGCAAGTAGTGTTGGCGCGCTCATGTCCCAGGAATCTTGGGTATGTGTATGGACAGCACGTTCGATATTCGTGGCCTCCGTCACGAATTCTTCGACGGTCGCAGTTGGGTTGCGTATAAGGCCTCCAAAGATGTTCTCCTTTACGCTGCGCATGAGAACCCGGCTTCGTTTCCTCCGTCGCCTGGGGGTCGGCGCGTGCACTCAGGCATACGACGTCTTCCACGAAGCTAGTGACGTTCTCACTGGGGCCTTGGGTTCTGGACCGAAACAGGTCCTCAGCTCTCTCCCGTCGGTGCTGACAGGCGAACGTCCGTCGGAGCTCTCCTTTCAGCTGCTCCCATGACGTAACCGAGGTCTCATGATTCTCGAACCAGTGGCGCTCCGTGCCCTCGAGGATAAAGTAGACGTCCTGCAGGCATTGCTCAGGCGTCCAACCATTGTGCCGGGCCACTCGCTCGTACTGGTTGATCCAGTCCTCGATGTCTTTGTAGACGTCGCCATGGAAGGGCGTCGGCGTACCAGGGGCGACGCCGCGACGGGCAGGTAGACGACGCTGGAGGCAGAGGCGGGAGCCTCAGTTCGCAGGCCCCGGGATGTCATAGTTCGTTTCGTCGACATCTTCCTTTGTCGGTCCGGTAAAAGATCGAATTCTTGGGGACTGATATTTGACGCGGCGGCTTGCTCGGGTCTCGGTAGTCTCCATGGACGGTCTTCTTGAGCTGGGGACTGGGCCTACGCTGCGAGGCCTCGAAGGGGTACGCTTCATGGGCTGCGGCAGGGCTTTGGTACCCCGCAGCTCCACCAGAATTTTCACGGATGGAACTTGTGAGAAACAAAATAAACAACGAGCGTCGAGACAGCAAGAAAAGAGGGCGGCTATTCGGCGGCGTAACAGCAAGCGAAAGCGAGACTGACTCGACAAGGTCACGGGCAGCCCCTTATCCAGTGTGCGTCGTCATCACGAAATTCGGCCCAGAAGGTTCGAGTATCGAGCATTCGGGGTGAGAAAGTACAGGCACTTTCGAGAACAAGAAACTAGGGCGAAATGATCATAGTTACGCCTCGAGTAAGAATAAACACGAATCTTCTAGAATACCACGACCGGGCGCTGCTTGCTCGGCCCCGCGCGCGGCTTTTGAAATCGCCTGGAGCTGAGCTGGTTGATTATTCATGCATGTGAGATTTGCCAGCTGAACGAGGGAAGGAATATACAAGATGGGGAGAGACAAGGAACATACTCATGCACTCTGCGGAACTAACGACCATTTACTGAATAACTTCTTTTCCTTTGCGTCGACTTTCATTTACTGAATAACTTCCTTTCCTTCATCGACTTTCATCATTGCGTAGATTAGAGCCACTAAATGAGCTACGCTTAGAGTATCGGCACTCCGTTCCCAGATCTGCTAGTGGGCACCGCCATCTTGGTGCTCAGTGCGGAGCAGACGCAATTGTCGATCGTCACAATTCAAAAGTGCGACTTCCTCAGTTTAAGGTACGGTCTTAGGAAGCTCAAGTGATATTCTTTTCCTCTACCGTGAACTGTTTTAACATTACTGGAGGACGGAAAGGTGTTTCCTACGATTTCAGATAAAACTTCAAAGAACTGGCAGCCATAATTTTAAGTACCAAATCGGCAGAAGTGTCATTACTCTGAAGCGTAGCTTATTTAGTGGGTATAGCCTAGATGGAATTATTCTTCCTCGTCTTTATCACTTCAGCTTGAAAACCTTGCATTAAGGGGGGTAACGTCATATGTGTGATCCGTCAGATGGTTTTACACAGGGGGCGTTCCCTGCAGTATAAACGGCAAAACATTTTCCCCACCACCAAATCTGGATGCCATCGACAAGGTCGCGATTGTAGGGGAAATTGCATCCAAAACACCTAAGCAAGCATCCTCAGAGACCACAAGTGATGCACTTGACTGCCTAGCCGGTGTACGGAGCGAGGGAACTCAAAAGTTGAATTTTGCCACAACGGTGCGTGAACTACGTAGCAAAGACCTCAGACTATGTCTCTCCGACAAGAAAGTGAAATTTGTGGTTATGGATTCGGGGACGTTTGGAGAAAAAGAAAAAGGCCGACAAGCCATGGCGAAAAATTTTATTCCAGTAGGTCCAAAACAAAGTATATCAGCAAAAAGGGCTATCCTCAAAATAATCGCCGAGGAGCAATGTGGAAGTCTTGTGAAAAACATCAAAGGAATGAAACAAGTTGAACTATGTGTATTTTTTTCGACCAAAACACGCAAGGACAGGATTCCGTTTTGCGCCATGGTCTCAGAAAATCACACTTGGCAAGGCCATGTCACAACCGTTCTGGCAAAAATTCTATCCCAAGTTCAGATAAACGACCCCTTCAGGATACTAAACTCTTATCGATTAATCTGCTTTCTTCAATAAATGAGATGTGACATTGTTTCAGGCTTTTCCATCGATATCAAAGACATGCATTATTTCATTCCCGATGCCACTCTTCTATTGATCCGTCGCACAACAATCGAAGAACAAGGCGTCCAACGCTTCCAAAATGCAGCTGGGATGAATCTTGGAAGTTTCTTGAGCTCCTAAGTATTTAGCTTACTACGACCGTTTGTCTCACCAGGACCAGCAATATGTACAAAAATCTGGTGTTTGCATAGGTTCACGAGTTGCCCCGTACCTGTGCGATATTTACCTTGCAGCATGCGGAAAAACCATCCAAGATAATCCGAAAGATCATCGCATTGAGGCAATCTTCCGATACGTAGAGGACTTTTTTGTAGTGTGAAACTCGGAAGTAGATGAGCGGATTGATGGGTGTTTAGAAGTAGTTATGCTCAGCTGTGACCAAAGCTGAGCATAACACTCTTTCACCCACGAACTTCCTGTAAACCGCTGTATTCGGTTTCTCGAACTCTCCTTAAAGTTCACAAGCACACACGTATGCTGAATGTATCAGGCCAGATCGTGTAAAAGATTTCTTCCTAGTGATTCCGAATATTCAAGAGCTGTTAAACGAGGATTGGCTACTACAGCTCTTATCGCGGCATTACAGAAATCTCGCCCCCACAGGCTCGAGCGCAGTTTTCAAACACAGATATCTAGGCTTCAAGACTCCGGATACACCAGCACACTCCTGGTACCTGTTTGTGAAAACATCTGCAAGCACGGCGCAAACCAATGGAGACTGCACAACCACCAAAAAAAAGCCTCCTAAACCTCCAGTGGTGTTGCCATACATCCACGGCGCTACACAGCACCTGAAAAAGATCGCTGGCCGACATGGAGTACAAGTCGTCTTCTCAGCTCCCAACAAGGCATATGCCATGTGCCACCAGGTTAATAATGAGACCGACAACAACGAAAAAAAAAAGAAAGAAAACGCGTGTGGCACCGCACGCAGGACACAATACACCTTATGTGAAAACGCTGTTGTTTGCACCATTGGGCTGTCATGTCGGAAATGTCACATCGGACAAACTGGGCGCTGTGTCAATGACCGCACCAGAGAATACGCCACTTCCGTGCGCACAATTGCAGCAGCGGTCCATCTTCCAGCGCATTGTCGCGAATGCCAGTGTGCTCCCTTTTTCTCAAACATCAACATCATGGCTATACACAAGAAACAGATCGCAAGGGAAATTCTAGAGTCCCTAGACATTGAAGAGAAGAAACACGAATGTGTAAGGAAGGCCTCCATTGTGCTACATGCAAAAGAAAACAAGTATTTGCAGAGAACACCCCTGGGTGTAAAACAGCCTGAAGGAGCCCACAGATGACGTTAACACTGGTGATGCAAGGTTTTCAAGCTGACGTGATGAGGACGAGGGAGAAGTATTGCATCTAGGCAATAGTGAAAGTCGACGAAGGAAAATAAGTTATTTAGTCAATGAAAGCCGACGAAGGAAGATAAGTTATTCAGTAAATGGTTGTTAGTCCAGCAGAGTGCATGTGTATGTTCCCTGTCCCTCTCCATCTTGTATATTTCTCCCTTTGTTCAGCTAGCAAACCTCATAAGCGATAGCTTTTGGAATCTCCCCTCTCGCGCATCTTCAGCCCCCTTCACGGTGTAAGATAATACTCTTCAGGTGAGGTCAGCGCGCTCCTCCCGATAAAGCTCGCTTTTCACTCTCCCTCTTTCTCTCTCTCACTATGGTTTCAAGCGGCGCCGACAGATGACTCGTCGACCAGTGGGTCTGCGGACCTCGTCTCCTGCGCTTTTCAATGGGAAACGCGTTTTTTAATAAGTCGTATTGTGCATGCGGTGCATTCTTTATAACCCGGAACTTGTAGTATGTGTGTTGCTTAGGCATAGGTTCGTCGTTTGTCTTAGTTTCGTGGCTAAACGGCAGTGAGGGCAGTTTTATGAAGACACTAAAACAGAGGCATTGGCGCGGTATTCAAACGGGCTAAGCGGGTATGTGTCGGCGCGTCCCTGGAATTTCATCTCTTTCTAGGTCTCAGGCTCGTGAGCATCAGGTACTAAACGCCTGATGTTGGGGTTCATACTTTCTCGGCAAAACATCGCGGGGACAACATCTCTACAGCAAAGCAACGCAAGCTCAGCGAAGTAACGTCCTTTCACAATCACGTCCTTGGTAAAAGGCTTGATGTAAACAAAATCTTTAGGGCCAAGCGGACGGTGCTTGCGAGGAGTTGCTTGAACCCACGCTTCCAGACGTGTGGGGTCGGATGGGACCTTGAAAAGACTGACCTTTTCTTTGCAACCAGGGTGACCTCAGTTGCAGTTCTGGACGAAGCATCTCCGGCCCATTGTCACCGCTTTGAAGCCGCGTCAAACGCGTGGTCAAACGCCACACACGACTTCTTCAATCTTCACGGCAACTGGAGTTCCGAATGTCTCCATCGCAATTCTAAACGAAGTAAAAACATGCAAAGCGACTCTTGGGGCAGACGCCAAGCAGGCGAGATTGCGGCACCGGGGTGTCATGGCAACTAGATAAATTTTTTCGCTCTTACACAGTTACGCCGTTTGGCCGCCGGCGACACTGTCAGCCGTGGGCACGGTGGCCGCAGAATGATGCGGCCTTTCGGATGCCCGTCAAACGAATGCTATCTGATTCCTCGCGCGGCGCGCATTTAGCCCCGCCGTGTCCTCACTTAAAGAGTGTATCTTAAGCCCCTGTCACATTGAGGAAACAGTCGGAGAACTTTGTCCTTCAACACGAGGAAAACATGTTTTCGGGGAACCTGTCACATTGCGAAAACAGCAACAGTCCGGAAACATGTTGCTGTCGTCCGAAAACCATGTTTCCCAACTTGTGCCCCGACACTCGGGGAACATCCTGTCACACCGGGAAAGCGTGTCGGAAGAACACAAATTGCCTCCTCTCCTGCGCGCTGCCTCTGCTGCCTCTCTCTCTCACCCTACAAGCGCGAGCTCTGGGCTTTCAGCATCCCTGCCAAGCACGCGCGCTCGTGCAGTGCAAGCACTGTTTTGGGCCACATGCTCGCGCTTGTAGCATCGGCTGCGTCTGGAACGAAGCTGAAACGAAAAATAGGCGGCTAGGCTCAGATCCGCTGGCTCCGCTCGCCCCTTGAATCGTTGCCATTTTGGATCGCCGTCTCATCGCCGTCGCTCTACCGTAGTCGATTCATCAGCCACGCGAACCATCTCGTGTTCTCTGGATTTGGCGGTTGCGTTCTGCTACAGGGCGCGTATGCCACTCTTGCAGGATGGCATACGCGCCGACCACAGCAGCAGCTTCTGCTTTGGTGCTTCTTTGTGCCATCGATTCAGATGATTCTGACGATCAGCTGCTGCCGCGCAAGAAGCCGCGTTCAAAATGGACCAGCGAGTGGCTCGTAAAGGCCCTGTCACATTGAGGAAACGCGGCGGAAACATGAACAAAACATGTTTCTCAACAGTGGGGAAACATGTCGGCTGTCGGCTCTGTTGCCCGACAACCCTGTCACATTGAGGAAACAGCAACACAACATGGACGACAGCGACAATGTCGTCTCGGTGTGACAGCTTTTGGCAACGGAAACCTCGACAACTTGTGTCGGACGACACGTGTTGCCCATTTCGGTGGCTGAGCGAAATTTTTTCCAGCAACACGGCAACATCTATATTTTCTGTACAGAGAGTCGCACGAGAATACTTTAATAATTGACATCAAGTGTGAAGGGCCATTTTGAACGCGGCTTCTTGCGCGGCGGCAGCTGATCGTCAGAATCATCTGAATCAATGGCACAAAGAAGCACTAAAGCAGAAGCTGCTGCTGCGGCCGGCGTGTATGCCATCGTGCAAGGGTCTAGCCCTGTAGCAGAACGCAACCGCCAAATCCAGAGAACACGAGATGGTTCGCGCGGCTGATGAATCGACTACGGTAGAGCAACGTCGATGAGACGGCGATCCAAAATGGCAACGATTCAAGGGGAGAGCGGAGCCAGCGGATCTGAGCCTAGCCGCCTATACTTCGTTTCAGATTCGGTCCAGACGCAGCCGATGCTACAAGCGCGAGCATCTGGCCCAGAACAGTGCTTGCACTGCACGAGCGCGCGTGCTTGGCAGGGATGCTGAAAGCCCGGAGCTCGCGCTTGTAGCTTAGCCGAGCCGGCCGGGCAGACGAGTTCGAGAGAGAGAGTGAGGCAGCGCGCAGGAGAGGAGGCAATTTATGTTCTTCCAACACGCTTTCTCGGTGTGACAGGATGTTCCCCGAGTGTCGGAGAACAAGTTGGGAAACATGGTTTTCGGACGACAGCAACATGTTTCCGGACTGTTGCTGTTTCCGCAATGTGACAGGGTCCCCGAAAACATGTTTTCCTCGTGTTGAAGGACAAAGTTCTCCGACTGTTTCCGCAGTGTGACAGGGCCTTTAGAGTGCATCAACAAGGTGCCTATGAGAATTTGATGCGGGAGCTGGCTCTGGAAGATTCCGAGGCCTACCGGCGTTGGATTCGGATGGACACCGGCTCCTTTGAGGATCTCCTAGCAAGGGTGTTGCCGTGTTGCTGGAAAAAAATTCGCCCAGCCACCGAAATGGGAAACACGTGTCGTCGGACACAAGTTGCCGAGGTTTTCGTTGCCAAAAGCTGTCACACCGAGACAACATTGTCGCTGCCGTCCATGTTGTGTAGCTGTTTCCTCAATGTGACAGGGTTGTCGGGCAACAGAGCCGACAGCCGACATGTTTCCCGAATGTTGAGAAACATATTTTGTTGATGTTTCCGCCGTGTTTCCTCAATCTGACAGGGCCTTTACACCGTGGCAACCGTGACCCCAGTTATGCACGCGCACCCTTGGTATTTTCAAAAAAGATCAAAAGAAAACGTCACGACTGTCGTCAGTGCGGGGGAGTATAGACGATTGCAAGCAAAGCGGCTGACCGCAGCCGTGTCCTCTGCTCATGTGGACAAGCCCATCCAATTGCAAGCCTAGCCACGCCATGTTCACGCGTGTGTTGCACGCATGGCGCACCAGCCAAGGCGCCATGCTTGCAATAGACCGATCTCACCAGCCTGTTTGACTACGCCACCGCTGCCGCAATGCATTCAGGGAACTTTAGTCTTTCTGGACTTGAGAAAACCTCGCTGGAGCTCTGCGCGTGTACAGCATGAGACGGCACGAGCCCTCGCATGCACGACCGTCTGCCTCCTGTGAACTAAAGTTATGGGGGCGTCACGCATGCGCCAAACGCTTAGTGAGATCGGTCTGTTGTCTACACCGGGCAAGCTGCACGCTGCCCACACGAGCGACATGCGCTTGGCGGCCGGAAATCCTATTTTTACACACACTACAGCGCACTATAGCAAATAACACTCACTCCTGACTCACGAAAAATAAAGCAAAATTCAAACAAACCGCTCTGACTAACAACTCGTTTTTATATATACTTTGTCTTCTTCTACCTCTTGCACTACCGAATTTCCCGAATCACGCTCATCGATCTCCTTGACGCCTAAAATTTGTTTCTCTTTTTCTGTCAGGTGTAAAGATGGGGTACTAATACAGTTTTTATAATTCCTGGGGATATGCTCAGCTTCGATAATTTCTCTAGTTAATTGGTTACTATTCCTACCTAAAATTGTACAAGATGGCAGGTGAATGTCGCACCCACAATCACGGCAGTGTATGCCTAGATGACCAGAGTTTGCTCTGGTGCTGTTGTTTTTGTGTTCACGGAGCCTATCATTAAGGCATCGTCCGGTCTGCCCTATTTACACTTTCCCGTACGAAAGGAGAAATGAGCACACTAATTCCTCGGTGCACTCAACGAAGCTGTTCTGATGTTGTTTGGTACAGCTTACTGTTCGGTGGGAATTAAGCGAGTTGACTTGTTTGCTCAAGTTGGCAAGCTCATTAGGTGCAGAGAAGACGACGTTGATGTTGAACTTGTTAGCGATTTTCTTGATGCCATGGGAGAACCTGTGGAAGTAGGAAAGAACGACAGGTCTCGTGGTTCTATCTCTGGCTCTCGGTGTGACAGATGTTCCCTTATTTTATTTTTTTGTTTGTTTTCAAGATGCTCTCTGCAATCGATGTTAATAACGAGATGGGATATCCGGCGGATGTTAATCTTGAAATTTGCGCATCAAAGCTTACTGAAAAAGAGTGCTCGCGGGATTTTTGAAGAGAGTTGTTTAGACATAATTTTACGATTCCTCGTTTTACCAGCTTAGAATGTGCCGAATTGAACGGAAGAATTGGTTTTTTACCCCTTGGCTCATATTTCCAGCATATATGAGTGTGTTGTAAATTGAGCCGGAGATCTAGGAATCGGATTGATCTTTCTTCCGGAAGCTCATGAGTAATTTCCAATGGTTTAGGCAGATTTTAAAAGTTGATAGAACGCCGGCTACAGTGGTTGGAAAATTGCTGTTCTCGACGTTAAGGAAGATCAAATAATCCTTAACGTACCGAAATACGCCAGGTCTCGCTCCGTGCTCCTGAGTTGGAAGTCGACCGGGTTACATCTGAAGGAGTTGATCTGCTACTCCGACAAGTACCGCAGGTCTCCCCTATATCTACCAGGAGGGTGATTAAATATCTACAAGAGCGTTCCCTTTTTCTTTTGCCAGCAGACAAAAAAGAAGGCTTTCCTGTCATGCACCAAGATATGTTTGGGACAAAAGCCACCTCAGCGATCGAGTGAGTTTTCCAATGTGATGAAGATGTCTCCCTGAGTAAGGCCAAAAAATATGCTAGGCAATTGTGCCAGTCGTATGAACTGTAAAACCTTTGCACCCACATCGATCGCAACAAGTTGCTAAGCCTCAGTGTATTTTTCAGTGCCAAAACCCATAAACCCGTTTACCCCTTCAGAGTTATCGTATCCGAAAAGGCAACTTGGCAGAAATCACTCGCCCTTTTTCTCAAAGAAAAACTAAATCTTCTTACAATTGACGACCCTTTCTTAGTTAGGAATTCCAACGAGGTCGTCCAATTCCTGGCACAGCAGAGTTATAATCACCTGGAAGCTTTTTCCATCTACATAAACGGCCTATACTACGAATTGCCCCAGGACGGCCTTTTGCGATGTGTAGAAGAGAGTATTGAATATTTTGGTGGCATAGCCTTCCAAAATTCCGCGGGTATCTCCGAAAACAATTTTCTACATCAACTTTCGGTTTATCTACACTCGACCTTTATTATCTAGAAGGAAAAAACTTATCTATAGAAGAAAGGTGTGTGCGTTGGTTCGTGTCTAGCTCCAGTGATAAGTGATCTCTATCTCGCCCACCAAGACAGACTATTGAAGAATTGGCTCTCCCCCAGAGTTGCTAGAGTATTTTGGTACGTTGACGATTATTTGATCTTTCTTGACGCCGAGAACAGCAATTTTCCAACCACTGTAGCCGGCGCTCTATCAACTTTTAAAATCTGCCTAAACCATTGGAAATTACTCGTGAGCTTCTGGAAGAAAGATCAATCCAATTCCTAGATCTCAGGCTCAATTTCCAACACACTCATATATGCTGGAAATATGAGCCAAGGAGTAAAAAACCAATTCTTCCGTTCAATTCGGGACATTCTAAGCTGGTAAAACGAGGAATCGTAAAACTATGTCTAAACAACTCTCTTCAAAAATCCTGCGAGCACTCTATTTCAGTAAGCTTTGATGCGCAAATTTCAAGATTAACATCTGCCGGATATCCCATCTCGTTATTAACATCGATTGCAGAGAGCATCTTGAAAACAAACAAAAAAATAAAATAAGGGAACATCTGTCACACCAAGAGCCAGAGATAGAACCACGAGACCTGTCGTTCTTTCCTACTTCCACAGGTTCTCCCATGGCATCAAGAAAATCGCTAACAAGTTCAACATCAACGTCGTCTTTTCTGCACCTAATGAGCTTGCCGACTTGAGCAAACAAGTTAACTCGCCTAATTCCCAGCGAACAGTAAGCTGTACCAAACAACATCAGAACAGCCTCGTTGAGTGCGCCGAGGAAGTAGTGTACTCATTTCCCCTTTCGTGCGGGAAAGTGTAAATAGGGCAGACCGGACTATGCCTTAATGATAGGCTCCGTGAACACAAAAACAACAGCACCAGAGCTCACTCTGGCCATCTAGGCATACACTGCCGTGATTGTGGGTGCGACGTTCACCTGCCATCCTGTACAATTTTAGGTAGGAATAGTAACCAATTAACTAGAGAAATTATCAAAGCTGAGCATACCGCCAGGAATTATCAAAACTGTATTAGTACACCATCTTTACACCTGACAGAAAAAGATAAACAAATTTTAGGCGTCAAGGAGATCGATGAGCGTGTTTCGGGAAATTCGGTAGTGCAAGAGGTAGAAGAAGACAAGAGTATATATAAAAACGAGATGTTAGTCAGCGCGGTTTGTTTGAATTTTGATTTATTCTTCGTGTGTCAGGAGTGAGTGTTATTTGCTATAGTGCGCTGTAGTGTGTGTAAAAATGAGCAACCAACTCGCCCACGCTAATACGTTAACGGAAATCCTAGTATGACTTCACGACTGATCGGAGGTTTCTCGTGTTTTCTCGCGTTTAGTTACACCTTCGGGGAAAACAAACGTGATATTGAGATTCGCGGGATAAAAAACAATCTAGAATTAACCTCTAACTTGTTTTTTTGTAGAACCTCTTCGGCTTCCCTTTAATAATGCGCGTACATATAAGTCTGTTTACTACGTTCCGCTGGTCAACTAAACCATATAATAATTTTAATTAGTGACTAAAGCAATGTATACGAACTGAAAACATTACCGAGAGCTATTTGCGTAGCATCTCTTTAGATACCAGGTTTTGCTTAACACGCGACACGCATGAACGACCTTACTCACGCTGCAAGTGCATCATGCAAGAGACAGTCGGCAAAGAGTCTGAAGCGTGTGTCTTCTTGTATGGCGATCCTCTCGCATTGTTCATACAAAAACAATCTTCAGACATGTTCGTAACACTCTTATGTGCAAAGCACAGATGCTTCGAACTTTGCTTGAGTCGTGTCTGCAGAGAAACTCCGTGTCTCTTGTATATTAGAAAAGCAGTTGGAGTCAGGCTTTAAGCACACTGAGAGAAAAAAATAACAAAAAACTAACCTGTTTCGGTGGGACGCTTGTCGCGACGAGAGTGGAAATGCTTCAATTTTTGGCGGCCAGCAGAGCGCTGACCGGTGCGGAGCGGAGGGTAAAACCAGTCGCTTTTCGGGAACTCTACAAAATGACAAAGGGAGGCTAAGGAACAGTCCCGTTCGCTTTATTCTCCTCCTCGAGGCTTTAAGTCGCACAAACAACCCACCAAGAGGGCCTATTTCCCCTCTTCCGCCCGTCGACCACTGCGCGCTTTCCCCTTTCTGCTGTGGCCTGCTCTACAAACAACAGTAGTAAGGTGGTTAGTTCACCCATGTTCAACAAACAACCCCCTCAACCCCCCCCCCCCCCCCCCCTTTCCTCTTGATTTCCATCCGCTGTTGTTGGTGGCACATTATGATTGGCCGCCTGGAGAACTACCGCGTGACGTCACTGTAGTGGCCGCCCCGGCCGTCAATGCGCCGGTGTGCCGCCCCGGAAGTTATAAAAAATAGCCGTGTTCCGGCTCCCGCACCCACCCGCATTCGCATTCCTGTTTGGTTTGGATCTTCACCATTAACCACGGTTGAGCGATGGTGGGCCGTGACAGTGATGACAGTCGACGAGCAGTACACGCCGCTGCCAGATGCTACCACATCACAGAAAGCGCCACAGACTTGGCCTGGCGGCTAATGGCATCTCCGAGGACCTCAGCTCAGCAAGACCTATTGTTGGGCTATAGTTGGTTCATGGTATTGACTCAACTTCTATGAGCGTACACAAAGGACGAACACGAAGGAGTGTGATTAGTGCGGTGGAGTGTGTTTGTCATCTGTTTGCGTGCATACAAGGTAAGTCAGTTGTCTGAGGACGCTGCATGTGTAAGCAGACGCGCCGATAGTCAAGAAGAACCATATTGCCTAAACAACTGCCGCATAACATGACACACCTGATGTGGGTCCACGCCCATTTTTACGAAGAACGGGACGAGGTTTTCGAGGTTTTGACAGGTATAACCATGACATTACAAAGCACAGAAAATCAGACACCCAATTTGCACAGGCACACAAAAAGAGGGACACTCATGAGACGCTGACTGACAACTTCTTTCTATTAACAAATCTTAGCAAGATGTTAACAGTATTAACGAGGAATGCAGTCTTAACAATCCAGACTTCAGAAGGTCCAGCCCTACCACTGGACAGACCCGAAACGTTGAACCACTCGCGATAATAGAGACAGCAGTCTCCCATTCGGAAAGCACAGGCCTCAGTTATGCGCCTCCTAAGGACGCGGTCACACAGCTAATACATCATACAAAAGAGCGCCTGCACACGCCGTCAAAGGCATTTTTCTTCTTTATTTAACGGTCCTGTCGCGTTGAAAATAGAAAACAAAAACACGTGTTTGCAGACATTTTTGAAGCATACATATATGCATTACGCAAGCATGTTACAAACATACTGCACACGCATTTCCGTTCAAGTATACGATAGACCGCGTCGCAACTGCTTGAGATCGATTACAGCGAGGAAGCGCACTGGCACCATTTTCAAGTGGCTCTTGGGAACACTCGCGAGAATATTTTACGCAACATTATTTCAGTTAGTTTTTGAAACCCTGCCTCAAAACTGCGATCACAATGCTCATACATCATAAAAGAAAAAGAAAAAAAAAACACGCAGTGTTCGCGGCAAACATGATGACGGAATTATTTGCGAACGCGCCTACAGCATCTTCGTAGCATGTTTGCTGCACACAGTTTTTGAATGAGCAGTGTGACAAGATTGTCATGCAAAGGAAGAAACACGCAACAAAAAACAGTGTCTACAGATCATGTATTGTATGATGGGTTCGCACATGTGACAGCGTCTTCACACTCCTGATTCAAGTTGTAATGGCCACTAAGAGCAAAAGCGACGGCACCTAGCGGATATAATAGAAAGCTGGGCGACAGCCTCGCTCGCCAGCCTTAGTCACACTATACCAGCCTTCTCGAGCTAATCAGATGTTCACCGCGCCCGGCGGTTTGAAGTCGAGGCTGTGAAAGTAGTTCAGAAACATGCGATGAAGATGAACAAAAGCTTTCACTCATCGAGCGTTTTCTTGCTTCCGGCTGCTTTTATTTATCCGCCCCTAGACTGAGACTTCCGGAAACAATATTATCTTTCGGACGAGGTAATTTTCCTCGTCTTGTCGCGGTGTCTGGGACTACACACTCCGGATTAATTAGCCCGATAGCCCGACCAATGAGATAACAAAATAATACAAGTACAACACAAATACGTGTCTCGGGTCCGGGGTGCAAACACCGGTCTTTTGTTTACGCACGAAACGACGTTAATCACAAGACACATTATTCTCATCCGGGCTCAGGCGCATTGCTTTTCGGCGGCTTCCTGCCTTCATTTGATTTGGTACGGTTTACTCAGCACCATAAGCAGACTATCTTGTTCATAATACAAACGTCGACGATGTCACTATTATCCACCAATCCAGCCATTAGCGTTGCATCATGTCGATGTCGGAGCCCCGTCTGTCTACATCTTCTCTTTCCTGTGTCCATGCTCGCGCTGTTTTACCCGTAAACATCTCTATTATCCGCCGACCCAATCATAACCGCTACATCCTGTCGAGGTCCGAGCCTTGTACAATCCGTAGTTGTGGGCCTTGGCGGACGACCATACGCGCGTTCACCGGTTTGTTTTGGAACAATTGTCACCGTCATCCGTCACCGTCACCATACAGGGAGTTTTTGTAGATTGTTTCCGCCGTCCCGCAACGGCTCTGTGTAACACGCTACGATACCCGGAACTCTTCAGCCAAGGCCATCGGCGCGCAGGCGCAGAAGCGGCTTCTTCGTTGCGGAGGGCTTAGCGGAGGGGGAAACGCGGTCTACGAAAACTCCCTACTGTTCGCAAATATTCGGTCAAAATACTCGACATATACATGCTAACCTTGTTGCCATGACATGTTTTATATGCTCAACTAAAGAACTTGTTCCATAGCTACCTGATATGGGAGATGTTGATGCCTCAAGGGTTGACACAGTGCCTTACTTTTACCATCATGATGGTGCAAGTGCTATTTGCTACAGCTACGGGAACTGTACCATCCTAACAGAGAGCGTCACATGTTCTGTATGCTCTACTGCAGAACATGTACCGTAGATCCTTGATATGGGGAATGTTGCTGCTTCAAGGGTTGACACCGTGAGTTCCGTATACCATCGTGATGTTTCACGTGCTATTTACTACAACTACGGGAACTGTAGCAATATAACAGTGAGTGTCACATGTTCTGTGGCAAACCCCGGCGGAACAGGTTCCGTTTCACGTTGGCCAGCACATATTACAATGTGCCTGTGAACAGCACAGCTTGCGTTTTATGGCCGAACGGAGAGCGCTCAGCGTTCAGCCTCGTTCGCGACAGCCCACATCCCGTTTTATGCAATACTATAAAAATGCCCGTCCGTCTACTTTCCTGCAGGGCTCTTGAAGAGCCTACCATCGCCATTTACTGGGCATCTCACCTAATCACAAAGCCGAGCACATGTTTATACAAAAAAAAAAAAAAAAAAAAAAAAAAAAACGAGGTCCGCGCAGTGATATTAACAAATGCAAACCTTCACGCTTAGATTGCTTAAAGAAATACTGAACCGAAATTTCGAGCTCACAAAACAGGGCTGGAGCGACAGGTGGGACGCTGCAGAACCCAAAACACCACTCATACAGCGATATCTTTAACGGATGCCCGTATTCTTGGACAAGAAATGCGCGAGTGAACACGACCGGCGAGACATGTCCACGACACGATTCTTCATTCCCCCTCCTCTTCACTTCGTTTTTTCGAGCTGGTGAACCGAAGCGAGGAGGAGAGAAGCGAGGCTGCTTCCCCTCATTCTCGACTGTTCCAAAAGGATCGTGACGTCAGAGTCTTCACTTGCTCGCGTCATTTGTTTTCCAAACATAACGGCCATTCGTTTGAGATATCAATATATAAGTAAGGTTTTGAGGTTTGTAGCGTCCCTTTCAACGCTTCAGCGGCCTTATTTTACAAAATTCAAATTTCGGTCCAGTATCCCTTTAAGGTATCAGCGCAGACTTCGTTTTTCGGTAATCACCTTGTGCTTGGCCTCGCAATTCTGCTCCCTGGGGGTTCAGCGGGAATGTAGAAAGACGAATTTCTTTGGAGTGAATGACAGAACAGGTTGTTTTGCGACCATAATATACAATATCTTTAATTTTTCAGGTGTTTGTGTCTTTATCTTCTGCGCGCGTACACACACCCACAGAGTGGAAGTACGCAAAAGTTATCCCTGTTTTTAAGGCCGAAGATCGTGAGCTTGTGACAAATTACCGACCAATTTCACTGTTGTGTACTGCGGGGAAAGTATTGGAACATATATTATTTACGCATATCTGTCATTTTTTAGAATCAAGTAACTTACTGCATCCTCGGCAACACGGTTTCCGCAAAGCTTTGTCTACTTCCACTCAGTTGGTTGAAACCACGCATTATTTTTCTGAAGTCTTAAACCGTCGTGGTCAGGTGGACGTGGTCTTCTTGGACTTCTCAAAAGCTTTCGATCAAGTATCCCACCCGAAGTTATTAATAAAACTGAAAGCAATCTTAAGGAACGACATGATTACAAATTGGATTAGTGACTACTTAACACTTCGTCGACAGGGGGTTGTCATAGATGGATCGATTTCCGAACCTGTTTTCGTTGACTCTGGGGTGCCTCAGGGATCCGTTCTTGGACCGTTACTTTTTTTGATATTCATTAATGACATATTAGATGATATACCAGTCCAGATTAACCTTTTCGCCGACGACTGTGTTCTTTACACTGAAATTTCTAGCCCTGAAGACCACCTTCTCATCGATGCCTCCCTGGCAAAAATTAACTTATGGTGAGCGAAGTGGCAAATGACTCTAAACGCGAAAAAAACAGTATTTATGAACATCACACGAAAAAAAAACCATTTCACATTTTTCTTACTCAATAGGCGGCGTACCTCTGCAAAAAGTTGAATCATTTAAGTACCTAGGAGTGATCATTACATCGGATCTACGATGGAACGATCACATTGACTACATCTCAAGACGTGCTTTCCAAAAGCTAGGGTACCTGAGACGATCCCTGGGGCGCTCCAGTGTTTCGGCGAAGCTGACTGCATTCCAGACCTACGTGCGACCTATTCTGGAATATGCCGGAGTGGTCTGGGATCCGCACACCGAAGTCAACAAAAATAAACTGGAAAAAATACAAAGGAGGGCGGTAAGGTTTATCTACAACTCCTATAGCTGGTCTGTGTCTCCCAGCCAGCTCCTGCAAAATGCCAACCTCGAGAGTCTTGAAAACAGACGACGCAGAGATCGATTAAAATTCTTCTATCTAATCATTAATGACCAGCTAAAGATTAACAAAAACAAGTATATCTCATTTTTTCAGCCACGATTAACAAGACGATCCCATCAACTGTCAATAAGGGAATTTTCTGCTAAAAACAATGTATTTTATTATTCATTTTTTCCACGCACTGTTAGAGAATGGAATTCCTTGCCAGCTGACGTTGTGAATAGTTCAACCTTGTCTTCATTCCTCTCCCAAATCGGTTAGAAAAGTAAATAGTTGTTGTACGTGTGAGTTGCATCTTGATTGTATATTACGCATTCTATATTCGCGAGTGTTTTCCGATGGGATTGGATGAGCGTGTCACTTTGCTTGTCTGTGTCGCGTTGCAGCAAGGCGCTGCCGAGATTTTGAACTGTGTATAACGGCACTTTTTTCTTTTTTTCAAATATGTACAGTTTTACTCCTGCTATCGCCTCCACGAGGTGAGCAGTATTAATAAATAAATAAATAAATAAATACACTCGGCAAATCGGGAGTTTGACACACCGAGGATATGTCTTCTTTGTAACTTCATTCGATGCCTGCCATATTTGCATGTAGCAACAACAAATAAGGGCGTCATTATTAGTAAAAATTCAAGCACATTTTAAATACACATGTTCGAAGTTTCTGCTATCAAACCATAACATTCTGCTCACATGGAAGAAAACTGTGAAGTTATGACTGTGATATTAAAGCTTTATCTTCGAAAGCGCAGAAAAATTTTATAAAAACTAACTTATAATAAATAAATGAATTCAACCTAATGATCCAGATACATCTTAGAAATTACAGTTAGTTGCAAGACAAACGAAAAAAAAAAAATCTAAAAGAAAACTTTAGTGGGCACGCAGTCACTTCTGTTTGAACTTCGCCAGTTCTTGAAAGGCTCCCTGCACCTTCGGGTGCATCAATACCACCTTCCTCGAGGACTGTCTCGACCCCTCCACCGGATTCCAATCCACCAGTTGTCTGAAAAAAATTTTGTTAAGAAATTTTCGATCAGATTTAATCAAAATAAATCATCTTAGGAAAGGTTAGGAGTTAATTCTTTGCACTCTCTAACATCTGAGCCTCCAATTAATACTCCTATCTGCAAAAACTTCCTATCATGTCTGCCAGATCGTCATATTCTTAAATATATTATAATCTCTGGGAATCTCGCTACATCCTTATAGTAAAACCTTTGTTCCGTTGTCACGCGTAAGCGCACGAGGGCACGCAACTGTTGATAGCCGCCGCGCCCAAAGCGATATCTTCGGCATCGCACTTTTTCTTTTATTGTTCTTGGCAGCAGCCGATAAAAGTCGGTCGCGCCGTCACCGATTTTGTTCTTCGGATTTCATCTCTCGGCCAGCCTGCCTGGGATTAAAAGGTCCGTCTGCACTGCTTCCGGAACCGTATTCTCGCCGTGGCCTGTAGCCCTGCTTGGCCGAACGCAACACATTCAAGACTTTACAATACCGTAACTTCCAAACACTGTAACGTAGAGCACATCAGCTAAACCACCCTGAAGTAGCGCGTAAACCGCGGCCTATGAGTAAAGTTGCACTCATGAAGTTACATTCAACGAAAGTTGCACTCACAGATACTTGAACCGGGCATATATTGTTTTGACCAGAATGAAACTTTCTTTTTTTTTTTTTTAATAATGCGAAAGCCTTAAAGGATTACAGAAACGAAAATTGAAATTACAGATTTCCATCGGAAATGAGTCAAGCATGACGGTTAATAACCGTAAATGATAATCGCACGTTTGTCTTTTGAACGACTGGCTATATTTTTTGTTCCAAGAGGTGCACTCGCACTCTAAAAAAAAAAAAAAAGCCTGTGCGTCTGCTTTCCCGCACAACACTCGGAGAGTCAATCACCGCAACTTACGGAGGCAGCTCAGCGACTGACGATGCCGAAACATATGTTTAGACCAAATCAGGGGTGCTAAACTCGTCGAACACAAAGTTTGGGCCGAAGTTCACGGAACGCACCGATTGGACGATCCCGACGATGACTTGGCGCTTTTTTCGGCGGCGTTCAATCGGCGCGCTCCGCTAACTTTGGGCTCCAACTTTGTGATCGACGAGTTTAGGGCCCCAGGTAGTCTGAGTTGTGACATTAAGCAATGCCAGCGTGACGTTTTGCATTGCTTAATGTCACAACTCAGACTGCGTTTTTTGGTCTCAACATACGTTTCGGCATTGTCATCCGCTGAGCTGCCTCCGTAAGTTGCGGTGATTGGCTCTCCGAGTGTTGTGCGTGAAAGTAGACGCACAAACTTTTTTTAGAGTACGAGCAAGCGCTCGAAGAGAAGCGAACGGAGAGCTCGATGCGTCTTGGGATATCCGACGAAAAAAAAAAAAAAAAAAAGGTTCCCCGCTTTCGTGACGTAGCAAGGCTTTCGTGGTTATGAGCTTTGCTGTTGGTGGCGTTGTGGTGGCGTCAACGCGTTACAACCGAGCCGTTCGAAGTACCCGTCGGGTGACGAGCATTTGACGTGTGAGGTCAGTCGTGTGCGTCTGGCCCATTCTTCCCCTGGAAGGATTTGCCCGTCGCTCAAAACTGGGACAAAAATTGCCTCGCCCACCCCGTTCACCCCTAAGCTGACAGTGGAAGCTACATACTCGTTGGACCCGCCACACGTTTGCCACGTGATTACGCTCCCTCGCACATACCCACGCTCTTCAGGACGATTTCCTTGGGAACATAAACTTGAACGATACAAGTGAGAACGAGGACACTGACCCCGCCCTCTCTGCATTCAATTCGAAAAGGGTATTTGGAAGTACGCTGAACTTAAGGGGGCCATGAAACGAATTTTGGGCTGGGTAAATGAATTTACATTGGAGTTTTGCAAGAGCGCAAATTTACGCCTGCGTTTTTTTTTTTTTTTTTACAACTTGGGCGTAACCTTATGTAGAGGGTTCAGTTCAGTTCAGTTCAGTTTATTGTACCTCAAAGGCATTTCAGATGAAATGCATTACATGAGGGGGGATCAAATGACATATACAGATGGCAAAAGAGTGACGACAAGGTTAAGAATAGAAAAGCACAAAAGAACAACAAAAAAAACTAAAAACTAATAGGACAGATATCAAAACATAACATGTAGAAAAAGTAATTAGCAGATAAACATGTTAAGGATCAACGCTTTTCAGGTGTGCCTTGCAGAGTTCACGGAATATCTTAGGTTAGATTCACGCACTATGGATTCAGGAAGGGATTTCCATTTAGTAATAACGAAAGAAAGTGGGGAATATGGAATTTATTAGTTCTGGCGAATAGAGGTTTAATTTTTAGGCTGTGGTCATAACGCAAGGAGATGTGAGGTGATGGGTGAGAGTTGGTGTTTTGAAAATCAGAAGAGGAGTAGTACGTTTTGTGAAAAAAGACAAGACGAGCAAGTTGAGTTCTTTGAGATAGAGGGCATAGGTCGAGGTTGAATTTTAGTGCAGTTACGCTTGACGTTCGCGAGTAGTCATCTGTTATAAAACGTGAGGCATTGTTTTGCACCGATTCGAGTTTAGTAATGAAATATGATTGATGAGGCCACCAAATAAAGTTGGCGTAGTCCAATTTTGATCGGACGAAAGTCTTATAGGCAGTTAGTTTAACACAACTGGGAGTGGGGTATAGGTTACGTTTTATGTATCCCAGAGATCTGCATGCACCTGATGACTTAAGATCGTGTAATCACGTAATCACCTAATCTTGTGTTAATCACGTAGCCCTCTCGTTCCGAGACGGAGGCGCCTAGGGGCGAAAGGGTTAGCTTTCCGTTGGCGCTGATTAAGTTATATGGCCCACAATAACCTACCGAAAGGAAACTAGCGCGAAGGAAACCCAGAAATGCCTCGCATTTATAATGAATCATTTTTGACGCTTTTCTGCGCGCCCAGTGCTCGAGAAACGTTTAAAAATTAAGTTCGAGTTGATACTTTGTCATATCCTGCTTAGTGATAGTCATACGCTGGAAACTGATGCTTCTCAGCAAAATCGCATACTTGAATTTGTACGGCACAGTGCCCGTTTCAGCATGAAAAAGGCACAATCGATGCACGGCCAACCAATGGGACAATTTCCATTCGCATTTCTTCCGTATTTGTATGGAACAGTTCCCATCGCTGCACGAAAGCTGCACACTGAACGCAATACCGACAAACGGGATACGCTCTATTCTCATTTTCCCCGTAAATTGACGGCCTTTTATTGCACTATGAGCAAAGTGGGCAACCGAGCCGGAGCAAAGCACGCTGCGGGCAAAGCACGTCCGACGCGATCACGAGAGGTGGTGTCGGGGTAGAACGATCGAAGGGACAAGACGCGGTCGAGGTGAGAGACTCACCCTCGGTGGCGTCGGACCGAGAAGCACGGTTCTCACGGACTACTCATACCGTTATGAGTCTTTGATACAACCCCGTAATTTCATTTGCCACGGAAACGGCTAAACCTGTTTTTTCGTTCCGTCTTTCGTTGGAGTATCACGCTTAAATGGTCGGCGTAAAAATGTCCAACCGGTCAGATAGTTCATTTTTATAAAGTCACTGGCAGAGTTTCGCGTCTGCTTTTCCACGTGCCGCCGCGCAGCAATTCGCCGAGATCAGTCACGTGAGAAGCAAAGAATCCTTCGCCGTGCAGGAAAGTAGACGCCGCACGCGCCCCGGCGTACGTTCTCCCGCTTTTTCCTCCTTCTCCTCCTTCCTGTTTTCCCCAGGGACTCAAACCGAAAAGTATAACGTTTCGGTTACGGTTACCGCCTCCTCTTGATAACGGTTTCGTTTCGGTTTTTTACGGTTTTAACTTTTACGGTTTCGGTTCCCGGGTTACACGTTTCTAAAAACCGGTTTATTTCGTGTTTTTTTTTCAATAATTTGTTTAAGTGAAATGCTAGACGGCCGTTTTATATTAAACTGTTTAAATTAGTCCCAGATATCCAACAACATGAAATTCAAGGAACTTAGAAACGTCTTAATACTTCTAATTTGTCAAAAGTTGCACACGTTTCTCGCTCCAACGCCTGTTCACTACGTCTACTTACATTACATAGTTTGATGCCCGAGCACACATGTTACTTCCGCTACTCGGGGATCATCGCATTCTATATACTGAAAACGGAAATAAACATCCCTACTTTATTGTTCGGCAGCGTTTGTGAACAACCCTAAGAAAGTTCCCACTGGGTGCTGGAAGAACCATTCGCACCTTCTCGTCGCTATAGTTTATTTCAGCCTAATACATGCAGACGAGTCTTCACCCACACAGAAGGAAGGAAGAGAACTATAGCCATCCTCTAGTAAAATACTGCTAAGGAGGGTCAGCGGTACCGGGGGTGGTAGCAGCGCGACACCCCTCCCCCCCCCCCCCCATCCGCCCCCCCCCCATCCCCCCCCCCCCCCCCCCCCCGATCTCGTGGCCCTCCGCGGCACCCCCCTGAGCCCTGCACCCAGGGCGGTCCGCCGCCCCCCCCCCCCCCCCTCCCCCTTGTGACGCCACTGCTGCTAAGTGAAATAATGCAATAAAATTGAGAGCTGGGTTAGTTGGCGAGAGTCAAACAAGGTAAATGCAATAGCCCAAAACAAGGAAGATTTAGGAGAGGAACGAACTACACAGTAACAACACAGAAAGCTACAAAAATATGTCATGCGTTCTTCGTTCGTTTCCCTAGTCTTCGTTGTTGTGCCGTGTTACACGTACATCGTATGGTTATCGAAGCGCACGTCTCTCGCTGGCCGATTCTGTGACGCTAGAAAAATGGTGCATTTATACTTAAGAAAAAAGAAAAAAAGGTGCAAACGCAAAAAATGAAAATAAAGTGCGGACCTTATATATATCTATCTATATATATATATATATATATATATATATATATATATATATATATATATGCTGACGAATGAACAGTACTTCATCGAATGAATCAATGTTAACCGCTGAAAGCTAAAGTTAACGACGGAGCTAGGATTTGAACTCTGGGCCTCGCAATGTCAGGTTGGGTGTGATTCTATTATGTTATTTGATACGGTCCGTGGGCTATTTCGCATTTTACATTTCTCTTAATGGCTCAGGGTTGTTTTTTCTTCGTCCCCTGTTTGACAGAGTATCAGACCAAATTCCTCTTTCACCCAATTGACTTCCCTTTCATCTGCGTGTTTGGACCACTTTGCCGCACTGCCCACCGATCGACCTTCCCCCGCTACCCGACAGCGCATGGGCAGATGCCTCCGGATTCGGTTTTGGAGTACTTGTAGGGGACTGTGCGCAGGAAATCGTAGCCCCTCTGCCGAAGCCAATATACTTCTGGGAAGGACTCTCCGTGTTTTCTGGTGCTCGCGCATTGGCGAGAAAGGGACTCTTCTACACACGGACAACACAGCATATAGGCCCTAGCGCTGTACCGCGGCATTGAACGAGATCTGCCTTGGGCTATTGCCAGTGCCGCTTCCCTTTTTCGTAATAAAGATATGTCAATAAAATGGGTAGCGTCGGTCATGAGCCCCGCCAACCTGCCGTTGCGCGCTTGATACGCGATGGCAAGCAATCGAGTCCTCGCGCATTTCCTTCTTGTGTTGAGGGCGGCGGAGGGATCGAGAAAACGTCCCAAGGGTTTCCCGGGGTTTTTCAATAAATGTCAATAAATAAATGAAGAAAGAAAATATCCCTGGCAATAGCCAAGGCAAAGCTCGTCCATGGCCGCGGCGCAGCGCGAGAGCCAAAGCTCTGTTCTCCGTATGTGTACATAGAAGAGTCCCTTTCTCCGCAATACACGCGCTTCCCAATACGGCGAGTCCTTCCCGGAGATATACTGGCTTCGGCAGAGGGGCGATGATTGCCTGCGCAGAGTCCGCAACATCTACGCCGTAACCAACTCCGGAGGCACCTGTCCATGCGCTGTTAGGTAGCGGGGGGAAGGGGAGCGGTTGGCAGTGCGGCAAAGTCGGCCAAGCGCGCAGAAGAAAAGTAAGCCAGTTCAGTAAACGAGAAATATTGTCTGAAACTTCGCCGTACGGGGGACGAACAGTGAAAAAACCCAGAGCCACAGAGAGAAAAGTAAAATGTCAAGTAGCCCGCCGTCCCCTGCAGCGCGTTGAGGGGAAGCGAGCGCTCCAGTGAGCGAAGGACACGAGGAATGGCTCGGAGCCGTTCTGGCGTGTGCGAAATGGTGTCATTGGCTGTGTCGAGCCTGAACCCAAGAAAACCCATGCATGCGTCACGTGGGCTCTGCTCGTGTCCAGCAGCAAGTCCTCTACAAGGAGATGCACCGTAGACGTCAGCTTGTCTGGGTCGGGATGGGCGCACACGAATTGATTATGTGAGACCAAGCCCAGATTCCACGCGCGCGCATTTCCCTGGCGATGCCTGTTACCAAGAGCTGCATGTAAAGCGGCGCCGGGCGTATCGCGAAGGGCATATGGCAAAAACGGTAGTAACGGCGGCCTACTCTAAATGGGGTCAGGTCACAAGAGGAGGGATGAAGCGTGACATGGTAAAAGGTCTCGGCAAGGTCGAGCTTCACTTATACGCTTGGGGAGGGAGGGGTTTTGCTTTGATGGCTTGGGGTAAGCGGAGTAAGGCGGAAGTGAGGTGCCTGGAGGTAAGGAGTAAGTGCGGCGCAGTCTAAAACTAAGGGGGACTCTGTGGCTGACTTGGATACAAAAACGACGGGGTTAAGGTACGGACCACGTGAGGAGCATTCGATGATGCCGCCAACATGGTTACGGTGGCATCGATCATGGGGACCAGGTCAGGCAGAGGGGTGTGGTCCGTGAAGCAAGAAGCCTTCATGCAGCGGATGGAAAGTGCGCCAAAGTCGGGGGGCCCGTGAAAACTACATGCCTGACTAAACACTGCGCAGTCGACTTGAGATGCTTGCTGGGTCGGAGGGACTGGCGGCGGAGGTTTCATCGCTTTTGACTTGTTGGCAGTGCTACCCAGGTCCGACTCGGAGGCTTCGATGTCGCTTTGTCTGTCTGTAGTGTGTTCCTTTGTGTTGGTGTGGTTTTCCTCATCGCCATCGTACGTGTCGAAGGAGTCGTCATCGGCGTGGGGCTCGACGACACTGTCGGTCCTGCTGAGCCACTCCAGGATTTGCTCGGCGGCGTTGGCCGTCGAGTCCGGATTGAATGGGTCGTTTTCTTCGGTCCAAGATCAAGCACGCGTGCAAGGGCGGCCGAGACGCCATCCTCGCAAAATACATGGGCGAGAACGTCCTCGACCGGGACAATCTTGGTCCTGCTCCCCGGTGGTCGCGGTGCGAAGCCACCCCCTCTCCTCCCTCGTAGCATGGAGGGAAGTAGGGCGCACGTGTGTTGCGCGTCTCAGCCACTAAGGAGCAGGACAGCGGGCGCGTAGATGCGCTCCGATAAGGAACCGAAATCTAGAAACGCGTCCAAATTGAGCGTTTGGGATGATGGTGGTTTGGGATGATGCTCAGCAAGTTTCTAATTGGAACTATTTGTCTATTTGCACTAATTAAAAAAGTTAATTAACAAATTTCACTTAATTAGCCGACTGATAGTTGCGACTATCTCACTATGCTATGTCCCCCTGGCCGTATAACACACCTGCACAAACCACATGAATGTAGCTTTAACGGCTTATTTTAAACAAACCTGAAAGAAAAAAAAAAAAAAAAAGAAACACCCTGTATATACGCGTATATAGATACAACACGCCAATGTCAAACCTCTGATATTTCTTTTCTTTTTGTGTTGTTTCGAAATGGTCACTCGCGACACGTTTTAGGTTAAATAAATACCAGGTTTTCTTTTCTGCCAGCTCTGCAGGATGGTCAATTTACCTCGTTTCTTCATACTGGCTATTTATGTCGGGAACATTGGTGGTTTTGATAGTACCGAGTTGGATGGACATCTGAGAATTCTCACTTATCAGTAAATACCCTGAAGGGATGTACTGAAAACAGCGATGTATGAGTGTGGCAGACTTAGAAATAGACTTTTTTAATTATAAGCTCGACCAGTGATTCCAACTAAGTATTTTTATTCCTAAAGTTGATTGAACGGAAATGTATTACCAGATGCACCACTCGCTGACAGTAACTCTGTCAAATGGTCACGGCATTTTAAGATCGGTCCTCCAGGTCATACTTGAGAAAAGCTAATATTTTTATTTTTCGGTTAATATCGGTTAAAACCGGCTACCGGTAAATAATTTATGGCTACGGTTACGGTTATGATTTTTATAAATTTCAAATAATGGTTTCGTTCCGGTTACGGTTACTTAAAATTTTCGTTCCTAGACGGTTTTTGGTTTTGGTTACGATTACGGTTTGAGTCCCTGGTTTTCCCTGCTCGGTGACGCGCGCGGCGCCGCTATTCACCGAATTCAGTCGAGTGACCGGCCGCAATCGACGTATCACAGCTCATACACGCGCATGGAGTGACTTTTCCTCATAACTTAAGATCTCAAGACGGCTGAACACGGGACTCTGGCTCCCTCAGGGAGCCTATAGACGCTTTAAACACGCGCCAGATTGAGCCGCCGTTGCTGTTTTACCGAGATGCGGTGCCAGTGAAGTGGGCGTTGACGAGCCTCCAGAAACGCTAATGCTGTGGAGAAGGGCACAGTAGCGCCTAAATTGGCCATAACCTGTCCTGCTGTGGTAATGATGAAGTGTAGCCAACGAAATAAGAGGAAACAAAAACTGAAGGTCGGTTGTGGCGGCGCCCTTGCACAGCCGCCTGAAAGCGTCTATACAGGAACTCAATCCAGTGACTACAGCCAACACCACCTAGAATAAGCGAAGTCCGTGCACAAGCATGTTGATGTCATCATGAGGTCTAGCGCAAACAGATTGAACACGAGGAGCGCTAGCTGTGTCAGCCCGCGACTGGGCCTCATGTCCGGTCGATGCGCGAAAAGACGCTCGACGTCGGGATCGGGACCAATAGATATATATGTGTTTGGTGACCTCGGCATCTGCTTTACGTTCTGACTTTCAGATGTACAGCGCGCGGAATTATCCGAGAAGCCAAGACGAAATGAACCATTCTGATGTTAGCCTGAGACTGAGGCAGGAAAAGAGGAAGTTTCAAAGTAGAAGAAAAAGGAACAGTCGAGGATACGTCTTCTACTTTGAAACTTCCTCTTTTCCTGCCTCAGTCTCAGGCTAACATCAGAATGGTTAATTTCCACCAGCTCGCCTGCGCACTCACTACAATATCACGAAATGAACGTTGCTTTTTAACAGTTCGTGCTTTCAGAACGCAGAGAAGGCAGAAGGAAGGCAAAACAAAGTATCCGACAACGATGCAAATAATCCATGGAGAAGGGGAACAAGAGGGACAAAGGACAAACGCAAAGCTCCAAACACAACTAGGTGACTGGTACGCGACCGAAAAAATCTGCCTGGTCCAGGTATCGAACCCGGGACCTCTCCATTTCCAGTGGAGCGCTCTACCAACTGAGCTAACCAGGGCTTAGAAGTCAGTAGATCAAACGGGTTTTATCAGCTGCCACCAGTCGAACACCAACACGGGTGAAGCTTGCAGGTTACGATTATAATGCAACTAAATGCAAAGGTGCAAGCGAGCTGGACAGAAGGAGGAAAATAATGGAAGTTTTTATTTTCATAATTCTGTCCAGCTCGCTTGCACCTTTGCATTGAATTTCATTATAATCGTATCCGACAACATCCTTTTCGGTTCGCTTAATTTTTTTTTTGTGCGCTTTGAGTTCCCAATGATAAGAACGAATGAATCGAGCCGCCAGCGGGATATACGAAGCGTTAGAGCCGGCACGAGCATATACAGCGGTACAGCCCCACAATTCCCCTCGCTGCGAGGTCTTCCGCGATTTTCCGGACAGGTCTGTTACCGAGTTTGCGCCATGCGAGTGTGACGGCGTTACGTGTAGTTGGCGGCTGTTCGCCGGCTTCGATTGTTCTAGCTGGTGTTGTTGTAGCGTAGACGACGCGGTTTTTGTGTTCTTCGAGAGCGCCTCTTCACCAATCTCTTCGCAACCTCCACAGGCGCGAAGCTTTGTGATGGATCGATCGACGAGAGCGTCGAGAACATTTCGCCTCGAGTGTTCGCTCATTACTGGAGGCCGTTAGAACAGCTCGCGAACCCTCAGCTCCAAACCCGCTGCCGTTATATACTCCGTTCCAACCTACGATGGATCGCAGAGGACACTACGTGTCATCGAGGCCAGTTTAATGCCGCTTGAGTGTCCTTTGATGTTCGGAAAAGGGACAGAGTGACGCATGAAGCGCGTTGTCACGTGATACGTTCTCGGCGCTAGATTGGCTCATATGGCTCGTAGCGTCCGGAGCGGTCCATCGTACATCGACACGAAACGGAGTTCTATAAATAGGCGTGGAGACATCGACTCCCGAGTAATTAACGCAGTGTCCTCCGTCTTGTGAACCGCGGCGATCCTCGGGGAGCTCGCCGAGCCAATCGATTGCGGTGCCCGCATTCACGTGACCTGGGCGCACAGACGGGCCTTTGAGCCCACACCCACGATTGACCGCTGTTTCCTTTTACATCGCTTACACACACACACACACGCTCGCTCGTGGACCAGCCGGACGGCAAGGTCCCGATTGTATTAGATGCCTCGTCCTCTCGTTCGCCGGGACGCCTCAAAATAAAAAAGAAAACGTTCGTTATGGGATCAGAAGCCTTGTGAAATGGAGGCCGTTGTTTGTCGCCGGCGGATACGCTTAATCCGATGAAACGAGTTCAAGCTCTGTTTGCTCCTTGGATTTTGTCGATGTGTTAAGACTCCTCGGGGTATAATGGCACCGCTTGACAGGGGAGTATATATAGAAGGTAGAGAGTAAAAACAAATGGCAAACCGGGCAAACTGGACTAAATGCGTTGTCTGGCAACGTCGCACAGGCATTGACCTCTGGAGAAACGCGGTGGCATTGGTGAGTATACAGCTCGCCTTATTAGCGATCTGCAGCAATGAAATTGAGACATTAGCCGGTAAGGACATCGAAAAACCAATCAGAAGACAAAAAGTATGAATATAATTAGCCACTCCCTGCGTCTTTTATGCAGGACGTGACTATACACTTAAAAACAAATCTGGAACGTCTTCTTTTCCTCGAAGCACTTGGGAGAACCAATCGCTGCAGTCTACGGAGCGAGCTCGACGTGTGACGAAACTGAAAATATGTTTAGACATAAAAATAAAAATGATTCGAAGATCGCTGCTCTCGCTACGCTGATTCTCGACGAAATGCGTTAGCATTAAGCGAAGTGGTTCATTGTCTTCGGAAAGCCAGTCTGTTATCCCGGGCGTCGGTTGTTTCGGATAAAGACACCACATCATCCCCCGATCGCCGCCTACGTTCAACATACTGATGCCTTCGAAGATACAATCTTTCCTGCCGGGTGTAGGCGGCCTCACGCAAACGGCTTCGTCGCTGCGCCTAGGTTTTACGTTGCCGCGTACGTTGTGCCAAGTGAGGAAACGAAACGATGTACACCTACGCCACGGTGCACTCAAAGAAATGCCTGCGCGTCTACTTACCCGCAAAACACTCAAAGAGCCAATCATTGCGATCTAGGAAATCAGCTCAGCGAATGATGAGGCGGAACATCCGTTTAGACCTCAAAATTAAGTCTGTGCTGTTACATTTCGCAATGCAAGCATGACGCTTTGCTTTGGGTAATGCCACAGCGCAGACCTCATTTATAGGTCTAAACGGATGTTCCGCCTCATCATTCGCTGAGCTGATTTCCTAGATCGCAATGATTGGCTCTTTGAGTGTATTGCGGGTAAGTAGACGCGAAGACATTTCTTAGAGTGTGTCATCATAAGGAGTGCGCGTCAACAGCGGCGCGTCACTGGAAGCATGCATGCAAGAAGACTCTTTCCCTCTTGCGTAAGAAGGAAATTCGGCGTAACCAACCAATCGGAGCAAAAGAGCACTTCAGGAAACGCTCTGCGAACTCACGAAACCAGTCTAGTCAGTCCAAACGAAAGGCGGCTGCATGTACCGGGGCAATAAATACTTATGCATTTAAAATATTACTTCCCAAATATAAATTTACGATTGCGTGCTTGTTGAAACATTTCTCGAAGGTGCCGGGTCAAGCTATAAAATTAAAGTACAAAAACGCTCGATTTATTTTAATTCTAAGGATAAAGTCGGTATACATTGAGTACAGAGGCGCTACGCGTATACTGATGCGGACTCGTCAGATAGGGCTTCCCGTGGGCGTCAGTGGACGCTTTCAATCAAGACGCATATACGCTAGAAACCACTCGCCGTGAGTAAGCATATCGGTTTGCTCCTAAAACAATGCTGGGAACTACTGGAAGCAATAATTTTTAGATCTCCCAAGCAGGAATCAACACTGCGCGTTTTAACGACAGCAGAGATGCGATATAGGCGGGGACTAGTCAGATTCACTACTTTTTTGCTACCTTTTTCCTTCAAGGAGGAAAAAGGTAGGAACGGCGCGTCTTCCTCCTAGGGAGGCTCTAGTGAGGGTGGATGCAACTGCAAGATTGGGGATCACGGGATATGGACACCATTCAATTGCTAAATTTTGCTGGGAGTCTATGGAGCAAAGGATCGTTTTATTTCCTAACTCAGGTCATAAGAGCCATCAATGTGCTTGAATAATTTACGCAAGGTACAAATTATTAGTTTTCTATAGCCACCAGATTTGCTCCGATAGATCAAGTATTTGTTTAACGCGACAAATGGTAAATTCCGCCATACTTGACGCTGCTGCTCGTCTGGCCACTCTGCTTTTTCTTCTCTACGTGTGCTATTCCCCGCGCGAGTAGGAAGCGAGAAAGGCTACGCCAAGACGTTCGTTTCTTGCAATTGACCCCGTAAGTGACAAGGTCACATCATGGCGTCTGGGTCCAAACAAACCTTTTCTAGGGACGTTGCTATGGACTAATGCATGGGGGCTCCACATGAGGCTAGATGTTTGCTTACGAGTAAGTAAATAATTTTTTGTAAGCAACCTAACTTCTTGATATCTAATTATGAAGATGTTCTTGTCTCAGTGTCGTATTGAAACGATGCAAGCCATTTCTGAAGTATTACACTCCGCTTTGCTTTGGTAGCAGACAACACGATAGATTTGCTGGCCTCCGTTGTAGCACATGTGCATCGCCATGGCCGTAGAGGCCTCCGATATGCGCGTTTCTTTTCTGCTTTTTTTCTTGTACTAAATACTAAATTAAAAACCTAGTCCGCAGAGAAGAACATATATGAAGAGCACAATGAAAAAACATCACCAAAGGTAGATATATAAGCATAAACAAAATAACCGGATAGCGCATGGTCACAGGCATACTTATCAACGCTGTTTTATCATAGCAATGTAAGACTACTGCAAGTTTGAGCAGGAGTTTACTCTTACTACTACTTGCATGCAACTACGTTTTTAATAATATAGTAATAATATATAAATATAGCGCCATATTTTAAGACATTATGACCACACAGAGTATGGGTTTTCCGTGCACTCGGTTGGGGAGTTTGGCCCTTTTTTTACATCAAGGCAACTATCCACGAGTGCTACATGTACTCATCTTATGTTTTTTATGCAGTTCTTTCGCGCTTTGGTGTCTTGCGGAAATCTGAAGAAACCGCCAGAATCTTTCTCCACGCTTGGGTATACAACCAGGTACGAAGCACCCTCCCATAGCTCGAGTCGGCACACGAAATTTGGGATCTGAACCGATCGCCTGAAGTGCTTTTCTCACGGGAGCAATGCAATCTTTTAGCAGACGATCATCTCGATAGACGCCCGGACTTTCGATAAACCATATTTTGCATAGAACCTGAATTCTTATAAGTGTCTGAAACTCAATATATTTCAAACTAATGCAATATCAGAATATCGTCTTTATTCACACGATTGAAACGACGGCGCCGGCTTGGCCGGCCGGCGTGTGGCAGACGGCATACTTCTTGCATTCATCGTCTGCTGCAGGAATTTTGAGGACCGGAAGTTGCAGTCGCGAATATTTCGGAAACAAGCGATCACCGGCACACTTTTGTCGAAACATATATGTTATTCAAGCTTCCTATATCTGTGATTTTTAGAAGTTTAAATCCTACTCCTGATTTTTGAACGGTCCAGTTTTCGTATCGAAACCTAGCCACATGTATTTGTCCATAACAACGCGCCCTAGCAACGCTTTGTTTGGACCTATGGCGTCCCACTTACGGAGTCAATGGGAGGCGAGAGGAGGAAAGGCGCGTGGGACAACAGAGTTGCAACAGGGCGGGCTTCTACTTCCGTGCAGGCAACATTGGCGCATATCCTTTCCAAGTCCTCTACCGCAGGCGCCGCAATTAAATTTCAAACGCTCTGCAGGGTTTGAGTTGCACCCACCCTCACTAGAGCCTCCCTACTTCCTCCCTTGTACTGACGCGCCCCCAAGCGGACTCGAGACGTTTTTCTCCATCTCCAGGCAGACGGGAGAAAGGTTTCGACCTCCCCCCTCATCTTTTTCGGTTTCGCTTTTCGAGCACGTCGAGCGCATTGTTTATTAAATGTTGTTGAGTTGATTGAGCTTCAGCGGCAGCGAAGGCCGCCTGTAATGCCGTCTCCCAGTCCAAACGTGCAGAGCATTTCGGTTGCATTGATGCTTTTACCACTAACGAAGCCGCTAGAAACCGCGAAGTTCCGGAGCACCGGAACGTCGTCGACGATGTTTCTACGTTTACGACGTTATTTAAACCGCAGAAACTGCATCCAAGACCGGCAGGGTTTGCTGCCAGGTGCCCGGGCGCTTCTGTGCTGAGTTCGGTTCTGTTTTCCGATGCCGAGTTTCAACCGGCAATCAACGTGGTTCTGTATTTCTGCGTGTCACCAACATTAGAGCAACATCGCGATGCGAGTGTTGTGAGTTGTGAACAGAAAATTGGAATTATCGCCGATGTGACCGTGTGTTCGCGTATCAGTGGTGTAACAAGATGAGATGACGTAAACTGTCGGGCATCGATCCCGCTGGTCGGGCCGTGATCGGAGGGGGCCGGGTGTCACAAATTGACATTCCGCTATACATTAATGAAAAAGTTTAAGACCGCTTGGGGAATTACGGTGCAATCGATCGACGTGCGGATAGTCATGTCGAAACGCTGGTCTGGCCAATGTGACTGTCGTCTGCAATGTCCAATGCTTCCCTGAAAGTGATTGCGCTTTAAAAGAAGGACTGAACAGTATGGAAATACTCATGGAAATATGACAGAAAGTAAGTATATTTAAAGTTTGGAATTTGAGTATTAAGTAAGGATGGTAGGTGAAATCGACAAAAAAAAGTTATCCTTTATTTTGCTGCTTAAATATACAACGATTCATGTAGAAACTGCCAAGCGGCACACTGGTATGAGCGCTAGACGCAATCGAGCTCACCAGCGTTCAAGTTGATCAAAAAGCGATTTATCTGGCCGTGAAGCTACGCTTCCACCTGAGTGAGTACCCTCTCTACAGAGATTAATTCAAGACGACAACTGCAGCCCCACGCGAACGGCACAAATAGTAAAACAAGTACTACAATACACGTACTGGCTAAGACGTGCCGTGCGAGGAAACAAACACATGCCTTGGTAAAGTTGAGGCTTGGGTGAGTTGGTACATACTTCGGAATTAAAAACAGCGCGGAAAGACGAGGACCAGATGAAGAAGTGACACGGACGTTGCGCTGCATGCCTTGGAATCGCAGTGGAGCGGCTTGATTTATTGGCTTTCAAATAATTGCGACATAAGCGTTTAATTTTCACCAAGATATTTTTCCCTTGAGCCGTTCAAGATACTCCCAGAGATATGACATTGCTGAAAAACAATCAGCATGCTGGGGATAATTTTATTGCTTAGGTGGTCACCGAGAAAGTCCGTACCTTCAAAGCGACCAGTATAATAGAACATGCAGGGCATAGGTGTAGCAGTTAAAGTCTCTTGATACTTTTTTTACGAGTAACGACAACCAATAACAATGACAGAGCACATTCCGCTGGAACAAAATGGCGGCATTCAGTTCAAACCTCTGCTGTACGCCGCCATTCGCTTCCTAAAACCTGCATCGTCACGCAGACGGCGCTTCAAAGAATGTCGCTACTTGTAGGAAGCTCGTATCTAGGGACTTTAGTAGCAGTCGGGTTAGTGCGTTGTAAGTATAGTGATGTTTGTTTGAGCCGTGTGTGTGTGTGCGCGCTCAATTTATATATTCAGCTGATGCTATTGTGCGCGTAATGTATATACATGTGTGTATGAGGGAAAGCGTAATGGTGGCGTGAGCAAATAAAAATAGTTTTTTGTAGCACATGAATTGGGCGGCACCTAGCGCCACCTAGCCTATCTACATGCATGCAATTACTCTGCTTGACCCTGCCATCTGGGGGCAAGCGATTTAACCTTCTTTCACGCTTCGAGATCATTTCTGGTTACAGCCACGAGGCTGCTTCAAATTTTCTCTTTCTGAGAGCGACTTTTGGTTTCGCGAATAACTTACCACTACTCCGTGATATGCGGTTGAAGAAGGAATTGTGGCTCGAGGAATAGCAAAGGTAAGACGTAAAGTGCGCGAAGTAACAGGGTGTCGGTCGCCTCCGTTAAACATTGCAGTGCTGACAAGAAGACTGCCTCCTTTCGAAACGAAAGTTCCTTTACCTGCGGGGTCTTCGGAAATAAATACAGTGCGCGGAAAGCTCGTTTTACGCTTTTATTTGCCGCTGCTCTCGCCCTGTACAGTAGACGTAGCGTCCTCGTTAAGCCTTGTTGAGCTCGATTTGCTCGATTCGGGGCCGCCATAATGAGATGCAGGAGGAGGAACTTTGCTCCCCAGCTTTCAAGGACGAAAGTTTCTTTCTGAAATAACATATGTGTTGTTTGTTTGTTTATTATGGGGTGTCGGGAAAGGGGGAAACCAGGAGATTTGGTTAGGGAGCGAAGTGGACCAAATCACAGTCTATCCGCCAGCCCTGTGTCACGAAGAAAGCGCAGAAGAGCACGGAAGGCTTTCTCCGCTGTTCCTCTGGTTCCTCTAGGGTTCAAAAGTTCTGTAATATTTCTATATGGCAGGCCAGATAGTGCGTAGTGTTGGAAAAGAGTTCTTCTGGCCTCGTCATGTGTGGAACAAACCAGAAGGGCATGTTCTGTGTCCTCTGGGTCGCCGCAGGTGGGGCAGTTAGGATCCGCTTTGCGACGCATCATGTGGAGCCGCATGGCAGTGTATGGGCAACCAGCCCGAAGCCTGTGGAGAAGGCTTGTCTCAGCCTTGGGGAGCTTGCGGGGAACCACGAAGGGTGGCCTTCCCGTTACGACCCCAAAATGTGGATGCCGTTCTGTGAGGATCTCACGGATGAATCGATGAGCCTCGTTGAAGCGATCCAGTAAGAAGGTTGGGACTGGATCGTCATGTGCCTTTGCAGCCAGCTGGTCAGCCCGTTCGTTGCCAGGTATCCTGACGTGAGACGGGATCCATTGCAAAGCAAGGCACACATCCCATGTCCTCAACTGCTGCTGCCTCGGACGCGACTCTCACCAGCGGTAAGGTTGCATTATGAAGTCTCTGAAGCTGCTGAAGAGCATCTCTTAAGTCTGTGAGTACGACAGCTTTTGTTGGTGAGGAGGTGTTTTTAATAGACTCAAGAGCAGCCCAGATGGCAACGACTTCAGCAGTGGTAAACGAAGATACAAAATTTAGCCTCCCCGATATATCATAGCCCATTTCTGGAATGGTAATCTCAACCGTGGCAGTCCGTTTGGTGAGGTTAATTGAGGCGTCAGTATAAACATGAATCCAACCTTCATACACTTCGTCTATGCGCTCAAGAGCGAGTGAGCGAGCGGCAAACCCTGGGACATTCGCCTTGCGCTGTGGGATTGGGAGCGTCGCATGTATCTCCAGGGGAGGACGCGTGGAATGTGGTGGTTGAGGAAGGATAAATTCGTTAGGAGCTCCAACCTCAAAGTCGAATCGTCTTGCTTGGAGCCCGAGGTGAGAGTTTGGCCGGGCAAAGAGATGTTTACGGATTGTGTCCGCAGGGGGGAGACTGCTCATACGAGCGATGTTGAGCAGCGCTCTCTCTTCAAGTCTCAAAGAGAGCGGCCACTCTTCCGCTGCAACAATTGTAGCCACGTTCTCTGCTGAAGGAGGCAGTCCCAAGCAGCTTCGTAGTGCGGACCGGTGAAAAGTATCGATGTCTCGAATTTGTGCCCTTGCAACAGCCAGTAGCGGTAGTGAATAGAGAAGCCTGGACATGATGAGCCCTTTGTACATTTGAAGTAGTGCACGTTGGGATGCAGCCCAGGAGGAGCCTCCAAGCTGTCTAACGACACATAGCAGCTGACGGAAACGTTGAAGTCTCTTACGTACTTCAGGTCTCCATGTCACCCGATCGTCGATAATAACGCCGAGATACGTGTGGTTTTTCACCCTTTTAACTGGCGTTCCAGCAAGTTTTAGTCGTAGGGCATTCCGTGGTGCTCGGCCTGTGGGTCGGTAGAGGGGTGAGGCAGTCTTTTCCGCAGATAGAGTAAGGCCTAGTTGCGCTATGGCCAGTGCAGTAGAGTCCAGTGCCACCTGGAGTCGATTACGGATCCCTATAGCGTTCCTTGAGGGCCCGATACACCACAACGCCACATCATCCGCGTAGATGGCCATGCCAATCCGAAGAGCTCGATTCTTTGCTGGAAGACATCGAGGGAGGACGCTCATGGCAAGATTGAAAAGAAGAGGGCTCAATACTCTTCCTTGGGGTACCCCTTGAGCAATATGTCTAGATGTGCTAGTAGCATCTGGTAATTTCACACCCATGAAACGTCCAGATAAAAAAGCCTCAATAAGAGATAAGAGTCTGCCACAAACCCTAAAATGCTTTAGTCGGTGGATGTTGGTTGGATGTGGCAATGTATCAAATGCACGACTGACGTCGAGGAACACGCAGTGTACCATTTGCCTCGTAACCTTGGCTTCTTCTAGGGTTGAGGCAAGGTCCCCTGTTGCATCCGCAGTGCACCTCTTGGCTCTAAAGCCAGCAAGTTCGTGCGAGAAGGCACCCACTTTATGCAAAAGCCAGATTTGACGTTGAAGAACCATTCGCTCAAGAACTTTTTCCAAGCAACTTGTCAAGGAAACTGGCCTATAGGATGAGGATTTTTCTATAGGCTTCCCTTGTTTGAGTATGGGAATTACTATCGATTCTTTCCATGCATCTGGAAATGCTCCTGTCCTCCATATATCGTTGAGCTTTTCAAGTATGCCTGGGTGGTGTATAGGATCCACGTTGCTGAGCGACTGGTAGGTTATGCCATCGGGGCCCGGAGCGCTTTTCTTTCGACAGTGATGGACTGGTTGAGTGAGCTCCTTTAGGGCGAAGTGTAAGTGGCCAACAATGTCTCTTTGTCTTGAGGTTGACTAATCTGGCTTTGCGGTGGATTTGTCAATCTTTCTTGGTATTGATGTGGAGGAATAGAGGAGCGTTGAAATTCAACCGCTAATAGCTCTGCCACTTCCGTCATGGACATACCAGATTTGATTGCAAACCCTGCAATAGAGTGTCGTGGAACTTTCGCGCCGGAGAGGGCTCGAGCGATCTTCCAAGCGCGCTTGCCTCCACCTGGACCACCAAGCGATGCGCAGTCCTGGCTCCATTGCTACCGCTGAAGTGCCTTGGTGTGTCGCCTGAATTCAGCGTCAATTCGGTTGTAGCGAGTCCAGTCCCATGAGGCGCTGTTGTGAAGCGCCCTTCGTTGTGTCTGCCGTCGGGCTGCTCGTAGGTTAAGCCACTCAAGGTCAAGAGAGGGGCTTGTAACTGGAACTGTGACGGATCGCGTTGAAAGCCGAAGGCACTCCGCAATGCATGTAGTAAGGTCATCATAGTTGGTGCCTACAATGGCAGAAGAGAGGTACTGGCGGAATAGGTCCCAGTTAGTAACTTTGCAGACCTTGAGGTTCTTTGGAGGTGCTCTGGGGTGTGTTAACCTGATGGGAACATGATCACTCCCTCCAGTGTCCGGTTGGGCTGTCCACAAGGCGACAACTTGTAACGATACCCACGTTATGTCTATTGTGCTGGCGTTAGTTCCACGTCTACAAAATGACTTCGACCCGTCATTTAGAGCTCGCATTGGTAGGGCTGCCGCAGTATCTTCGAGCTGTCGTCCCCTGGGCCGGTTTGCTCATCTTGCAGCTAAGAGGGATTTTTATGTCGCGTAACCAGCTTCTTTGGGACAAGGAAGTACCTAGCGTCCCTGCCTAATGGCGGAGAAATCCGTATCGCTTCAAGCACAAAAGCCTGATTTCGCTCGCAGAAACTGACTGCATGGACTTTCAACCGGAGTCTAATTAACCGCCCCTTTATGCTGTAGGAGTGGCAGGTAAAGTTACGGCCAGGGACGGTAAATATGAGCCAAAATAAAGAAAAAAAACCACGCGAGATAAAAGCGGTGGCAGTATATTTATACACCTCCGTCAGCGCCGGTGGCTCGCGCCTTCTGCTGTGGTTGAGAGGTTAAAGCGCTGGTACTTGTCGTCGTGGTTTGTGGAAATTTGAAGCCTTTCCCCTCCTCTCTCTCTTTTCGACTAGCCAAAGGAGCAACAATTTTTTTAAACTGATTTGAAGTTCGAAAATTAACTAGACGGACCTCAAAGTTCGACGTCAAACCCTAGGTTCGACTAGAGTTTGCCACATCCTTAGGAATAGCCCAGAAATACGAATATAGCCAACCACGAAAGTTTTATGCCCCCTAGAAACAAATGTAGCCCAATTTGGCTACTGCTGCGTACTACATGCTTCGCTCCATGGGACAGGGGAAGTTAGGTGCCGTTTGGCGCGGCTATAAGAGCTAATAACGCAAATTTGCTCCATGGAAAAGTTACATTAATATACAGCAAATTATTGACAGCTTGACAGTGTATTGTTGGCAGCTCTGCCAAATATTTTCTTTTTTTTTTGCGAGCTAATATGAATTGGGTTATGTGAACCGTTTTAGCTCCGAAGGTTGTGTAATGCCGGATAGATAAGTAAATGTGTGTTGATGTAATCAGTGTCGGCTACGCTGTTATCTTTCTGGTTTTTTTTCCTAATAAAACTTCGGTTGTGAAAACAGCTTCGTCCTGTCGTGTTTGTTGTCTTCACTCCGTCTTCGTCGTTTGAACGGTTTTAATCATGTATAACGTTCACCAACTCACTCAATTCACTGCCTTACAGAAGACTTTTATACAGGCCACGAGTTACAACGGTGCCAGTGTGCAGCTCTGAATGTCACGGGTGGTTCGCCGTAGAAGGGCACTATCACACAAAGGCAACATGTGGAAAAACCAGCACGAACGGCTAGAAAACGTGGATGTCCACGGAGGGAAGAAACCTCGATATCCTACTGACCGTTCAACCCTGTTTTTGAAGGTTAACGAAGGTTTCAAAAATAATTTCAGGCATCGCGTTGCTGCGCATGCACTTTCGAATTTTTGTCATTTAATGTTTTGATTTTAAGGTTTTAGGCAGACATTATTAAGTTTTCGAACTTTTTCCTGTTTTCAAGTTCATAAAGTTTTCAGTTAGGTTTTCGTTTCCTAGGGCAGTGGTTCTCAAATGGGAGTCCGCGGACCCTTTAGGGTCCGCGAAGGCATTCTAGGAGTCCACAAAGCCCTGCCTCATCAGTCAAGTCCGGCAATAAAAGTTGTCTTTTATCAGATTGAGAAAAAATGTTTTTTTAATTTCGGGCGAATTTTCTCGTGTGTATGTCAAAAACAAAGTCTACTTCGTCCATTCATTACAATAATATTATATTTAACCTACACCTTTACTCTCCCCTCGCCACGAACGGGGTTTTCCACCATCTCCGCCGATCCACAAGGGGTCCGCGAAACATCAATGGCTGAGAACCACTGGCCTAGAGGGCAAACCACACAAAACACTCTCCGGCAATTAGTAATTTGGGAGCAATGTACCCAATTAGTGTAACAAGTATTACAATAAAATGTCATTTTCCTTTTTCACAAAACTGACAAATTTTAAAGATAAGAAAATTGAAGCATTTTACGCATGATCCGGCAGCCTAATTATGGAAGAAAAAAAAGGTCGGTGGGCCTTTCTTTGCGAACGCTAAATAACCGGTGAGTTGTTCTCCTATCCGCCAGTTTTGCGGTGAGCTTTTCTCCGGTGAGCTTTTCTCTGGTGCGCTTTTCTCCGGTGAGATTTTCTCCAGGATTCGTTGAGTCGTTAAGTAATGCCTTCGGGCCCTGAGAGACATAATGAATGAAATGAAATGAAAAAGTAAGGACTCTGAGTTCACAATCATGGTGCCGTTGGTTCAAAGCCGGCTGGGGTACGTTTAGAGTTTTTTCAATTCAATTCATTTATTTACTCCCATTTGTACATATGGGTGACGGAGACAGGAAAAAAAGCTGCAAAATGTGCAGCTTGACAAAGCCCCTGCCCCTTATCGGCAGATCGGCAGACAGAAAACGTTAACAAACATTTTAAAGGCGAAAAAACAAAACAGGCAGTTCTATGCAGGAGAAAAAAGTTTAAAAGTTAGAAGTGAATATTGTGCGTATTGTTTTCTTATTTAGTGCATCAAGACAGGCATGGTGGTCTCTTAAAAAGTTCAGTAATGTTGGCAATGTATGCTGTAACACTTGAAGCCCATAATTTGTTCTAGGACGAGGTACTCTCAGGGACCCGGCGCTACGTACTCCGTATACCGTATTTTTAACACTTAGTCTAGAAAACCGCAGTAATGGGTGGTTAAAATACTTAAGGGATGCCGCGTATACTGCCGCAAGCTTATATTTGTAATATTCTTGTATTTTTATTACTTTATGCTTACAGAAAAGTGGATCGGTGTGTGCGTAATACGACGCATTGGCTACGACTCGAATTGCTCTCTTCTGCAATAAAAAAAGTTTATTAAGGTTTGTACTGGTCGTGGTTGCCCACACCAGGTTACAGTAGGATATACGAGAATTGAACAATGCATTATAAATTAAGAGTTTAATACTAGATGGTAATGTATGGCGATGCTTATATAGAATTCCTACGATATTTGAAAGCTTAAGTGTAAGATTTTGAATATAGGAGTCCCATAACATATGTTCATGAAAAATTATGCCTAAAGTTTTAACAGTGCTTGCAAATTCAATTTCCGAAGAATTCAACATTAACTTTACATTAGGATTGCACACTCTACCTTTTGATTTAAAGATAACGGCTTTTGTTTTGGTTTCATTTATTTTTAGGGAATTTGAGACAGTCCATGAACTAAGCTTTTGCAGACATGTGTTTGCATCGGCTATCATTATATCAATATTGTTCCCTGAAAAAAATATACTAGTATCGTCGGCATACATGACAAATGAGGCGTTACTTGCAATAGCGACTACATCATTCATAAATATATTAAAAAGCAGTGGCCCCAAGACACTACCTTGAGGTACCCCTGTTCGGACTGCTTTCAGCATAGAAGAAAAACCATTAATTTCAACTGTTTGCATCCGACCGCTTAAGCAACTTTCAATTAAAACAAGAGAATGCCCTCGAATGCCATAGAAATTAATTTAATTTTTTAAATAGAATTTTATGATTTATCCGGTCGAAAGCTTTTGAAAAATCGATAAATATCCCCAACGTTAAGAGTTTGTTTTCTATATTATTTAGAATAATTTCTTTTTGCTGTAGAAGAGCTAGTTCAGTAGAGCGACCTTTCCGAAAGCCATATTGAAAATCAGTAAATATCGAATTTTTTTCACAAAAGTTGTTAAGTCTAGCGTGTATAATCTTCTCTAAGCCCTTAGAAAAAACGGGTAAGACTGAAATTGGTCTGTAATTGGACATGTCATTTCTATCTCCAGACTTATATAAAACAGACGCCTTCGCAATCTGCATACCCTTTGGAAAAAGGCCAGTCGAGAGCGACAAATTAAAAATATGTGTGAGGTACGGCGTAATGATGGCAATCACATATTTTACCGGCTGCACCTGTATACCATTAAAATCAACACATTTACTGTTTTTGAGGTTTAAAAACACCGAACGTACTTCACACTCATCAGTAGGAAATAAGAAGCAGTTTTCTGCTATGCGTTGAGTTAAACAAAGATCACCACTTTGTAACTGAACAGGGGAAAATAGATTCGTAAGATAGTCATTAAATTTATTTGCTAACTCTACTCCACTGAAAGTTCTACCATTTATTACAAGTTCTTTGATAGCGTTTGCTTTACCGTTACGATTTTGGATATTATTAACTTTTTTCCAGATAACGTCACTTCTATTTTCATTATACAAATTTTATAGTAATATGCACTTTTTGCTTTTCTTAACATACTAGTTACTTCATTCCGACACTTTTTAAACATTTTAAGCACATCCAGGTCTTTCGTCCGCACGAAACGCTCATAAAGCTTGTTTTTATTTGTTATCATTTTTAGTATATCTCTGGTAATCCACGGTTTTCTAGACTTTTTGTGTGGCGTTATTTTTCGAAGTTTAAAACATTCTTTATATAATAGACAAAATGTATTAATAAACCAATCATACGCTTCATCGGCCGAATCCATTGAGAGTATCCCGTCCCAGTTTTGAGATTCCACACGGTGTCTATAAACATACCTAGCGTTTCCGCGTTAACAACCGGAAAAAAAAAATGCACTATTATGACACGGTTTTTCTAGGTTTTCGAAATCAGAAAAAATATAAATTGGAAAATGATCACTGACATCAGAGCAGACAACACCCGCGGTAATCCGGGTCAGAGGTATGTTTGTAATAAATAAGTCAAGAACCGTTTCACTGCGTGACGTCACTCGAGTAGGATGCGTGATCACATTAGAAAAACCGTAAGATTGAAACAAAGAAGAAAACTCAACTTGACAAGCGGTAGCACAACTCATATCTATATTAAAATCACCACCCAAAATTGAACTGTAACCGTTTTCACCAACTAACTGAAATACTCTTTCAAGAAATCTCCAAAAAGCAGATGAATCACCATTTGGAGGTCTATACAATACTGTTTCTTTCTTCTCAACTTAATATAGTTGTGTACAGGTTTTCCTCTAAATTATATATCGTAACTTTTTTTGGCGTTGCGGTACATTTTTTTTTTGAAACTTAAGTCCGGTCTGTGTTAAAACAAGTAACAACAAAATGAGCCAAGGTGGCTACTTTGGCTAGTTCGTCGTTTTTGATGTACTGCGCAAAATGTAATGTAACTTTGAACTGAATTATATATATATATATATATATATATAAACATAAAATCGCGCACGTGTTTACAGAGCAGAAGAGACAAGCCAGGGAGTAGCAGGTTTGTCTTTATACTTTCATTCTGTTCAGCAACCACGTGTTCTTTTTTTATATTTTTATATATGTGTTTCCTTTTTTTAAACAAGTAACTAAGTTGAATGTTCCTCACTCTGCCGTCCTCTTTTGTCTTATCCACGTTTTTTTCCCCCTTTTTTTCTTTAAGCGTAGCGTGTAAGAGAAAAAGAAAAAGAACTCAGCTTTGCCATTATGGCTTTATAAAATGATTACAAACTTTATCCGGAACTTTCACAACTTTCAGTGTTTTCACTTTTTAGTCTTCACTCAGTAACGCAATTTGTTTGACCTTCACTAAGATAAAATTTCAGTGTTCACGACCCTGCGACAGGCAAGAGCCCCATTTTCACCTCGCTTTGCGGTAAACCCCGCTAAAAGGGTGCTGTGAGTTTTCTAGAGTTCAGGAAACAATTGAACTAAAAGTTTGTTCACCTCTAGACTGAAGGGGAGGCAATGTACTCGCATCAGTCACTGGTGGTGGCATTTTAATATGTTAACTCTTCGTGGTTCGTGATTAGTTTCTCGGCGCTCGGCTAATGCGGCATTATGTTGACTGCAGAGCAATAACTAGATGTACAGCCGGCGGCAATATAAGCCAAGACAGCCGAGTGCTTGCCGAAAAGGGTAAAATGCTGCATAGGGTGCTTCCAGGATGGTAAACAATGGAACCTGTTGCATTATTCTGACCCCAGGGAACGTGGCAGTTCATTCAAACCTCCCTTTTGATAGCTTAAGGCAGCATGGACTCCCGACTTGCCATTTTTACTGTACCAGGTGATACTGCCCTGGATTAGCTTAAATTGCCGTTGACTGTACAGCCGACGGCGATATGAAGTTGAACGCCTGATCGGTCGACCGGTTCGTGTGATTTTAAATTACCAACAATGTGTAAGAAAAAATATTAACATAATCTTAGACCTTGCTAAACTAGAAAAAAAAACGAGTCCATTTACGCATCGCGTCATAGGCCCCCCTGGCGTCTTCCTGTATTTAGAACAAATTTCGGCACTCAGAGATACGGCTACCAATTACCGCTATTGTTAAACTTTCTTTTTTCTCATGGAATTGATATATACTCTGTAAAGAGTCGTACAATACAAGACATTTTGTAATATAAAGTCACTATTTACGTTTCACATAGCTCTAAATATGTGTACTTAGGTAGATGTTTTCTGCTGTTGTTTTTTGTGATTGTTATATACTGTGTTTTTTTTGTATTCATGTCAGTTCCGCTGCGGCTTTCTATTGGGCCGCTGGGACTCGCCAAGCTGCTAACGTGCAGCTTTTTTTCCAGCGCCCTTGTCACGAATGTATTTTTGTGGCAGAAAATAAACTGATTTGATTTGATTTGATCAGCGCCATGACGCGGCTGCCGTGGCGACTCGCTTTCTTATCGCGCGCTTCACCGAGATTAAGCGCTTGGATCGAGCGCTGTTTTAAGATCGGCTGCTACTCCCTGGAGAAAGCGTGCAAGTGGGTTTCGATTTCGGCATCGCTTTTTGAGGGCGCCGTGCCCACGTCATTGCCGTCCAATGACTTGCACATTGCACGTGAACTAGAGCGGACGTTCTTCGGTATGGTTTATCAGTGACTGAACCGCTTTCTTCATTTATGAGCGAACGATAATAGACCCCTTTCGAAAGTCATGCGCCGATTATTATAAGGTCGGTACCACTGCACAATGGCGGACCGACTGCTTCGAGGAACGTACTTGTGTTTTTATAAGATAGCCAACGTCGGAGCGCGGCCAACACTACGAGTTGACAAGCCAGTGAAACAGCGTCGAAAGTGCAACGTCACTGCGCTGATCACCTTCTTTTGTGGGTGTTTTTTCTCCAGTGTGCCATGAAGTCGAGGTATTCATCCGCCATTGTGCAAGGATTTCACAGCTGCCAACAGAGGGCCGTATTTAGACAGGGGTCTATAACTGCGAACGCTAATAACTGTTCTTTTAAAGAAGGGGAAAGTATAAGTTACTTTTTTATTTGCTCCGCAGCCTTCCGGTTTAGCACCTATCACGACCAAAAACTACTAAATCACATTGTCTACCGATAGCGCCTGAAAGGCTCGTTCCGCAATCCTCGCGCGTAATGCTGGGAGTAGCAGCAGAGCTGAGAACAGCGCTCGATCCAAGCGCTTAATCTCGGCGAAGCGCGCGATAAGAAAGCGAGCCACCACGGCAGCCGTGTCATGGCGCTGATAGCATGGACCGGTAGACCGTCCGGCGTTCACCTTCATATCGCCGGCAGGTATGCGGAACTTCCCCTGCCCTGACCATAGATAGACGAACAAGCCATCGGCCTTGTACCATGAGACAGAGCTTTCTTCAAACACACAGGCGAACAGGAACCACAAAGTGGTAGAAAATAGGCCTTGATGTGCTTATAGCCAGTGTGCATAGCCGCGTGTTCGCCGGTACTTTAACGACGAATTATGATGAATTCCACCTAAGATGTACTGAAGGACTTGGGTTAGAGATATACAATTAGCTTATCTTTCTTTGTATTATAATCCAGAGTCGTTAGCCACAAAATGGCCAACTCGGCGTGCAGAATGACTATTATGGGCTTTAAAAGTATAAATAAGTTCGAGAGATTTTCGGCGGCTAAAGCAATCCCAAACTAAACCACCACGAAAAAAAAAAAAAAAAAAAAAGGTCAGGATTATGGCGCATTTCCGCTGCGTTATTAGTTTAGCAAAGGATAGTAAACCAAAGAAAAAGACGAGCGCTGTGACGAAGCACTTTTGGCGCCGCCGCATGATTGTTGCCATCAGATTGCAGCGCTGGCCGCGCTCGTAATTAGTTTGAAACGGATTATACTTAATTAATAGCCAAATATTGCTCGAAGTCGCGCCAGTAATACATTATCTCGAACGAATATAATAATACCCCCCCCCCCCCCCCCCGCCCCCTTCGCACACCTGAGCTCACAAACTCCGGTACGTCCAAAAACGTTGCAGGTTTTCATATTATCTTCTGGTCTTATAGGCACATAACTTGCCACTTCGTTCGTTCACGCTGAACGGATTTATTGGTTCTTTTATCATCCGCGACCATCACAGGGTAATCACGCGTGACATAATTAGCTGCGATTATCTTAACTCGACTGCGTGAGGATGGACAAAGGTAAGGTATAAGCAGCTAAACTAGATTGCGTCCGGGGGTACGGATGACACAAAGCTGGCTGGGTTCTTTTTCTTTTTTTCTTTTGACCGGCGCGGTTGTTTGTAGGTTCTTTCCTTTCGGAGGAACACTACTGACATATTAAGTGCAACCATTGCTCTAGGGTTAACGTAAACATTTGCATACCATAATGAGGTAACTCTAACGATAACCCGATTCACCGAAATGAGCAGCGAATTTGGTTAATACTCGATGCAACTAACTTCGCATTAAGCCCAACGGTGTGCAGTGACCATTGGAAGTAATCAAAGTATTAGTATATGCGATGCAATGCTCAGGCGCCGACTGGACGGGAGATTGGGACCCTCAGCCCCCCCCCCCCCCCCCCCCCCCCCCCTTTTCCCGCGGCGAATTTGGAAGAGGGGGACTGACGGGCCTTTCTTTCATAAGACCATATCTCCAAACGCCAGCCCTCGGACCAAATCCGGCCGCGGAGGCCTTCCCACCAGCTCGCTGCTACTGGCGCAATGTCCTTTTTGGACAGCCCTCTTTCAGAAACGCGTCAAGCGACACTTCTCTGCCATATGATATGCGGCAATCCCCTTCCGTCCGTATATGTTTTGCCGTTGGGAAAGCTTTTTTTGCCAGAAAGTATGCTTGTGTTCTTTACGGAGGCCTAGTGCATGCTTTTCACGTGGGTCTGGACATCGTACGCTCTGTTGACTGTCAGCCAGGCGCATAGAACTCCCGTGAATATTTTAGAATTTTCAGCTCAGCCGATGTCCCCGGATTGCGAGGTATAATTTGTTTTCTCGCTATATTGTGTGCAGTTTTACAAATATCACGCCTCAAAGTTTGGTTTCGGGCGCCTACGGTAAAACCGAAACTATTTGCTAGAGAGGGATGGTAATATTGATTCTCGAATGTGCGGCCGCGATGTGACGTCACTGTAGTGCTCCGGTTGGCTGTACAACGTGCTGAATCAATTGTAAAAAAGTAAGGTAAGCTGCTCTTTATTTTGGTCATTTACGCCGTACGTATACAACGCATGTAAGAAAGATCAGTGCGTATGCCTAAAGCTAGCGGCTAGAAAGCGTATTAATCGTGCTGCGTATTCGAAAAGAGCGCGTTCGGCGCCGGCCACTCGGTACTGGCGCAAGACGTGTAGCGTGGCTGCATCGCTATATTCCTGTTCCTCGCTCCCGGAAATGAACATCGATGGTATACATCGGCTGAGAAATAATACCTTAGCATCATACGATTGAGCGGTACGAGTTTCACATGCTGTACGGCTGTTTCAGGTGGGTGACCCCGGACTTGTGTACTTTGTACAACACTTCGCCGCGAGGCGGGGTAGTTAGCTACACTGTAAAACATTTTCACCCCATCTTACGGGCAAAAGCTGCCGGTTCCATATTGCCCACATGGTTTCCCGTAATCTAGAAACTGGACAATATGTAAAAACAAGGCATACACTTTCATAAAATGACGGAAGGTCCGTAGTTCACTTTACGGACAGTTATTCGTTTTCCCATTTTATGGACAAAGTTGCCGGCTCAATATTGCCGACATGGTTTCCCGGGATCTAAAAATTGGACCGTCCTTTAAAACAAGGCATATAATTTCGTAGAATGACGCAACGTCTTTAGTCCACATTACGGATAGCTATCCGTAAGAAATGTGAAAACTGTCCGCACTAAATAACGAAGTACTATACCTTTCCGCCTTATATAAGGCCAAAGCTACGAGCCATCCGTACCACCTACACCTCCGATACATCAGGCGACTCACCCAGCAGAGCTCTAGATCTGCCAGGTTGTCAATTGACGAATCAGAGGCGCAGGATTGGTGCGGATGGCTCGTCGTAGCTATGGCCTTCATTAAGACAGAAAAGTCTAGTGCTTCGTTATTTAGTGCGAACAGCTTCCATGTTCCAGCAAGCCGAAGCTGTGGTGTCTTCTGTCGTGCTGTCAGCTAGAGCAAAGTCCAAATGAGATCGGTATTAGCCCCGAGAACGAACACAAACGTCGCTGCGGTCGCCACGCCTGGATTGGGTGAGGTGTACCGTGACGTCAGGGGGAGGACTCCGCTCCGCGATCTCGCATCGGCTCCTTTCCCAGCACCGGTTTCTTGGTTTGGCGTTGTGTGCCGCAAGCTCGTCGAGGAGCTGAACTTCTTGCAAACGAAGTTCAGCTCCTCGTCTTGCACACCGTTAGCAGGTGTGCAAGACGTTGAGTTGAACCGATATTGACATGCTTCCGTACATTTTATAAGCCTGCTTGTCCCTTTTACCTTTAAAATTGGGTTACAAATCCCGAAAGCTATCGACGGAGGCAATTCCGCCGATGAACCTCCCCGTCCGTCCACACGACACAAGGCAATCTTCCGAGGGGTCGGTGAAGCGTTGGAGCAAGTATTTCGGACGCTGGAATTCTGTTCCTTGCATGTTCAAGATTTAAGACGATATTACATCCCGCTTTCAAAGCATTTGAAGTGGCATTTATATCATAGGCCTTTGGGTGGTCGACAAATTAGCTCGCGACCCCGACTCTGCGCTGCCACCCTGCATGCGCTGGTTCGCAGATGTTTTAAGGGCACTGCGTCTGATGATCTTGGAAGTGCTGGTGGAACAGGGTTGTTTTACATAAATGTAGCTTCTTTGTGAATTCATTATATAGTTTATACACGTATGCAGCCATATTTCTTAGAAGCTGCACAATTACTGGAAATTAGTTTCTATGGTAGCCGCAAAAACGGCCGAATTGCCGCCAGTTGCCTGTATGATATGTATTGAACTGCCAAAATATGCACGGCAATAGCGCCATAATATGGAATGTTTATACTTTTTCCTGTCATTCTTTATTCCAGCCTTGGGTATTCCGAAGATACACCGTTTAGTCTGAATTGTCATTTCCAATTAAAAGAGACTGCTGCAGGTTCCCATAAGCTTCCTCAGCCTCCAAAGTCCCTACAGTTGGACTCTCTGACAACAAAGGAAAACAAGAGTAAAAGCAAGCATTCGAACGTCTTTCCAGTCGTAGCTGGAGTACTAGTAGCAGAAAATGTGGAACCTGTGAAGGGCGACAGTACGCGTGAGAAAAGCTTCTGGTATTTGAGCTTCAGGACAATTCGATTTAAGTAAAATCTCAATTTTAGGGCTTAAGGGACTAATAACGAGCTAGACACCTTCGCTTACGTTTGTTATACATTACTTGAGGGTTGATATAAACCAGTCCACAGATACCACCCGTGTAGTTCATTGAAATACTATCCGAATCCAGCAAAGGTCAAATGCGAGCAATGCATATAATAAATGTTCCTTGTTTTTTTACTTTGCCCCTGCACTTGGGCTGTCGTATTTGCGATTCTTTCTCCATGGCCCAGACTGCAATTGGCATGTTGCTCGAGCAGCATGCAGCTTTTCTGCTTCGGCGATCTTGTTTAAAAACAGAGATACAAAAAAATAGTACACATAACCTGCCAAGTCATTCAGGCCATAAGCAGCATTTATTGTGCCAGATGTAAATCTATAGTGATGCTCCTGCAATTGTGGCCATATTTCTTTATTTTCATATACCAGCTGTGATTCATACGTTGCCTGCCCTGTCAACCATGCTTAAATTGTTGGTTGAAGTTTCGCCTGCAGCTAAAGGCCATACCTCAATAAAGGCACACAAAAAAAAATTACACTTCCTACGAAAAACACGCAAAAAAAAATAATAAAAACGAGCGCGCCGACAGCCAGCGTCGACACAGCCTCCACAGGACGAGCGGGCCGAGTCGGAGAAAAATTCTCTCCTCGCCGTGACGTCACCCCGGTTCGCCGTAAGGGGGCGCCACGCGAACTTCTCGGGGCTAATACATTCCAGTTGGTAACTCGAACTTCTCTATAAGTTCTGTTTGTATTTCTGAAAAACTTGCTGGTAATCATGATCGGTATATAATCACTACCCCAGGAATCGGCTAGCAGATTCTAATCTGCCAGTATATCCGGGGACAGGAACGTCAGGTATAAAACACTGCGGCCAACTCCACGTCTGATGAACGTTTCCGCACCGTCATTAAGGGGCTCTAAATAAAGTGAGGATGTCATAATATCAAGATCCAATCCTCTTCTTGTATTTTTGCGGTCACCCCATATCTTGCTGTGGGCGTTGAAATCTCCACAGAGTATCAGATGGCCCCTGCTTCTCTGCTTTACATCGGAAAGTTCTCCGACATCCCATTTGCAGTTTGGAGGGACATACACTGAAACGACTGTGAAGGCCACGTTTTTGTATCTAATAGATACAGCAGCATATTCAGCACTACTCTTCGAAACTGAAGACAGGCCTACTGGCGATTGAGGAAGCCCGGCGCGAACAAAGACTACAGATCGTGGCTTGCAGTCCTTCCTTTTTGTAGAACTGTAATAGGCTGCGTATGGCGACATTCGGCAGTTGGATGGATTGTTGTTAGGTTCCTGAATCGCCAGTATATCAATTCTAGTGGAGCGTAGATGCGTCCAAAGATCTGGAAGGCGGGGATTTAGGCTGCAAGCGTTCTACTGTAGTATTCTTGGAATTTCGAGTTTATCGTTTGTGTGTTTCTTGAAGTTCTGACTTTCAGCAGAGGCCATCCGTCACTAGCGGTGGAAGGGTCCTACTTTCAAGAATGATTCCATTGCAAGCAGGGCTTGCACTTCCGGTAGGTTGTCTGAATCAGGGATCGCTTTGATAATGGCCCTAAGCGCAGCAAAACGCATTGAAATAAGGACTTTACCAAGATCATCAGGCTGCCCTTGTCGTTTGCGCCTTGGAGCTGATGATACCGACTTAGGTTGTCGGATGGTCGTCTGAGTGGTAGTTGCTGATTTCAGTAGTTGCATTGTTGATGGAATTCCTCTGGTTGTCTCAGGTACGTCTTCATGTGGCTGACGTTCTCTGTGTTTTTCTTTCACTCCATTCGTCGTCTTCTTCAGAGCGTCACTGTAAGTTGGCTTTTGGGCTCGCTTATCCATTGGAACAGGGACAGGCAAGGGGACGCGGACAACTTCAGGGTTTAAAGTGGCCGCAAGCCCACGATTTTCCTTGCTATTTAAGATGTCCTGTCTTTGGATAACCGAGGCAGTCTTTCTGCATTGACACCCAGAGAAGGTAGCGGCACGCCGGTTACCGCAGTTTGCGCACTTGGGATCTTGCCGATTGGTGAAAATCTTGTGGTGGTGCGGACCTGCGCACAATTTGCAGCGCCGTGGTCCACTGCAGTACTGCGCAATGTGTTCGTACCTTTGACAATGATAGCACTGCACTGGAGGACCAAAGTGCTCGTCAACAGTGTGACTTGTGAAGCCTAAGAAAACGCGTGTAGGCATCGGTTGGTCTGGGCGGAAGTGGAGGAGCACGCTTTCAGTCTTGCGGTGTTCTACGTTGCCGTTCTCTTGTCTTCTATACGAAATTTGCCGTTGAACAGAAATAACTCCAAGATTTTTAACATATCCTAGTAGTTTTCCGTCGGTATACTCGGTCGGTACTCCTTTGATCTTTAACAAATTCCGTGAGTAGGAGTGGAATATACTAGTCGTCACTGCAATAGAGCAAAGGGTCGATATGACTAGTAATCTGTTGGCTGCTTGCAGAGATGCAACACTCACGGAAAGGTTCCCGTCTTTGTTCATCTTATGTGGCAGTTTCTCCCGTGCAACATTAATGATCTCTTTGGCCACTTCGTTAGGATTCACCTTCTACACGGATGCATTGGAACTGTAGGGTTTGAAAACAACTGAAATGCCCGCAGGGCGGTTTTTCTTGTAGTGGACTGGGGTAAAGGGCCGATTATCTTCGTCGGGTTCCAGATCTTGCATGGGATCATCCCAATACTCGTCTTCATTGGAATGTAAGATAGCACCTTGAACGGAATAGGTAGAGGTCTTGTCATCGTCATAGTCTTGATCCGTACATCGTCTTTTATTGGGAGCTTTCTTGAGTTCACCGGGGATAAGGGTCGACAGTGGGGCGATGGTACATTGAACTGGAGACTTGCCGTGTGATGCCCCTCTTTCGGGGGTTTCGGTTGGTGGCGGTTGGTCCATTGCCCAGGTCGTTGGTCCGGTGTTTACAGGGAAAGGCCGACCATGCGCCGCGTCCGGGACTTTGCCGTTTGACGTCAATGCGAAAATCTGGGTGGATAATATCACGAAACTTTGAAAAATCCTATTTTTCCAAAAGAGCAGGAAGAATGACGTCGATTGCCTGAAAACGTTGTCGTCTTCCCCTTTTGCGATAAAGTATTAACGTATAGTGCTCCAAAAAACTATCGCATTTAGGAAGAAGTCGGAACTGCGTATTCGCAACTTATATTAAAAACACACTCGCACGGACACACAGTAACCAACACTCAAATAGGAAAATTTCTATTGTCTTCCTTTTGATAGCTTTTCATAGTTTCTATAAATTTTATTCACTTTTAGTTCCGGAGAAGTATTAATAGAAGAAGAAAACACGTAAGCCTTGTGCAAAAGACGTGAAACTTGCCAAACACAGATAAAATGGAAAAAAAAAAGAAAAAGAAAAAAAAAACAACCAGGGCATATTATTTAGAGTGCGAAGTGTTTTCGTTAAAACAGCTCTTCGTCGTTTTTGCGACTGTGCCCGTCCCAGCTGTCGAAAATGAAATATTGAGTACGAGGCCATCTCAGTTGAGATTTACCGTCGTTATAAATTGATTTGTCCGGCTTCATTTTTCAAAATGTCAGAACATATTAAAAAGACATAACTGAATTTGTACGATATTCCTGAGTCTCTAATATGAAATGCGAATTGGGCTGTTATCTACACTTTATTACATTCGTCCGGACGGAGCGACCGGCTGCGTGAGACAATAATCGCGACGCCTTTTTAAACTGCTAAAATGACCGCTGCGCACGCACGCACGCAGGCACACACGCACGCACACACACGCACGCACGCACGCACGCACGCACGCACACACAAAGAAATATGCGCCGTTGTAATATAAAGTAACTTAAGACTGCAGTCCTTTTGATTGCATACACGCTTTAAACACGTGCCTGATTGGGGTTCCGGAAAAAATGTCCCCGAAAAAAAACGTCCCGGAAAAAAAGTCTCCGGATATTATGTCCCCGGAAAAAAAAGGCCCCAGGTGGAAAGTAGGAAAAAATTGTCCCCAAAGGGTTCTCTATCGCTGGGTTTTCCCTGATTTTCATGGCCTTCGGGTGGTCCTGTCATTGTCCGGTCACGAATGGCCTGACCCACCTAGACGTAGAAAGGGAGACTGGAAGTCACACAAAGCCACGGAAGTAACCTATTGAAGGATACTTCGGGAACCACATTATTGTGTTTGCGAAAGCCAAATTATTGTTGTTTTTTTTTTCATTGTGAAATAAACATTTATAACACGTCTAGCCAAAACCAAATTATTTTTTGTTTGGCGAAATTTGAGAGGTACTTGTCTATCATTTCCAAATAGGTAAAAGCGCGACACTGTTAGCACGAACAAGCGATCGCTAGTTTTTTTTCCCTTTTCTCATAGAAACAAATAGGTTGTCATCAGAGTTGTCATAGGGACTGAAAGTGCTCATTTGGGGATATAATGCAGACGGTAAAATTTCGTTCCGAATAATACTCTTTCTAAGTAAAATGTGAAAATGCGCCGATGTCGTGTTCGCGCCAACAGTGTCGCAATGTGTACCTGGGAAAATCCTATCTTTCCTTATTTGTTGAGGCCGTTTTTTTATACTTGCCACAGAGCACCTTTCTTCTCAGGGACATATTACCGGACCGCCCGAAGGCCATGAGGATCAGGGAAACCCAGAGATACAGAATCCTTTGGGGACATTTTTATACTTCCCACCTGGGGCCTTTTCTTCCAAAGACATTTTTTCCTACACCCGCCAGATTGAGCCGCCAGTGCCGACCTTCCCTTGTTTTACCGAGATGCCGAGCCATTCAAGCGGGCGTTGACGACCCTACACTAAGGCCTATTCTGGGAAGGAGGACAAAGGAGCATCTAAAATGGCAATGACCTGTCCTGCTGCGGCAACGACGAAGTGAAGCGAGCGGAATAAGAAGAAACAAAAACCCCATGCACCATGCACAGCTACCAAACTCGGGCTTGCAGCATCCTGTATCGGACCAACCGGGTAGAAGATGGCATCAGGGTCATTGTCTATATGACCATTGTGGGAACCATTGGGTTCCCTCTATCCCTATCCAGGCCTAGCTTCAAGCAGGCCGTGGGAGTCGTCGTCACCAATGGCGTCGGCCTCCCGGATACAAGGAACCACGAGGCCGAATTCCCCGAAGGGGCCGGCTCTCCCTTGCCCATTTGGGTGAACGCGCCTTCGGCACACCCTTGAGAGTTACAATGGACGCGACTGCTAGTGGCCTCCCCGGGCGCGTCCATTCTCCGAGGCTACATAAGCTGGCCCCGAAGGTGGGCCAGGGGCTCTCGTCGGCGGAGGCCCTGGCTCTACGGAGCTCGGTTTTTCTTTGTGGGCCTCCGACTTCCCGTGAATCTGTCTAATGCGGCAGCGCGGGAAACCGACCGGGTGATACTGGCAATTGAGCCAGCGCCCAGACTTTTCATTGTCTAAGAGCGAAGCGTGCTGACATTGCAGTCAATAAACACGTCTTTATCAGAACCCAAGGAACTCTTTGTGTTCCTAAGTGGTAACCCCCCCAAAGGGGAAATCCCACATTTGGCGCCCCAACGTGGGGCCTGTCCGGCGACTGCAAACAAAGCAGCACTTTCGCAATGACAGCGAACCACGCCAATTTCCGGTCAAGGATCAAACAGGTGGACAAAGGGAGAGGCGAACGCCCAACACCCGATGCCACTCAATGGCTTAGTGGCCGCGTCGCCACGCACGGACACAATGCAGTGTCTTTTCAGCCGAGCTCGCTTCCAAACGGAGGTGACTAAACGCCCGGAATACGTCCGAGGCATTCCCTTTCGGGACGACGCCAGCCTACTTCGCTGGGGAGGCGCACCTGCGCTTTTCGAGGTCAAGCCCGTTCTCGAACAAAGCACGGTGACGCAACACGAAGCAAGTGCAGCTTTTTGCCTTCGAGACGGCTCGCGGGGTCCACCCAGAGTGGACACCCCGTCAGCGCACAAACTAAAAGCGTATCTCGGAGCGAGAAAATGCGCTGTGCCTGCAACACCGGTCTCAGTCTAGCGAGGTTGCGGAGACCGCCGATGGTGCCCTTCGTCGCCGCGTCGACGGACCAGTAGCCATCAGGTTGACCAAGCGACCCCCGGAACGAAGGCCCCCAAGAAAACTGAGTGAGTCAAAATGATTTCCTTTTTACTCCGCCTTTCCTTCCCGCTATCAAGGGACAGAGGACTGGCGTGAGCATGGTTTTCGGCTACTAGAATTGAGTATGTTCCGTTTACCCGCGATCGACTCCGGACAAAAGTCAGTGAGCGTCGCACGCAACTATAACGTTAGGAACCTTTCAGGGCCACCTATCGAGTTGCAACCCCGTAAAATCGACGTTAATTTTGAAAACGCCGCGGGGTCCGGGAGCAGTTCAATCGTGCTACCGGGCAGTGCAACAGGTTGAACAGCGTCCCGAAATGATTGCGTGTCCGATTAAGGTCACCGCCATGCGGTCACTGGACGAGATCGTGAACCACGGCACTCGAGGTGTTCGTTGGGAATCGACGGTAGCACCGATGAGTTTTTGACGCTCAGCAGAACGATCCGGGGTGTAAATATGTGAATAGTTGTAAATATTTTCGCGGACTCTGCGGAGTCGGGCGGTGCGTCCGCCGGGCGGTACGCTCGCCACTAACGTCGCTAAGCAACTCGTATTGTTGCAGACGGGCTTTGGCAGCCGGGCAGCGTACTCGCCGGGTCGAGCAACTCGTGTTGTTGCCGATCGGTGCCGTAAATAGTCTGGTATTGCTATTGGCACGGGGTTTCTTTTTTTATTTGGGATCGGTTTCTGTTCTTGCTGATGCGGATAAACTCGTGCTACGTCGCTTGGCCTCTACGAACATTGCAGTTCAAGGTGGCTGTCCTGCGCGGCTGGGAGGTGCACTCGGTGCTCTCCTTTGTTCGCGTTGGCCAGGGCAGCACGCGGCTCCAAGACTTTTCGAAGTTAGGTCGCTGTGCTATACCTGGCCACGGGCATTTGTGTTTTAGCCTAAGGTAAAAGCTAACATGTTTGAAAAATAACAATGTTGGCGAGCCTGCCCGATTGCAGCCCTGCATCGTTTCAATATCACAAGAAAGGACAGGGTGGTGCATTTGACACTTCATTGCGCCCGCAAATCGAAGCGATTAGGCATCGTTAGCAAAAGCAGCTACAAAGAACTTTTCCTCTTCGAATAGTCACCAACAAATCCATTGTCCGGGGTGACGCGAGTCAGCTTGGTATGTGGACATCCGTGTTCACATTAAGCGGAGTCGTAGAACTATTTTCACACTAACTTCGCGAGCCGAGCCAGTGCGATGCACGTGACTCACGGCAGAAAAGACACCTTTGTCTCTGCCTCTTTTTTTATCTCTGGGGCCTTGTGCACCCAGAGATTGGTCGAGTGTCCTCAGTTGGACGGCTCCACCTTGCTCGGAATTTCCGAAGCTTCCTTCTTGGGGAAAGAAACGGGAGAGGGGGGCAGAGCGCAGGCGGCATTCCAGTTCCCGGCGGTTCCTGGGTCATGGTTCCACACCGAAGCGGCATTGACGCCAGGGAGCGTCATCGTCGCCGTCGCCGGCCTGCCTGTCCAGATCCGGCTCCTCGGCTGCTGGCCAAGATGGCGGCAGCCATCCTCCCGCTGCCTGGACTCGTCCTCAGCCCAGCAACACGTGGCATCCAGTCGCGGACCCGGGCTGTGGACCCGTGCCGACAGCAAGCAGCTCGCATCCCGTCACGCACCCAGTGACAGTGCCCGTGCCACTTGGTGCGTCCCCCAGGAGAGACGCCCAGCCGCCGTACTTTCTGTGATCCTTCGAACATTTCGTCATGGAGTGTCCGGGCCGTCCTTCCTGCACAAGCCAGGCCACTACACGGACATTGCAACGCTACTCCCGGTAAGCCTGCCAAGAAGCGTGGGCTGCAGAATTCGGCTGCACCCGGGGTCCTCTGTCAAGCAGCGAGCTAGAGTTTTCAGCATGTACCGCGCTGATCGTTTTTTTATTTCTTTGTTTTTCTTCGCGGCATGCTCCTTCGCTCTAGCGTTTCGTTTTTTTTTATTTTGTTTTTGAGAGCCGGTAGGCCATTTTATTTTTAGGCCTACCTTAGCCTTGAGAAGGGGGGAGTGTGGGAACCATTGGGTTCCCTCTATCCCTATCCAGGCCTAGCTTCAAGCAGGCCGTGGGAGTCGTCGTCACCAATGGCGTCGGCCTCCCGGATACAAGGAACCACGAGGCCGAATTCCCCGAAGGGGCCGGCTCTCCCTTGCCCATTTGGGTGAACGCGCCTTCGGCACACCCTTGAGAGTTACAATGGACGCGACTGCTAGTGGCCTCCCCGGGCGCGTCCATTCTCCGAGGCTACATAAGCTGGCCCCGAAGGTGGGCCAGGGGCTCTCGTCGGCGGAGGCCCTGGCTCTACGGAGCTCGGTTTTTCTTTGTGGGCCTCCGACTTCCCGTGAATCTGTCTAATGCGGCAGCGCGGGAAACCGACCGGGTGATACTGGCAATTGAGCCAGCGCCCAGACTTTTGATTGTCTAAGAGCGAAGCGTGCTGACATTGCAGTCAATAAACACGTCTTTATGCGGACCCAAGGAACTCTTTGTGTTTCTAAGTGGTAACCCCCAAAGGGGAAATCCCACACCATGCATGAAGTTTTGCTTTGTGGTTAAGAAAATGATATGGGGAAAAAAAGGAATGCGACGTATAACACGAAAAGAGAAAAAAAAAAAATGCTGGCAGCTCGACGAATAGACCGATCTTATCAGCACGTTTCGTTGCGCCACCGCTGCCGGTATGCATCGTGGGAACCGTAGTCTTTCTGCAGGCGGGACAAAACCGCTGCGGGCGACGCGAGCAGAGCACGAGTACAGTGGCAGGGAGTAGTGTAGTTACCGCGTAGCCTCCACCATGCATCGGGAACGGCCGGTCCATGGAAGACGGTGTAGGTGGCGCTTCGATCCGCAGCTCCGTTGGGTGCCTCAATCGGTCGGCAGTTTGAGGCACCCTAAAGCCTGGTTCAGACAGTTGCGTTTGACTGCTTTTGCTGCGTTGCGGCTGCGAGAAACCAGGACATCCCTGCTGCTTATATCGCGTGCCAAGATGATTCCTTGAATTGGATTCCACCAGGGACCCCGGAACCGGGGGGGGGGGGGGGGGGGGGGGGGGGGGCAACGGGGGCTTGAGCACCCGCTGAGATTTTCCAGGGGGTGCTGGGCAATATGACGAGCCCCCGTGCGTTTGGCTCGAGGCGTATTGAGCAATGCCCGCACCCCCTCCGCCCTCCCCTCCGTGTTCCCCTTGTTGCTCAGCTCCGCCAAGCCACGTACTTGGCTAAGGGCAAGCACGTGGCTCTGTTTTGTTACGGCTGGTTGCCCATCCACAAAACAACCCTCACCCGCGAAATTCAAGAAAAAATAGTACAAATTAAAGCAAATTGTCAGTAAACCGCGGACGACGCGGCAGCTTAAAAAAAATAGAGAAAGAAAAAAAAAAAAAAAAAAAAAGCCGGCGCCCGCGGCCCGCTTAGCGCAGTCTGGGACTGGGGCCTTCCCATACTCCACACGCGGGTATGCCATGCGGGGGAACGCGCTGCGCACTGTTTTTGTCCACACAGCGTTTTGCTTCTATTTTGAGCCATGACAGTTTTCAAAAATTCCTTTTATTTTTTTTTTTCAACTGTGTTTTTGTTGTTGTTGTTGTTGTTTTTCGGGGGGTCTGAGTAACCACAAAGGTCGGGTAACTGCTTCCATGTGGAGAGCCGATCGCGAGGCGGGGAGACGGTCTGCGCGAAAAGAAAGCCCTCCTTGAACGGGGACTGCCTAGGGATGTAGCGAGTTGAGGAGGGAAAGTTTCACAACTCCCAAGGCAAGAGGAGGCGCGACACCGGTTGGAAAGGGAGACATAGCACTGCAGTCTGCGTTGAAGCGCTGCTACCACAGCGGTCGTCGGAGACATCAAAGAATCGCGGCCTTTTCGCCGGTATTTCTGTGTCTTTGTTTCCGAAACACCATTTGATTTTTGGCGAGCCAGCCTGCTATGTTCAGGCGGGCGCCCTATTATAGACCCAAACGGTTCTGGCCTATTTTCAAAGACGACCATAAAAACATGTAACATGCTGAAATAAAAAAGGGCATCGCCACTGAAGGTGCTGGAACGAAAGGGATGTTTTTTTTTCTCGTTTCCAACAGTCCATCAGCTTCCCCTTCCCGAGCCTTCTTTCTCGCCCTGTCACTCCACTGAAACTGCAGTTGTAGATTTGTCACTGTGAAATCCGCGGACGGTTTCTTTGGACATCTAAACATCAGATGATGTATGTTTTTTTATTTCAACGAGTGCAACGTTAAAAGAAAAGACACTATTGAAGGATTTAATCTTTTAATCATTATGGCTACCAAAAGGACGCTCCTTGATGTGTGGTTGCGGGGACCCAAGAAATTGGCAGCTTGTCAGGGAAATAACCAAAAACGTGGGAACGGCAGCAGCAGACCGTATCACACCAAGAGTCACCCAGAATTTACAAAAATCTGGTAGGTTTTGTTTCAATTTTGTGTGTCTGCATGCGCAGTAAAGCAAGAGGAGATTGTCGAATCTTAGGTCGCATAAACTGAATTGCAGGGAGTTCACGATGTTTTGTTGGCCTTATGAAATAACCGCATAAAACAGTTTTGTAATGAATTGCGAAGGTGTTTAGCACAGAGACGTAGTTAGATAGTGGAAGTAATCAGTAAACTTTAAAAAAATTCGTTCACGTAAGCAAAAAAAAAAAAAAAAAACTTATTTTATTTATTTTGCGTACAAACACCAAATAATATTTTGGGCCACTGTGGCGTTAATTTTGGCGAAACGAAGGCTATGTCATGTAATATTGTATTTTATTTTTATTCCACCCATTTTTTCAGTCATAATAAACGCCTCAGTAGCCCAGAAAAATATTTGATAGTTTCGCGAAAAAGATATTCCGCAGAACTTTACCCACAGAAAAATGCTTCTTTATTTTTCTTCTTTCATTAAAAATGTTTATGTCTTCATTCTTCAGAAAAATAATGGGTCCACCACCTTCGGGCACCTCTGTAGTAAATCATAGTACGCACGTTAAGAAGCCAATTTGCGCGGTCACTTCAAAGGGCTAACGAAACATCGTACGTGAACTCCCGGTAAAGTATGTCAGATCCCCTGACCGCTTTTGGTGGGCATTTGGTTTTAAGTCATATTTGGAGTTTTTACGTGCCAAACCAACGACGGACACCTGACACGCCCCAGCGGAGGACTGGAGATTCATCCCGACCCCCTGGGAGATCTTTTGGCGAGCAACCGAAAGTTCGGTTACCACGGTGCCTTCTCTGCAATAAGCCTCCGTCAGATTGCGGGAATGCGAACCCACCACCCGTGGATCCGTAGGCCGGCACTTTGCATCGGAGCCACCGAGACGGCTAGCTTTTCGATTTCATTTCCAAAAGCGTTGCATTGTGGTGACGTGTTCTAAAGAAAGCCGCATTTCTCTTAACGTAGAAAAATAGTTGTGCGTTTGCCTCGGTGTGTCGTAGTTTTATCCAACTTAAATGACAAAAAATAAAAGATAAAGCTCATTCATTTCTTTACGAAGAAAGATTGTTGTAGAGGGCTGTAGCCTCGCATTAGCGCGCGCTAAATTCGCATTCGACTAATGTAGATTCTTCAACGTGATAACGATAATCAGAAACGCTATCGCCCAATGATGAGACCAATGGCGGCCTTTGTCGACTGTTTTTTAGTTACCGATATGGCCCCAAATCGATTGAGAAAGCATATTTAAGTTCAATGCTGTTTATCCTCTGCAATTTATTGAGCACAGTTTGTAAAATGTATAATAATTATAACAGGCAAAGTGCGTCTTCCATTGAACCTCGTTGGTGTGGTACACACTTCTATGTCTTGTCAAGACGCTTCTAGAGGCTAGCCAATTATCTAAAGCACAAATATGTTATCGAGTTCGTTAAAAGGGTTAAAAGTGCAAAAAACAAACGGACGAAAGCAACACGTAAAACACAAACGGCCGCTAACTTTCAATTTCTTTGGCTGTGTGTGTGTGTTTTTTTTTTCGCTTTTAAACTTTTTAATCAACGTGAACCAACTAGCCCAATAAAAAAAAATAAATCATGTTATTGAGCTTTTTTTTCAGTTTCATTGGAATTTTCATTTCCATTGGCTCTGCTCCATTGTAATTTAATGCTGACGACCGCGTGCACCCGTGCTAAGCTCGGTCTATAAATTCTTGAAATTTTCAAGATTGTCATAACTTTTCACAATAAGGAAGCTACGCCTAGAAATTTCACAGGGATGCGTCCAGGGTTAAAATACACCTTCGCTGAAAGTGTGAGCTCTCTACGTGCAGGTGCCCGATTTTACAGTGCATTTTACATCGACACCGTAGATCGATGCCACCGTGTAGTTGCTACTATTGGATCAGATTGTGTCAACATTTCATTGCTCCGTAAAAAGAATTTTGGATTAATGTAGGGGCACACGGTATAGGAAATGATAATTAACCTTCTATAAACAGTGAAATCTTGGTAATAACTGTTTCCTCAATTTTAATTGTTCTTACCTTCCTTCCCCCTCCCCGTATTTCGACCGCTAGCCCCCCACGTAAAATACACATCCGGGGTCACTGGACTCCACGCTTCATTCAAAGCACGGATGTGCCGGTGACTCGCTTTCGGTTCTCGACGCAACGCAGTCAAACGCACTCAAACGCAAGTGTCTGAACCGGCCTTAACACGCTTCATAACTAATATAAATACCTCAAAAACAATTTTTTGTTTCCTGTGAACTTCCAACGACATGATTTGTGCTTGAAGGTGAATACAAATGTGAACTAGCAGACGACAGTGGAGTCGACCACTGCGATTCGGCCGGAGCTGGCCGGAGCCAAGCTGACCAAGCGCCCAAGCCGGAGCCATAGCCGGAACGACGGTGCTTCAAGCGCCAGCGCCACCCGCGGCCGTCTTCCATGCCGTGCCGCTTCTCCGGTTTTGTTCGTTACACTACCCCCTTAAACCACTGTAGCACGAGATTCCACGAGCTGTCTAGTGCACTGGCACCTGCCTCCCGTCATAGCCTCCTCTGTTCGCAGCTGCAGTTCACTATAGGTGGCACCACTCGTTCTTCGAAATGGCGGGTATAGTGGGGGTCCGACATGCGTGCCGCTGCTGAGCCTGTCTAGTGTTTTGGATTCACTGAGCGACACAAATTGTTTCTGGTTATATGAGGAAGCTAGGGTGTTATGAATGCAGGTCACCTCTTTCTCCTGACAGCAAAAATGGTGTTTAGCGTAACATTTACTCCAGGAGGCAAGTTTTAATTCTGGAGCGAAACCGAAACTAACCTTTATTTTGGATTTAATTTCTCGGTATACGTCTTATTTTCGGATTCTTTCGTAACTCAAGATGTGTCTCACATCGTAATTATTTAGTTAAATAAGTTGTTTGCGGAAACTTTATTTTATGACACGTGTTCGGTCCAGGCACTTCAAAATATTTTGAAGATTTCAGTATCCCTTAAAGGGATACTGAAATATTTAATACACCTTGGAGGTAACAGAATATTGTATTTGTTGAAAAAACAGTGCTTATATTTGTGCGTTATCACTGCCTTTTCTCGCTCAGATCATTGTCATGTGAAATAATGAACTGCGGGCCTTTTAATGGATTTTAGGGTATGAGATGATTAACTGCGTTAACATTCCCACCACAAGAATAACAGAAGAAATCAAATTTTTACAAAATGTTCACAAAACATATAAATTAAAAAAAACACTGTTTTTACCACAAAAAAAAAAAAAAAAAAAAAGATGGAATTCCAGTCAGACAGCTGAAGTGTGTGTGTCGTTTAAAGCTACGCGTGAAGCATAGGACTTTATATCGCATCCAGTGTTTGAGTCTTTGTGTATTTTGATAACGATGTCGGAGTTTTTCAAATTTTAAAAGGAAAAAAAATTGATACCTTTCTTAAAAGACTGTTATGGTCAAATGGCGTATTTTTGTGGTCGTGGCACTAATTGATGGCATACATTGCTGCGATGTGTATTAATTATAAAAAGTATTGAAATTAAGATATTTTAATGCGTAATTTTTAAAGCATGAATACAAATGGTTACTTATAATCTAATTGCAAACGCGCAAATAAGTATCACAATGAAGTGTGTTAATTATCATTACTGGTTCCAAATGCAGCATTTGTAATGACCAAGTTATAAAAATAAAAATATTCTAAAATCAAAGAAATCATTCTAGCCAACGTGAGAAATCCATGTAAAATTGCATCAACTGTGGGTAAAGCATAGGATGCTATCAAAGTCGCAACTTTTGACGATCGGCAAAACTTCCACAGTCGCAGTTAATATCTTTCTAGACGAAATGCCCCCCCCCCCCCCTAAAAAAAATAATAAATTTTGTTCTTTTTTTAAATAACCAATCTTTTCATAACATTTAGTTACTTTCATTTGTGCGCTCCTTTTTCCAATCACAGCCTTTCTAGTTTGAAGGAACGCCTTCCTGCCTACGCGTGTGCTCACTGCAGCACGTTTGGTTAGCGTAGCTACCCGAAGCACGGAACTCTAACGCAAACGCACAGCGCATGCGTTTGCTTCTATACACAATACTGAAACTCTCCCACACTGGCTGCAGCACTACACTGGGAAAGTGAAGAGTGTTGTTTGTATTCAGAAATGACATTTTGCGTGCAATGATCGCAAGCGGTTACGCCGTGCCCACTGAGCAGGAGAATCGGGGGACCCTCACTAGAGCGCTTCCCGTTTCCGCCGCGGGAGGGCGAGCAACGAGCTGGAGACGCGAATACTTGCAAAGCCTAGCAGTTCGACGACGGAGCCCTAGAGTGCCCTGTCGCAGATTTGGAGCGCGAGGATCTGGTAGCACAAAGCATCAAAGAGCCATTTCTTGGGAAACCTGGACGTCAGCGCGCAGTACAAGTCACACATGTATAATAATGTACGCTTGAGGTTCAAACGGCGCTAGTGTGATGTTACAAATTGAAGCAGACAGCAACCAGTCGCACATTGGCTTCCGGTAATGTATTTCTGTGGGAAAAAGCGAGTGCATTTGCTCTCTGCGTGCGATTGTAAGAGCAAATATCACGAATAATTCGTTCGTACTATAGTCGATGACAGGTTTTAAGAGTTCAGGGCAAAAGAAAGGAAAGCTGGAGAGAAGGAAGTGGGCGGAATGATGGAGATAGGGGGATGTTTCCTCCTCTCTTCTCCAGCAATCCATCTGCTTCCTCCTCCCCAGCCTTCCTTTCCCTCCCCCTGTACTTTTAACATGTCACCAAGGGTAACTGCAAAAAAAAAAAAAATTTTTGTTTTTAAACAGCCTAATTTGGACAAGCATGTCAAAAAACAAATTTTCCGCGACAAAAAAAAAAAAGGGTTACAGCAATATTTATTGCGTGAGATTGATTTTAGTTTGCGGCTATATCGTCCGAAAATAGCGGCGCAGCACTAAAATTACTGGCCCTTGAAAGGGAATGGCAGCGGAGCATCCGCTTGTGTCACATGTCTTGCGCGTTTCCACAACAAAGGTTGGCGGTACTTATAAAAAATGCCTTTATCAAGGGGCTTTAGCAGGAACCCTGGGTTCTGTCGCCCATCTGCATCCTACCGTCATGCGATCCTGTATCACACATACTGCGTAATGCACGTTAAAAGTCCCGAGCTAACAGTTGTACTGCACTTTTTTATATTCTACAACGGGATAGAATGTCGCCCGACGAAACTCCTGCTCTCTAGAAAGCTAACGACTAATTTTGAATGCACCGTTACATTGCATTTTTAATGTGTGTTCACGTGTTTGCGTTTTTTTTTTTCGTCTACATTTTTTATTATGCGGCTCTTACTTATGATGCGACAGACTACAGTTGTCGGACTTCTGGAAAAATATTATATAACTAAGAAAATAACACGTGAACGCGAAAGACAAAAAACAAAACAAAAACAACAACATAGACGCACCTAATAAAAAGAAAAAAAATGAAATAATAGAATTGATGATAATTGTGTTTTAAAAGGATTGCGTGCACCAAAAGCTATAAAAGCGAGCTCCATGCTTTGAACGGTACGCCTGTTCAGTAGAAGAGTAGTTCAGGGCGGCATGATCGCGCTTGTTTGTTCCGCTTCGCTTGTACGATAAAACCAAATACTTCACTGGTAATGTATTTAGTAAAACAAAGCTTACCTTCTGCATATGTGCATAGCCCTCAGTTTTCACGTGATTACAGACTTGTTTTTCATTATTGTTTCGTTTCCCACTGTGATTCAGCTCGTGCTCTTTTGTGTGCCACGTGCATTAAGACCAAGGTAACCCGGAGCATTCTATTTCGCAAATAATAAAAACAAAAGCCTATGGTATTTTTTACGTGTGCCACAACCAGTGCAAAATATTCTAAACTTCACATGTGGCCACTTGCGTGAGTAAGCAATGTTGACAATGTTGTTTGTCAAGAACAATTGCGATTGTATGAAATCACGTGGGAAAAACTAGTTCTAAGCACGCAACCGTTGGCATGCAGTGAATACTCATAATCGGCGCCGAGATGATTCGTTGCTGTTAGCAGGGGAAGTTTTTCTATCAACTCAGAGTTAGAATGTTTCCTTTTTCCTGTTGTAAGCAATCAGAAGGCAAGTTACACCACATCTTAGAGTATTAAAAGAAGTATGAACATTCAAGCCTAACGGCATGAACAGTATACCGTATTTTCCGGGCTATAGTCCGCGTACTATACATGTTTAAAAGTTGAAATTTCTGGCTGTGCGGACTATCTACGCGTGCGGACTATGCAGGAATTATGTTTTTCAATATCGTTCATCATGACGAGACGGGACGGATTTTGTGAATAAAAGAGTATGTTATTGATAATTTATGTATATTATAGGCTTTTTTTGGTGAGCTAAGAAAACATACATATGTCAAGGTGTGCCGCGTATGAGAAGAATTTCGTGTCGACTACGCCCCAGGTGCGGACTATGCACTGGGTGCAGACTATGCAGCGGGTGCGGACTATCTAAGCAAAAACTTTCATTTTTGACCCCAAATTTGCCTCTGCGGACTATACACCGGGTGCGGACTATAGTCCGGAAAATACGGTATGTGTACAAACTTTAGCTTTGGAGGCACCCTTAACTTTTGATACGGTCAACGCTACTGCAAAATGTAGCGCTGTTTCAGCGATAATCAGCATAGCATGTGAGTGCTTGCACCATATATTTTATACACAGTCAAACTCTACCCGTTTGCACATTTTTTATGTTTTCACATCACTACTTGCACGCATAAATCACCAAATTAAGACTGGTACATTGCTTAAAATTTGTACACAAGCTATCCACAGACGAAAAATGTTTGCCAGGCCAGTCTCTGAATTTATCACAGAACTCGCATTAAAATTGATGCTTATAATTTATTACTGAAAGCAAATTTTTAAACTTTGCATTTTTTATTATGACTCCCTCACCAGTCCTACTTTGGGTTTGCCAAACTGAATATCTAAAACTTAGTGTCATTTTTGTGTTTTTCAGTCGCTTGGTTTTGGTCAAAATAAACACCCAGCGACCTAAATTGGGCACCTGACCGGCCAAAAAAATAGTTGATTTGTTTTCATTTTAGAAGTAGTTAATTCCTCAAGCTAGAATTTTGGAAACCCAAGTCTATCACGTCATCACGTTTTCCTGGAAATCCACAAAGAACCAAACACATGTTTAACAAAAGGGCCGGCCCGTCATATAAATCTGATCACATTGAAATATGTGTAATTGGCCTCCGAAATCTCCGTGGGGCGCTCGCGGCGCACAGGCAATTTTATATTTTTCAACGCGTCAGTTGTTTTGTTGTGCATATATCTCGCCGTTTGGCTCAGGACGATGTTCGAGTTTTGTTCTGACCACATTACCTTGAGACGTGAGGTCGGAGCGTAGGCAACTGGCCCCCTCGCACGAGAACTGGCGCAGTCGTGCGCGTTCCAAAGAAAGCGCGCGCAGAGAAAAACAAGCGAAGGACCAAGGATGTCAACTTCAGGATATAAAAAAAAAATACCCCACTGTATCGAAGCGCCACCACACATGATTTCTCGCATTGATGTACAGGCCTGGAAGGCGACCCACCACCATCTGTTGGTTTAGAATCGCACTAACCAAGGGTGGGGTTGCACCTTAACATCATTTACTGGTAAAAAAGTACTGTAACTAAAACAATTCTACTTTTAAAATGATAATTAAGGTACATACTATTCGCTAGGACCAAAATGGCAAATGTGATCCATGTTATTTTTCGGCTAAGATACAAAATGCACCCGCGTTTTCCAATAGGCATGCACAGGAGCACAGCAAAGTTAGACTGGTTGCTGTCTGTTTCGATTTGCCTCCCGGAAGTCGCATAGACACTAGTGACAGTTGAACCTCTAGCGTAAATTATAATAACTCTATGGTACAAGCTCACCTGCCTGGGCCTCGCGCTACTTACGCCATCTTCGCTGCGCGTTTATATTTCTGTACTGTATTCTACGCTTTTATCTTTCCGCGTAGTGCTGAGGAACGGAACAACACACCTTTGGACGCCTGAAATCGGCTAGATTCAACCATAGAGTTATTGACAATAAACGCTAGAGGTTCAGATGGCGCTAGTTTGGTGTTGCATTTTGAAGCTGACAGCAACAAGTCTAAATTTGAGTTCCGGTAATGCATTCCTATGGGTAAACGCAAATGCGTCTTCCCTTCGCGCTCTATTATAAGAGAAAATATTGCTTAGTGTTTCGAAAGAATGAAAAGTGTGGAACGTTTTACAATTGGATGTACAAAGATATATGTCAGTTAGAGCATTTTTCTTTGGAATACATGGCGACGAACCACTGTGCTAAAAGATCCCATTACACATTTAGAATGCGTGTTGACGTTGCAGACTTCTATTATAGGCCACATATTTACGCATATAGTCAATGATGGGCCATTCCATGTCAAACGTCCCAAAATTCCAATTTCAAAAAAAAAAAAAAAAATTCGCGGCTTTTTGCCGCAATGTTTGTAGCCCTGCACTGAAATATTTTTCAGCATTAAACTAGGAATCACTCAATTGCCGAAAAATCTACTTTTTTTTATAAAACACTCAAGAGTACTTTTTTCTTAAATTTGCACGACTTTCGACTTACAATGTGGTTGGGCTTGTGCAGTTTTGTTTCATTTAAAAAGTGTCTAAAATACACAATTCCTTTAAGATTTTAACATATTTGTTATTTTATTAAAAATATTGAATTGCTCTCGGGACCTAATAGAACTTTTTTACTGGCTGCTCTGTAGGTACATCCCGCACCACAACCCGGCGTCGCTTCTTACCGCCTCTTCGCCGCACAGCCCGACACCTGGTGTTGTAGGCGTCGTAGGTGAAAGGGGGGGGGGGGGGGATAGAGAGCTAATCGTGTACGCGCACGAGGCACATTTGTCGCGCCACCTGCAACAATAGCTGACACGATTAGGTCCGAAGAAAGAACGGAGTGTGCTGCCGCTTCCCCTTGTCTGTCCTTCCGGCTGCAAGGGAAGAAACGGCGGGTATCCTGCAATAATCGGAGGTGCCGCCAGTGCGTAGGCATAGCAGGCCCGTTGTGCCCTTTGTACCCGAGAGCGGCTCCCCACACTCCAAAACGCGGTGCCTAAAGGACGGGCGGCATCAACTGACGTGGACTTGTCCTCAAGGGGAAATGCATAATATCGCCGCGAAATCTAGCTGTCACGGATAGTGCGGTGAAATACGGAACTATGATCCGGCTCGCGCTTGCTTAGAGTACAGTGAAGGCTACATGCGCGAGATCAAAGCATTGAAACGCGCTGATTCAGTGTGTTAGCTCTGACGCAAGAAGCACCTTCTCAAGCCAAGAGTTTGCGCTTCTAGAGTTGTTTTTGGTTCATATTTTCATTGCGTGAATCTTTACCTGACCCATCGGAAATAATGAATAAACAAAGGCACGTGTCCGCACTATTGACACTGGATCTCGAGACTCATTCCTCGCCTTTTGAGGAACCCGCTTCTGCGCTAGTAAGCTAAGAAAAGACAGACATACGAAAAGTTGGGGTTTGAACGACCAGTTGAGATCGGAAATCTGTTGAAGAAAGAACTGAATTTTTCGTCAGAGTAAGATGTGTGGTGGCGTAACGATGGATGAAGCTTGTCCCTCTGGAAAAACAAGCTTATCTACGGTTCCTGTGGATGCTGATCAGTGTACATAGGAAAGCTGACTTTATTTTTTACACCGTAAGGATAGTTGTGTCGTGTTTACTCGTGTGTACCCTGTTACAATCTCTGTCTAGCTGAGGACGTTCAATTTATGTCGTTCGCAAACCAACTAGACGATCAATTTTTTTTAAAGCTGGCCGTTTGTCGTACTCGCAGTGTATGCTACGTTAGACCTGTATAAATCCAAGCTGTAGGTATGAGTGCGTTGGCTTATATTAAATACACAATGTTCGCCTTATGCCTGTCAAAAACGAATTAGCGTTATAAAAGTTCAAAGCCGAATGTCGTTCTGTATGCCGGGCTAGCTCCTGCAGGTAAGACGCATATGTGCCCGACATTTCATTTATGCGCAGCACACAAATATGGTTCACATAAATGAAAGAGTAACCATGTTCCACGTTCCATCCAAAATTCTGTTTTGTTTGCAGAAGTTGAACTTCCTCCGTGCTCCCTTGGTGCAAGTGGTTGCCACAAGACCACACAGACCAAGACGCGGTCCCTCATCGGCGCTCAAGACCTGACATACACGGATCGGCGGCTCCGTTCGTTTTTCGTTCAGGGCACCCACAAGGTGACATCAGTGCAGTATCTGCACATCACTATCAAGTCCACCTTAAAAAGTATACATCACTGATTGCTTTCAAGTGGTGTTCTAACCCTTTCTATGAACATGTCAAAAACTGCGGTGGATCAGCTGTTATTACAATAACCTTGGCAGATGCGGACCCCAATTTAAGCCTTATTCCTGGCAACTGACTTTGTCAGACATGCTGGCGACATTGTTTCGAATTGAAATGAGCTGCACCTTTGATGCACCACCGCCACTTTTGGCTCGTGATGTCCCTTCTGAGCATGATAACCCCGAGTTAGCACTTGAGAGCGTCAACGAGGACCTCACAGCCGTATGAGAGAGCCCTCTCCAAAGAAAACGAGGGCTAACAAGCCGCGAGACATACTCGCAAAAGAAGGTTCGAAAACTTAAAATTACTGCCGAAAAAAGAATTTACACACCTTAAGGCCTACAGCAGAAGCCACCTTCTCAGCCGGACCAGGATGAAGATTTTGTTTTGAGTGACTACGTGTGACTTATGCAAGATGTGAAAAACAATTTTTGAACTGGAGAAAAATCTAAAAAAAAAGTTACAACTTCTAAGATTGGCTCCACCCTCTTGGTCTCGCGAAAAGATTCTGAACTTTTTCGGGGCCTCGAAACGACAAGCGTGTTAATCCTTAAAGACCAGGCCAGAATCAGGAATATTGAACACCGTATCAAAAAGAAGACTCGCCAGGTCAGCGAAGAAGTCAAGGCCTCCGTCGTGTAGATCTATCAGGACGACGCTGTCTCGTACTGCCTACCGGGAAAAAGGACGTGCTAAGTGGTCGCCAAAAGCGTCTGTTTCTGCTCAACTTAAAAGAAACGTGCGAGAAATGGAAAAAGAACTGCTATCCCAGGTACGGCTTTTCAACATTCGCAAATCTGCAGCCTTCACATTGTGTCCTAGCAGGAGGGAGCAGCACTCACATAGTTTGCGTGTGAATAAAACACCCAACTTTGAAGCTCATGCTTTATGCTACAGGTTTGAAGGAAGCCACCAAAGAACTTCTAGCCACTACAGTATGTGATCTACGCAATGAAGAGTGCATGCTTTGCAGGTGTGCCAAATGCCCAAGTACAGATTCTGCAGATACTTTGCTCCGCAGCACTCCACTTCTTGACACGGAGGAAACGGATTACATCCATGTGCAACGCTGGGTTAGCGGGGTGCGTTGCCAACTGGAAACCATTGTTCTGACACCAGACGAGTTCCGCGAAAAATCCTTAGATATGCTGAAGGCATTGAAGGCTCACCACTTTGTGAGCAAACAACAGACACGATACTTGCAGGAGCGCAAAGCAAACATAGGAAAACACAAAGCAATAGTACTCATGGACTTCGCTGAAAATTATAGTTTTATCATGCAAGACGCCCCGCAATCCGATCACTAGGTGAATACTGAGGCCTCAGTACACCCCGTTGTTATTTACTTTCGTAAACAAGAAACCACCGCCCAAGTGATTTCTGTAAAATCGTTCAGTTTCATTTCTGACTGCCTAGAACATGACACGCTGACAGTTTCTGTATTTCAGAGTAAAGTAATTTAAATACCAATACGAAACATTCCGCAAAAAAAAAAAAAAAAAAAAAATTGAAACTTTAGTTAACACGAAAATGATTTTGTCATTTCCGCTGAATGGATTTTTTTTTTTTTTTGCAACGTCTTACGGGAAGAGTGCTTGTGACGGAGTCGGGGGTATAGTGTAGAGTCTGGTAGCAAAGGCTAATCTTTAGAGACCCTTCGAGAACCAAATGATGACACCCCAGCAGCTGTTTACTTGGGCCAAATATAACATCGTGGGTAAAACGATACTTTGGGTGCCAAAAGAAATTGTTAAAAAAAAAAAAAAAAAAAAAAAAACAGCCCAATTCACTTCAAGATTCAACTCAGCGGTCACCGTTAAAGGGACACGAAGTTACCATCACTTAAAGCCTGCGTCACCATCTAAGCTACGGGCTGAACTTACGTCCTACTCAGTGACGCTAGAATTTGTTGTTCCCAAGCCGATTTAAACACAAACGAGGCGTGAGCCTCCGACGGCGCGCATTCGTTAACACCTCATCGTCTGGTCGTTTGAGATTGCCCGCTCACGGGGCTTTTGTGTTGATGTTTACATCTGTCCTGACGTTGACAAGAGAGAGTGATTGCAATGTGTACGTAAGAGACAGCTAGCTTACTCCTGGATGCTCTGACCCGGCAGCGCTAAGCATCTGCTTATATCAAGGCAGTGGAAGATCACAGGAGGACACCGCCGCGCAAAGCAGTCGAAATAGGAATAGTTGTAAAGCAACAAGAGGAGAAAAAAAGCGTCTTCTTACCAAGAAGTACCGGACAACTCGAGGTCCTGCCGTCTACCTGCGTGGGCACACCGTCACACCTGTTGAATGAACGGCTGACTAGTCGTTAGTAGATAAAGCCAACAACAGCATTTATATACAAATATTTACATTAAATGTCCGCGCATCGTCCGCTCATGGCCAGGCCTCGATCCATCTCGTTCATTCTATTCTCGAGCTCCCGCTTCTTCTTCCTCCTTGTCGGGATGCCCGCTTCCATACAATAAGTTTCAACACACTCCCCCCCGCAAGAAGAAGAAATAGCTGATGTGCCGTTGCATTAAAATTGAAAGTTGGCAGAAAGATAATTATGACCTTCTCTGGACGTCCATGCTTCCCGGAAGGTCGCGTTGGTAGCCTGGCGATTATTTTATCATTGCCGTTTACGTCGTTCTGTGTCACGTCATGTCTGTCATTTGCATAGAATCCAGGGGCGTTGTCTCGCCTTGTGTGAGCGAGCGATTTAGTCTTCCATCCTTCATTCCATTGAATTTGGAAGTCGATCGTACAACCACCTGTATTAAAACCACGGGAACGGGACAAGGCGCGAAGTGTACGATACGCTCTTTTCCTAATCTCCTTTATAGCTCTCGTTAGGCGCTGATGTATGCCGATTCTTTGTTTTGTGCTTCGTTGCTTGTATAGTCTCCCTTGTTTCTTAAATTGCTTGTTTCGTTGAGGAGGTCGTTTGACATTCCTTTTCAAGAAGGTTCCATTTATTTGTTTAGTTGCTTTGGCACGGTTCCGTTCCTTCCTATCTTTTTGTGCTTTTCTGACTCTATTCTTCTTTGTTTTCAACTCGCCTTCGTTTTGAATGTGAGGACTTCTGTGAGTGCCGGCTTCATACTCTTTCTTGAAACCAGACATGACTTCTTCGCCAGTTAGCATGTAGACTATGTTCTTCGATGAAGTCGCCTGTACGGGGTTGTCGTCCAGTAGCGTATTGGTCACCTTTGTCTTTCCAGTTGATGCGCATCTGTCCTTCGTCTGCTGCTCTGATTTATGTTCTGTGACTAGACGGTCGTCAGCGTAGTCTGTTGTCACACCGGTGACAGTTCCGAGTTCATAATTGTTGCTGTAAGGCTGAGTTTGTCTCACGAGATGTGGTCTGATGGAACTCATATCTAATATATTACGTTGTTTAGATAATTGTGGCTTTTCTCTCTCTACTTTTTCCAGTTTCGTCACCTGCTGATTGACTAGTTGTGCTTTAATCTTCAGCATTGATAGATGTCCTACGATGGAGTCGTTTTGTTCTATGACGTGAGTGTATTCTTCAAGTTCTTCAGTGGGTATGAATGGTTCGATAGCATCATCCAGGTACTTAAGTTGAGATTCATAGTTTGTTAGCATCTCGATGATTTCGTTAAAGTGTCCGGCTGTCGTTGTTTCTGGCATTGCTTTCTCCAGAAAATCAAAGAGTGTCGTTACCTTGTTGCGTAACGCAGATCTTTGTTGCAGAAGGTGCTCGATGTCGACATCGTTGAGGGTGATATTGTCTTGGGCGTCCGTTGCATTGGCTAAAATCTTGCTCATCTTGCCGGTCGATCGTTGCTATAGGTTGGCTGTTGTGACCTTCCGTTGATGGGTCCAGTCAGGTTCTCACCGTTTTGTTAAGCCCTCTCCCGGGTTTCGGCACCATGTTGAAAGAACGGCTGACTAGTCGTTAGTAGATGAAGCCAACAACAGCATTTATATACAAATATTTACATTAAATGTCCGGCATCGTCCGCTCATGGCCAGGCCTCGATCCATCTCGTTCATTCTATTCTCGAGCTCCCGCTTCTTCTTCCTCCTTGTGGGGATGCCCGCTTTCATACAATAAGTTTCAACAACACCGTCGCACGCTTTGCCGGGCTTGACGGCGCCGTGCTTTGCAGAGAAGAGGCGCAAGAAACGTCGTTGCTGCGCGAGAGCTCTACTTCAAAATGTTTTTTTTTTAACGAAATTATTTAACGAATCTTTCAAGAACAAAAGGCAGTAAGCTCTTCTGTAAAGGTAACCATGTTCTGTATTTTTCTTTGGACCACCTCAAGATGGAATTGACGGCTCTTTAAATGGCAAAAAGCCATTTTGAGGAGGAGGGCCAAGGCTGCAGTGTGGTCCGGGTCTTCTGTTGGAGGCCTTGCTCGGCACCGGCTCTTTCGTCTGTCTCCCGCTCCGAACTCCCCGTGTCCTCGTCCGCAACAAACAAAACTGCTAAAGCCCAACCACATTGTAAGTGGAAAGCCGTGCAAATTTAAGAAAAAGTATTGGGGGTGTTTCACAAAAAAAAAAAGCTGATTTTTTAACGAAATATTGAGTGATGCTCAGTTTCACGCTGCTTTTAAAAGTTAAAACCGCGCTCACGTCATCAAGACATTTTTTTTATCAAAACTATTTCAGGGCGGGGCTACGGACATTGCGGCAAAAGGCCATGAATTCGAGCTTAACGTCTGGGACATTTGACGTGGAATTACCCTGCTATGAAGCATACAGAGTAATTCAGTTTGACAAAACACCGAAAGGGTGGTAATATATGCGAAATAAAAAAATAAAAGCAGACGACAAGAACGAAGCATGGATTTATGGTACAAAGAGCATGCATACTAGATTAGTAACAAACTGTGCATGAATAAACACAATAAAACAGTAGCCGAGTGTTGTTGCTCTAAAATAAATTACTTTTGTCTTCTTCCGTCTGGTTATGCATAGATAATATAGTTTCGTTTTCTTGATCGTAATTTTTGACGATAGCAGGACGCACCAAGCGCAGGGTGGCTGCTGTTTCTTATATAAAATATTTCTTTAGAGTAATATCCGGTGTTGCCTTAAGTACCGTTTCTAATTTTCTCGTTAATAACCACGCGCAAACGTCCAGTACGAAGAAATGAAGGAAATAACACTGGCCTGGTTGTCGTCTGCTATCTACTATTCCCGCGGGCGATTGAACCTGAGTCAAAAAAGTGTAGTAAATCACAAGAGAAAAAAATGGGAACAGATTATGCGAAGCATTGGGGTGCACGAACTGCGAAGTGAAGACGTCGGGATTGTCATTTCACACGTAAGTAGTGATCGAATATTATGCGACATATTCATTGAATAGGAAAAATTAACAAATCTTACCGCGCGCTCGCGTATATGGTTTGCATCAAAGCTCCTCATTTGATATTTCAAATTTTCTTGAAAAAATGACAGCCTTCTGCAGAAGTGGCTCCTTGTGTGTCGGGCCAACCTTGCTCCAGCAGCGCAGCACGTAATTTGCTCGAAATACCTCGAGCTGCACTACTTCAAAAAAGGGTTGTACGAGCCAAGCAGGCTCAAGGAAGATGCGGTACCCACCATATCTGCAGCCTCAGCATCGTGTGTCAGCGTAAGCGTAAGGTAACAAAATACCAGTATACCGAATGCAAATCTTTATTATTATGTTTACTGTGTTCACAATTGGCTCAACAAAAAAGACAAAAACAAGAAAGCATGTGATATAATATAAAATTTAAAACTAAATAAAAAAACACATACCACATATGTGTTATCAACATGCCGACAAGCCTTTCCGAAATGTTATGACCATAAAACAAATGTAAACCTCTCTTGTCATGGCTACAAAAAAGCTGTAAACGTCATCGGGGAGTGGACTTTCAATAGTATCAAGGTGAGCTGGGCGAGCTGGTAAAGGTTTGACATGGTGGGTATAGCAGCTTCACAAAACGACGACGATAAAAGGAACAGACACTATTACAGGACAACAGCTGTTATCCTGTAGTGTCTGTTTCTTTCATTGTCCTCCTTTTTTTTTTTAAGCTGTTACACTCTCCTAGACAAACCTTCAACATCCTGCAGACAAAAAGAGAAGATGCGATACAGTCTTGTAGAGCACAAAATGAAATGTTACTATAAGGAAAAAGTACATCGATCATGGAACTCACTGCATTATGGGAAAAAAGGTTTGCATTACACCCGTGTCACACGGCGTTTTAAAGATCCTTTTAACTAAGCTCCTTTATAAAATCGGCCGATCTGCTCGCGATGCTGAGTGCGCACGTGCCCTACGGCGTGCGCTGGTTTGCCGATTTTATAAAGAAGCCTAGTGAAAAGGATTTTTAGAACGCCGTCTGACATGGGTATTAGTGTTCTGTAGTACAAGGGCACCATACCTTACAGATTAAGATGTTCGAAGTGAAAATAATTGAATATCCTAAACCATCTAACACAAGAAAAGCACAAAACGATTGTGCGCATAAAAAAAGAACACGAAAATAGGACCGAATCACCTCAGTAGATTTTCATGCAACGTGTGTGGAAATCTATTAGAGTGACCTGGTCATGTACATGAAAATGATAAAAAAATGGTCAAATTCGTCCTACTAGTATCTAAACATTTAAATATATGCCTACATAATTTCATCAACCATAGATGCCCAAAGTGCTATAAAACTTTTAAAAATGTGACCAGCAGGTCTCTAAAACGTCCAACCACTTGTCCATGTGCAGCGATTTATACACACTCCACAACACCCCCAGGTTGAAACCGACACTATCCCAGAAAGTTCTGCGCAAAATGCATATGAAGCGGTACCCCCTTCCCCGCACCACCTACAATGCCGCAAAAAAATTGTGACACCCCCACAGGGTGAGAATTATGGATAAACCCCTGTTCATGTGCATGACAAGGCCTATTTGTACCTGTTCCGTTTTGGAGATATTTCTGGGGTCCCTACATCTATGGAGAATATTTATTTTAGTATTTAGGCCAAGAGCTACGCTTAGCATGCGAGGTAGCACATACACAATATGCGCATAGAGATGGGAACAGCACCATTGTTTATTGAAACAACAACATTTTTGTTCATCACTGTTTGAAAAAAATGTAGGTTAAAAATCAGACATGTGCAAGTTACTCAATAAAGGTAGTTAAGTTAAGTTACTGAGTATCGACGCCAAAAGTAATTGAAGTAGAGTAGAAATTACTCATTTGTAATAGTAATTGATTAAACTACTAACTACTGTAAAAAGTAGCGAGTTATTTTGAAGTTACTTTCCAAGTTACTGTTTTATATTTTTGTGGTAGCAAAATGAACAGCTGTTTTGATCCATGAAAAAAAAAAAACGCCGAGCCTAAAATAAATAAAGTCATTATATGGCTTGCGTTTTCACCAAAATAGATTATTCGCTCGTAGAAGCAATGGACTCTCAAAGTTCTTGATAGGAGAGTTTTCCCCTTTTTCTTCTAAAGGCGTCCCCAGCCAAGCTAAAAAGGCGTTTTACCGACGCGCTGGATGGAACGGCAGCGTTGAATTTGAGAAACAGGCTGTGCAGGGTCGGGTAAGCGAGTGCTGGCACCTTTGGTGTCGATGACGAAATATGTGAGGTTACCCTCGGATAAAGGGTCTTTTATAACAAACCATTTTCTTTTTCCTTTCTTTCGGCAAGTTGAGATTGTTATGACTGGCCCCTCTTTATTCCCCCGACGATCAGAGAGTACGCTGAGCGAGTGCACCTGATGTCATGGGTTCAAATCTCGCACCACGACGATGAGATCATCCTGACGACTGCGCGTCTCGTTACAGTGCTAATGCTACGTTGTTGAAAAAAAAATGTTTTGGTTTAACAAAATATGAAACGAAGTGTACTTCGCCGCTGACGCGGGGTCCAACAAAAGGATCCTCGAAGGGCGACTCGCACTTTTCGCCGGCGACTACGGTATCTTGAAGTGCCTGCCAAACCTGAAAAGTGAATCATTTTTAACAAAGAGGAGGCCCCCTGGCGAGGAAGGTTCGAAGGACGCGAAGAATTACGTGAACATGCATCGTCGCCCGTACAGTTGCAGCTGGAAGCGAGAACGTGCTGCCATGAACGGATTATCTGTGTCTGCGTTTGTGCGCGGGGGAGTCCGGCTTTGCAAGGGAGTATGTGCTGACGACGAGGCGGCCATGGGAACAGGCGCCCAGCTGCGAGGTCATTCCAGTGATTCCTCGCATGGAACCCCCAAACCGCTTGAGGCAGAACTCACCAAAGGCAGACAGCATGAATACAACGATCCTCGGAGTGTCCCGACTTTCGCGGTTGCAACTGGAGGCGCGGCGCCTGCGTACATAACCCGATTAGGTCAATATCCGACCAAGACTCTGCCTGCGTTCGTGCGCGCCGGTGTTATGCTTTGGCTGCTCGTCGCCACCTTTGCCCAAGGACGCCTGTGATGCAGTTTCTACGGCTGCCGAGTATAAATGCGTGGGAACTGAATGTGAGGGGGCCCCTTGTTTGAGAATGCCACTTCATCTGTCGGCGACTTACTTATTTCTGCGCTCAAACTTTCGTGCTGATCAAAATCAGTACTATATTTTGAAAGTAGTTAGTAATTTGAGTAGAAGTTACCTGAAAAATGTAGTTAAATTAAACTACTAATTACCCAAATAAAGTTGTAATTGAAAGTTACCAAGTTACTCGGAAAAGTAGTTAAACTACAGTAGTTTGAGTAGAGTAGTTGAACCACGTCCAAATCTGTAAAAAATAAAATTGGTTCTAAGTCTAACCTAGTATTGAACAGGCACTTTAGAGTGCTTATACAATGTTTATGGGCATCAAATTGATTGTTTTTTGTAAAAGTGTACAAATGTGAAGAAAAATAAAATAAAAATACGCGAAGAAAAAAAAATACGTAAAATATATTTTTGTAAATTTTGGGATTCTCTAAGATATTTCACAAAATAATCACCTTTTCATTAACAACTTACTAAAACTTTTAAAAAAATCAGCCACCAGCTTATAGAAAACTGGGGGTAGTCTTTTTACATATCTGTAACAAAGCAAGTCTTAATAAAACAAGGTAATCAATATTATCCATCCCCTTGTTGCTATAGTACCCGGTCCAATTATGCTTCCTCTTCATTGTGGTAAATTCGAAAAAAAAGCGTATAACATTTGTGGTGCCTGTTTTTGAATGCTGTTTTTTTTTATTCCATTCTTCAACCAACATCTAGTAAAATAAAAAAGTGTGTACCCATCAATGTGCCGTCTTGATCTCTACCTCAGAGGCACCCACAAAGCGCCCAGCGAGACGGATCCCCGGTGACACATCACCAGGACCATCGTCCTGTACAGACCACGCATATTTCGACCGAGAGTCCCCAAAAAACGATCGGATGTGCATGACAAAGAAGCTACAGTCGGTTAAGAAGAAAATCGACGAAATGTAAACAATTCTGTAAAGAAAAGAGAAAAAAAATATCAAAGACCTCAAAACCCTGGTGGAGCGCCTGAGGGACCATCATGCGCTCACAGACGAGCTCCAACTCAAATTGGAAGCATTCGGCGAAGTACCTTAGGAGCTTCTCAAGGGATTTGAGAAAAATTACACAAGGAAGTTGTTCAGCAGGAGGTATAGTGAAAGGGCAAAACAGTTTTCTGCCACCTTGCACTATTACTCTCCACAAGCATACGACCATGTAAGCAGACTGTTTCCTCTGCCCTCCGTGAGCTCCCTCAGGTCCTGGCTGAAGGTGGTTGGGGCTGGCCTGGGTTCACTCGAGAAGCACTGGGAGAGCTCCAGAGGAGGCACACAACTTCTTCCGCGCGGGACAAGCTGTGCGTCATCATGCTATATGGGATGTTTGTAAAGAAAGACGTCAGCCTGAACGTCCCATCCGGCAAGCTGGTAGGCTGCATTGATCTTGACCAAGGAGTGGGACCGCACGAGTCTGACGAGGTGCCCATGATGGCAACAGAGGCTCTGGTCTTTATGGCGGCTGGCCTTGCATCACCCTGAAAGATTCCCATCCGGTGCTTCCTCACCAACGGAGCTTTAGGGCAGCTCGTCAAGAGCCTCCTCGATGATGCCATTGTGATGCCACAGTGTGGCCTCCATGTCAAGGCTGTGGTTTGCGATACGCTTGGAGCTAATGCCATGACCAAGCTGCTGGGGTGGCCGATCCACGAAACCAACTATGAGAGCTTCCGGCCCACATTTGAGCAGCCGACCCGACCTACCGAGGAGGTACACTTTTCTTTGGCGCTTGCCACGCCCTCAAGCTACTTCGAAACCTCCTGGGGCGATAAGAGGGTGTTGACGCAGCCGCCTACGGGGTAAGCATATGAACTGTTTTTGCATTTTTAGTATGCGGAAGTGCTATTCTGGCACAATGGGAGGCCAATGTTAAAGGTGCACTCAAGATGATCCTGAGATTGTCTGTTCTTGTTGGTAACTCCTTCTATGGGCTCTAAGCATCCAAAAAGCGCTAAAATTACGCTTGTGCGAAGCTTATTTTCCTACTAAAAATGTGACTTACAATGGGAACACCTTCCTGAGCGAAACTTTCCGCTAAAGGAGGGCCGCGCATAATCCAGCTGCGCGGACGGCGGGGTGACGAAACTGCTCGTGAGCCAACCGTGAGCCGCCGTTCCAATAGCAGACGACCTTTTTCAGCGGAAATTTCCGCTCAGGAAGGGGCGTGTACCGGTCGTAAATTACATTTTCAGTAGGGAAATAAGCGTCACACGGGTGTAATTTTGGCGTTTTATGAATGCTTCGAGCCCGTAGTAGGAGTTGCCACCAAGAACAGACAATTTCAAAATCCTCTTTCAAAATCAAAATCCTCTGATTAGCTCAGTTGGTAGAGCGCTCCACTGGAAACGGAGGGGTCCCAGGTTAGATACCCAGACCAAGCGGATTTTTTCGGCAGGGCACCAGTAACTTAGCTGTGTTTGGAGATTTGTGTTTGTCTTTTGTCTCCCTTGTTCCCGTTCTACAGAGATTATTTTCGTCATAGTTGCCCTGCATTCTGGTTTGTGTAACAGTAGCATGTACAGGAAAAAAAATACAAAACAAAAAGCTCTTGAAATGTGCAATGTCTGCTGCCTCGGCTTAACCAATGTAAGAAAAATCAACGATACAGGAGTGGAAGAGTCCAGAGCATGCAGTGAATGAACCCCAACTAAAACCATGCTTGTGTGCCCTCACACTAATATTAGCCAGTAATATAGTTCAATTGTTGTTCCTGCGTTCGTTTTACCGCTGCTTCCTAATTCACAGCACGTCCAGTGGCGTCTCCTCGAGCAGCTGCACAAGGTGCAGGCTACTGAAGGTCTTCGCGCTGCCAAGAAGCTGACCCAGGCGCACATTGACTTCTGAAAGTAGAAGATTCAGGTGAAGCTGGCCGCCCAGACCCTCAGTACCTCTGTCGCCAAGGCCCTGTTCTTTGCCAGGAAGCTTGGACTCCCCGAGTTCCAGCACGGCGAGGGAACGTGCAAGTTTAGCGAAGACATTGACCAATAAGAGGTTAAATACATTCAGGTATTTGTGCCCTAAAATTAATTCAGTACTGTGCAATGTTCTGTGCTGTGGTTCGACCACATGAGCACTTTGCAGAAAATGGTGGTTTTGTGTGTCATCCAAGTGCTTCGACTTCTTGAATTCGAGGAGCCCTGTTGCCCACAGCTACAAGCACCAATTCAACACAGCCAACATCGATAAGAGGAGCCGGACAATGGAGCGGGTTGGCAAGAACATCGTGCAACTGGAGCTGCCCGACGGTGAACCTGTGGTCATGTACGGCAGTCGCATGTTTGTGATAGCATTCGCCTTCACATTCAAAAGCGAGGAGAGGCTCGTAAGCCAGCTGCTAAGCGGTGGCACAGCAAGGCTAATGCAGAAGCAGAGCTGATACTCTCTTCAATTTGCTTTAGAGTGCAAGGTTTGTTTGTTTTCAAACAAACTGTCTCCCCGCATGTTTCACTTTCTTAGCTACCTGTGCCCCTACCGAACAAGCCAGAACCATCTGGAAATGTTCTTCAGCGGCCTGCGGCAAATGGGCGGGTGGAATGACAACCCGTCAGCAGCCCATTTCTGGCATGCCCACAGGAAGCTGCTGGTGCAAGCTGGCGTGCAGGCTCCCGCCTCTGCCAACGTAGCTGCAGACCTTGAGGGTGAAAGCAGGACCGTCAACCAGGGGACGATCGACACCACCGCTGACACCGAAGATGACGAAGAGGCTGACCACCTGGCCATAGTCTGTGAGTTGGGTGAGGCTACCCTGGCCGAGTTCTCCTCAGAAGTAGCCAAATACATTGGAGGCTTCGTCAGCCGGCAACTCACTAAAACCCTCAGGTGCCCATCCTGCTGAACGACAGCGTGACGGGAGATCCTTATCACTCTCAAGGGGGGGGGGGGGGGGGGGGTGGCTCCTGTACCCCTCGGAGATAGTCCTTCAGCTCCTGCAGGAAACAGAAAAATTCTCCAGAGCAGTCACTGGGGAGGCAGTGGCACAAACGAGTGTAGCTGTGCTCACAGTGCTCTCCTACAGAGCATTTTATAAGACACGCGCACTGTTCCCGTAACCAAGTGAATGTCCACGAAGAGCCGATGCATACGGTGGCACTTGTCAAGCAAGTGATAAGGAGATATGTTGTGTTGAAGCTTCGACACGTCGCACGCAACATCAACCAAACACGTCGTGGGGCGTGTGTGCGTCAAATCTTGACCAAGCAAATCCTGTTTTGTTACCAATAATGTACATAGTTAGCTGGGACATAGGAGTACGTAGCACCAGCTACTATCAGAGCACTTCAACAACCCGGCATGCAACTGCAGCTCATGCACATTGCTTGCATTGAAGTTACACGCCGGTCCGTTAGAGTGGTCCGATAGTACCTAATGCCACGCGCTCCCAATAACTGTGATTAAGCTATTATATTTGTGGTGATAAAAAAAGTGAAAGCCGTTTACAACTTCCTGTAACGCCGAATTGGAGCGCAGCTCTTGAGGAGGAGGAGTGGAGGGTATATTCCTCCTCCTCCCTCGTGATCATGCCTGCTAGTCCTCCTCCCCTCCTGCTCTCCCTCCCTCTCCTTTACCACCTCCTCGTCCTTCAAGCTCCTCCCCTCCCCTCGCCTCCGCCTCCTCGTCTCTCCTGCCCCCCTCCTCCACCTTCGTACTGCTTTCCTCCTTGCCGCTCAAGCCGGACAATGAGGGGAGGAGGAGGAGAAGGAGGGGGAGGTGGAGGAGGAAGAGGGGGGGGAGCAGGAGGGGAGGAGGAGAAGGGGGAGGAGGAGGAGGGGAAGAGGAGGGGGAGAAGGAGAGGGAGGAGGAGGAGAGGGAGGGGCGCGGTTACGCCGACGCCGACGCCGACGGCGACGGCGACGGCGACGCCAACGGCGACGCCAACGGCGACGCCGCTCAGGCTGGAAACGGGCCCCTAAGAGCTGCGCTCTCAAAAAGGATGCTGTTTTCTTCGTTTTCTTAAAATTCTGAGGTGCTCATAAAAGTGAACCTTTCCAACTGTATTTTTGTTTTAGAGCGCAGCTCTTAGGGGCCCGTTTCCAGCCTGAGCGGCGTCGGCGTCGGCGTCGGCGTCGCCGTTGGCGTCGGCGTCGGCGTAACCGCGCCCCTCCCCCTCCTCCCTCCCCCTCCTTCTCCCCCCCTCCTCCTCCTCCATCTCCTCCTCCTCCCCCTCCTCCTCTCCTCCTCCCCTCATTGTCTAGTATGGTCCGAGGGGGTCACGTGACCTCGGGGGAGGGGGTCACATGACCCGTTTCCAGCCTGTGCGGCGTCGGCGTCGGCGTTGGCGTCGACGTCGCCGTCGGCATCGGCGTAAAAGTGCCCCTCCCCCTCCTCCTCTCCTCCTCCTCTCCCTCCTTCTCCTCCTCCTCCCCTTATTAGAGCGCAGCTCTTAGGGGCGCGTTTCCAGCCTGAGCGGCGTCGGCGTCGCCGGCGGCGTAACCAGGGGGGTCACGTGATTCCCTGCCCCCGAGGTCACGTGACCCCCCTCCCCCGAGATCACGTGACCCTCCGGGGTCACGGGACTATCCGCATCTGACGTGACCCCCCTCAGTACCCTTCCCTACTCCTCCTCAAGAGCTGCGCTCCAATTCGGCATTACAGGGATTTGTAAACGGCTTCCATTTTTAGAGCGCAGCTCTTAGGGGCCCGTTCCCGGCTTGAGCGGCGTCGCCGTCGCCGTCGGCGTCGCCGTCGGCGTAACCGCGCGGTGCATTATGGGTAAATTTCCCCGCTAAATCTAGCGGAAAAAATTTCCCCGCTAAATCTAGCGGAAAAATTTCCCCGCTAAATCTAGCGGAAAAACTTTCCCCGCTAAATCTAGCGGAAAAAATTTCCCCGCTAAATCTAGCGGAAAAATTTCCCCGCTCAATCTAGCGGGAAAATTTTCCCGTCAAATCTAGCGGAAAAAATTTTCCCGCTAAATCTAGCGGGAAACTTTCCCCGCTAAATCCTAGCGGAAAAAATTTCCCCGCTAAATGTAGCGGAAAAAATTTCCCCGCTAAATCTAGCGGAAAACTTTCCCCGCTAAATCTAGCGGAAAAAATTTCCCCGCTAAATCTAGCGGGAAAATTTCCCCGCTAAATCTAGCGGAAAAAATTTCCCCGCTAAATCTAGCGGAAAAAATTTCCCCGCTAAATCTAGCTGAAAACTTTCCCCGCTAAATCTAGCGGAAAAAATTTCCCCGCTAAATCTAGCGGAAAAATTTTGGTCACGTGACCCGGGGAGTCACGTGACCCCCTCCCGAGGTCACGTGACCTCTGAGGGGGCACGTGACCCCCGAGGTCACGTGACCCCCCCCCCCCCCGAGAACACGTGGCCCTCAGTACCCTCCCCTCCTCCTCCTCAAGAGCTGCGCTCCAATTCGGCGTTACAGGGAGTGGTAAACGGCTTTCACTTTTTTACTTTCATTTCCAAACGTCATATGATGTACTGTAAAACTTTTTTGTGCTAGTGCAGCCTCAGTCACTGCCCTGAAAACTTTTTTCTGCTATCAAATGTTACCAATTTTAGAGAATAAAATGAGGGGGAGGCCAAACTTCAATATTCAGACTTCCAGTAAAGGGGACACACTTGAAAAGGGCTGTCATCCCTAAATTTTCTATCTTTCAGTATTCCTTCCAGTTTCGGCACGTTATCTTTTATCTGTATGTGTCTGGTAGTTTCAGCTTGCTGACCTTTTTACCCTATGTATGTCAGTTCGCTCTGAAAAAGTTTTTTTTCGTATCCAAGATAGTCTTTCAGCTTTTTTTTGTTGTGTGTGAATATTTAAACAGCGCGATGTTGGTCAGTCATTCAAGGGATGCGACATGTCTGTATGCACTGTAGACGACTACCGCTAGCCTGGGGTCTTCAACGTGCGTCACGCAGTCACGAAACACAGACGTGTGCCGGTACGATGCTCATCTAGACCTAAGCGGGCAGGGAGTGGGGTTTAAACCCATAGTAGTGGCCACAGTAGTGATCGTCACTGCTGAGCTTGCACTGACAGCAAGCCTCCGTAGTGATCAGGAGTATGCGTTCCACACCCTCAGGACAGTCGCCCTTGGCAGACTCTAAGTGAGGAGGGAGGATCGTATTGAGCCTGTAAGCAGCTGTAAACAGGCCACACCAATGTTGCCCCCAGTGGCGTCACGTGAACACCGCTAAAACACCTCTATCAACAATTATGAGCTCATGGTCACATAGTTTAGCTGCTTAGTGTTTGTTAGAAAACCGGCACATTAATTAAGGAAAGAAAGTTCAAGATTTTTGGGTGGTATTGACGTGTCAGAACTGGTAAGGCCAGTGCAAAGCATGATACTCTTAGCCCTCAATGCTCTTGGTTTAGCTTTTGTCACTGCTATTTTTTCTTTAAAAGTGTATATGTGCATATGGATATTCGTAGTGTATACGTTTGTGTAGATATATTTTCAGACAACACCTGTTCGCTTTGAAACTTCTATGTGCGTTCAGTATAATTATATCATTATACCGTCTTTCCGTTTTTTAAAAACCATAAAAGAGTGTTCAAACCACCAACGATGTTGTGTACCAGTCATTCCGCAAGTAAACGCGTGCTATATATATATCGATCACAGAAAACGATCGTGAACGGAATAAATGCAAAGAAGGGTACGTAAAACACCATTCGTTTTACTCATGCAGCACGCAAGACGAAGGTATGGGGTGCCAACTTTCAGTGTAGCTTAGCACGACACCGACGGTAGCAAATATACATGCGCCACCCAGTCTATAACGTACCTCAGCTTTCTCTTGATCTGTTCCACCTCCACGTTGTTTTCGTGACTTCCATGCCTTTCAAGCTTTTCACGCAGTCCAGTTGGTCTCGTCTCGGCCGTGTATTGACTCTCTCTTGGACTAGATTTTTATAAATCCTACAGATTATACGCGTCACGATAGCACTTAATGGAATCGAAAGGCGACTGCAATCTTTTCCCACATCATACTATGTTGCCTGGAGTGGAGATCAAAACCACAGCCGTTTCTCCCGGTGTGTCAGATATCGCTCTGGACGACCTCTATCCGACCTCTATCGTCATCGGGTTCCCTCTAGGCTCGTCGTCGCGTTCGTACAGAGTGCATCGTTTCAGAAAAGTCGCGAACACCAAACCCTTTAAACTAGAACACTTCAATTTGACAACGGCCGTACTGGACATTGGTGGGATTTAGCAGCCGGAAAGTTTCGATATAGTCAGAATCTTTATATGAAGGCCTACATTGTCGCGCGCGCAGCTGGCGAAGTAGGCAGCGCGGCCGTGGCCTATCCACTTTTTGTCTTCCCGCTTTCCTTTGGAGCATCTGTCTGTGGTAACCAAGAGGACGCTAAAACGTGACTTGGCGTTAAGTTTGTTTCCTGCCCCGCTGTACAGAAGTGTCACTTGCAGCGATGGTCGCGATGTACTCAAATGTGCTAATCGCATGTGTGTACCACCCGCTGTAAAAACTTTATGTTTAAAATTGCATAACAATACTCTCCCAGTTAAAGCTTGGCTGGGAGAAAAGGGCGTGGGTGTACCATTGCCGGTGGATTGTATGTTGTGTAAACAACCCGAGACCGTTGGGCACGTTTTTATTTTCTCTTGGGACGCAGTTTTTTTTTTTTTTTTTTGGGACGTTCTTTAGCGTACGTTAAAGAAAGAGTTCTGTATCAGCCCGACGGGCATACGTTTTTTTTTTTTCGAGCGTAAGCAACGATGATTGTGTACCTTTTGATATGTCTTTATTTTAGGACTGTGCAGTATATGGCGGTCACGCATGGCAGTGCGTCACGCCGACCCCAATACCAAAGAAGTTCGGTTTTATTTCTTTGACCTTGTTAAACAAATAGAAAGTGTTATCTTCTGTTTCCTATTTGTTTTTTTTGGCACAAGTTAATAATAATAACATAATAATAGCTTTATTTATTATATAAATATGGTTCGCCCCATTAAACGTTTCGTTTCTTTAGTTATCATCGCCTCATCCACTGTCATTCGTGACAATATTAGCTTCCTGCATCGACTCAATCAAAAAGAGTTTCCGTTCTCTGAAGGTTCATTCTCAAAAGACTCTTTTCTTCTTTACTACATTTGGATTCCCGACAGGGAAGAGAAGAGTTTATGTCTGATCCTCACTGCCAATGTGAGACTCACCCTGACTTTCAAACAAGGCCTAAATAAGGCAGTCACGATCCTGTTCATGTCAGAAACTCCACGCGTTTTAAAAATTGACAAGGAGAGACGGGTCAGGATCGCTAATTGAAGAAATAAAAGAACACGAATTTTATTCGATGTTTGCAGGGAATCAGTGTACGCGTCCCTTTTTTCGCGGTAATATTTTTCTGCGAAGAGCTGGGTTCTTTTTTTTATATCTCGAAAGGAAAACTCGATTAGTTATTTTTTCAGTTCTGGTATGATTCCACTACACGAAGGATTTTACGACTTTATCAGAAACGTTTCCAGCTTCTTCTACAACAAAAGGAAAATTCAAGGATTCAGGTCAAGGACGTGTGAACTTTACTGTCTATACGTCGGCGCTTTCCTGTGTTGCAGTGTACCACTTCGCGAATGCACAAAGATGTTCTCGCCAACCGATCATCGACGGAACGATTGTTTGATACCCATATATGTGCGGAAACAATTTCCATCTCCCAAGTTGGAGCTATCCTGCTGCAGCGTTTTGTAATCTATTTTCATCTGTCAAATAAAACAAAAAAACAGAAATTAACGCCTGAATAGTTTTATAGCAAGCACTTAAACCCATTGAAAATGCTCTACATAAAAAAACACAGGCATCATTATACACTTTCAATACAACAAATTATAAGAATACACTGACACAATGGCATTTTAGCGAGGGCGACATTTTCAAAAGCCTGATTAAGGAAAAGCATATCAATATAGGCTCTCAAAATATTTAAAATACAGTCTCGCAATTTAATTTTTATTGAGTACATGGGTTGAAAAGGGGGGTGGGGTGACATTTCCAATAGTTGGAACATATCAATATACTCTCTCAAAATATATACATTGCCAGAATGACACTTTTACCGAACACACCCGGTTGTCTCAGAGGACGACATTTCCCCGAGATTGAAATGAGCGTAAGGAAGCGTCGAAAGTCCGTTGTCTTCAATAAAACGCTTGACATCGAAGTGGTTCAATCCAATTGTTTCTACAACGACACTTCCGTTTTCTATTTTGCTTACGGGCAGTGATTCTTTGGGTGATACTGAGCAGGGCTTGGGTCTCGAGAGTCTGAAGGTAGAGATCGTAAGGTAGCTTACGTGAGTCGCATCTCTTTACTTTTTTAGCCCTCACACCGTGTTCTTGAGACTCTAGATCGAGCGCATAAAGTTTCGGTTTAAGACAGACAAATCCTAGAATGTGGTCTTTCGGCAGCTCGTTTTTGAAAACTTCAAGTCGCATTTTGTTTCGAGGCGAATACAAGGCGTGCTCAGACGGGTAACCGGAAGATGACGACAACGAGACATTTCAAGGCGTAACAGCCTCTCCAATCGCGAATTTGACATCATACATCGTATTAGGCTTCTGTTGCTTCCGCTCATCGCTTTAAAGCAACCTGTTTACGAGCTGACGAACGGCTGCGTGTGTTAAGCGGGAATTCGACACCAGGGGGGTCGGTTGCTTCCGAGGTTAAGGCTATGATAAGCCGGCGCGAGGAAGGTGGCGGGTAGCCTCATTGGGTCTTTTTGTAAGAAAAGTGGTAAATCTATCCGGCGTATATAGAAAAGAGTAGAGACACTGCCTTTCACATTTGCAAACAGGACGTCATGACGCTCGTTCTCGACCAATTCCAGTTTGAGACGCCCGCGTCTGTCACAACGATTGGTTCTTCGAAATCAGACAATAGCACGTATATTCGTATATTGCTGCACTATAGCAAGGAAATATTTCATAAGAAGTTTGACGTCATTTTCTACGTGTACGTTTACGAGCAACTGTTTTTCAAAGATCATCCGGACGTTGCGTTCACTAAGGACATTCCACAAAATTTGAATTCCGAAATAAAGTCGCTAATTATTTTCGACGATTTTGTCTCAAATAGGACAGAACTGAAGGAGATATGTGAGAATTTTATAGGCGCTGCTCACCAATATAACGCATCTGTCATTTTCATGACTCAAAACTTTATGTTTTACCAAGATTCATACTTTCGAACAATCAGCTTAAATCCTACGGCACTAATGATATTCTGATCGGTGAGAATTGTCGATCAACTCCAAGTACTATCTCGACAGTTCTTCGAAGGGAAGAGAGGGCATGTCCTTCCGCGTATATATTCGGACGCGTGTAAAACACCATTCAGTTACATCCTGATGGAAGTGTCGCAAACTTGTCCCGATAATTTCCGTGTGAGAACAAGGATCTTGCCGGACGAAGGACCAGAAGTCGTCCACGAGACGTTTTCATGAATCGTTTGAATGGACATGCACGGTTTTTGCACCTCTAGTCCAAAGCTAAATCGCCTAGACAAAGACCAGTCCTTCTTGGTGACGTCAAAAAGGGACATCTAAGCATCATTCGCGAAATTTGCTTAAACCTTGGCACAAAGAACGTTCCTCTTACGCCAATTTTAAAAAGGAATGTAAAGAGGTTTGTACTCCTCAAAAGATGGCTGGAAAACCGAAACAAAAAAGCCACGAGAATGTAAAAGGGTATTGATACAGAAAGGAGACTTTTTACGTTTTATGCTTACGGCTCTCTTGGGTCTGTTATCTACGCTCGGAGGAACAGCTATCGCCAAAGCCATCGAAATGTGAAAATGAAAGAAAAAACAAAAAAGCATCGCGTAATTCAGAGAGAAATGGATATTCCTGATATTTTAAGACAAGAAGTAAAAGCAGATGACGTCAAGCTAAAAAAAAAAAAAAATCGTTCTGACTCTTTATAAAAGTTTACGTCCGTACAATCCGGATATTAACAACCTGACACATCACGAATCGATTCCCTTTACGAGAGAACAAATGTCGGAGACGAACGATATCACGGAAGATCGCGAAATCGATACAGTCGTCAATATTTTGAGCAAAATTTATAAGAAAAAGGTCGATCGCTTCTAAATTTGTTGAAACCGGTGATTGCATGGGACCCCTACACTTTCGAGATTATAATTGACGAGAAACCTCTCCAAGATTCAAATATCGTTGATATGGTTTCTTATCTAATTTCGCGAGCGAAACAGATGCCCGTCTTTCATTTCGAACGTGGCGCGCAGCTATTGGTCGGACAAGATCTGCCAACGAGCATCGTAATCTACGACCGCGTTAATGGAAGCGCGGTCAAAGCAGGATCGACCAGTCGACGTCCTCTCCGACCATTTCACCGAAGCTTTCCTCAGAGCAGAAAGAATCACCACCATCGCCGCACTCACCGTTGACCTTCGCTGTTGCTGCTGTTGGTGCCTGTGCTGATCCTGATCCACGGACATCTAAAAGAGTGGTCGAGAAGGCATGGAAGATATTTTAGACAAAAGATTACTTTAACGACAAGTTAATTTTTTCTACATTTCCTCTACGTCAAAGAAATAAGGTTTAGGGGCTCTTGGGGAGCTTTTCGTCGTTAATTGCCTACACCCCTGATGGAAAGCTGGTTGTTCATGGAAAGAGGATCGAGGAATCCAACATAATCGATCTACTACGCTACGAGCTCTACAATGGACGACCTTCCTGGAGGAGAGGTGCAGTTTCCGCCGTAATCAACAACTTCCTAGACGTGTCAGCTTTTCGCGCTCACTCTTACCGGCGGAGTAGGAGGATACGTCGTCAGAGAAGGAAAGCAAAGCGGTCTACTACAGAGCAGCCCATCCGGCATTATTCGGTGGCGTCAACAGACTCGCCAGCCATAGGGGACGAAGAACGACGGAAAGGCTTTTAGAGGGATCCGATGATTGCACCTTGTTTAAAGAAACCAAACGCCCTCGGCGATACTGAAAAATGTTGTTCCTAAAACTTCGAGACGTCTACCAGGCGGACATCGTGGAAATCCCAAGAAAATTTATATCATAATTTTGGAAAAAGATACATTTTGTTCGTGATCGATGCGTTCTCTCGATTTTTTTTTCTACCGTTCCGATTGCACGAAACATGGGCGAAGAGGTCGTGAGAGCGCTTAAAATCGTCTTTAGTAGGTTGAAGAAAAGTATAGGTTTATATGCAGGGACAACGGCCGCATATTTTACGGGAAGTTAGTCGGGTCATATCTTGATAAGGAGGGAGTTAAATCGTATTCTGTGTTTTCAAAGCAAAAGGCTTCCATAGTAGAACGCGTACAAGGAACCATTATGAGTCGGATCTATAAAGACTTTGAGCATGCTAGAACGAGGCGATTAAAAGAGTTCCTTCCTGAAATTGTAAAATTCTACAACTCCAGCTACCGCAGGACGCTAAGTGCTCAACCCACCGACGTCACCAAGGAGAATCAGACCGATATTGGGAGCAGCCAAGAAACCAAAATTTGGTATCGGTGACCATGTGCGCATATCTAAAGAACGACACACTCTTATAAAAAAAGTACAAACAGTCCTTCACAGATTAGGTATTCATCGTCGATAGAATCTGACTAGGTATTCCCACAACATATTACCTCGTCGAAATCGTGAGAGAGAAAAGAGAGAAGTACCGATAAGCGTCGCAGAGATCGAGCAGGTAATTGAAGAACTGGCACCAAAAAAAGCTCCAGGTCATGAAGAATTAAATGTGGCATTTTATAAAAAAAAATAAACACAATATTGCTGCGCGTCTGCACGACGTAATAATCGAGTTGAATGAGGCAGAAAAGTTACCACCTTTTTTTCTAAATATCTATACTGTCCATATTCCTAAAGTGGATGATGCACACAAATTAAGAAATCCTAAGCGACCCATTGCTTTTGGTAACGTCGACTATACAGTATTAATAAAAGTTCTCGCCCGACGACTACAGAAGGTTTTTTTGCGACATAGCCGTGGATCACCAGACCTGTAGTATACGAGGTAGATCTATTTCACAAACGTGCACATTGCGATAAGTGTAATAGAGTTGTGGGATGTTGAACAAGATCAGCTTGCCATCCTCCAGATTGATCTGGAGAAAGCATTTGACTGAGTGCAACATACCGTCCTGTATAATCTTGTAGATCATGTAAGAGTAGGAAAAGTAATAAGAAAATTGGTTCAAATTGCATATACGGGATGTAAAACACAGACTATAATTAACGGGAAACCAACATCGCGGATTTCAGTGGATTCGTCAGTTAAACAGGGTTGCCCGCTATCGCCTTTGTTGTTTAGTATTTATTTAGAGCCCTTATGACGACGAACTATAAGAAATAATACGAGTTTTATTAAACAAATTTAGAGGTCAAACTCCAGTCTAATGCCGGTGATGTCGCTATTTTTTGTAAAGAGAAGGGTAGCATCACAGAGGCAGTCTGTGAAGTGAAGGCCTACTGCGGGCTTACAGGTTCAGCCGTCAATTGGCAGAAGTGCAGCGGCTTATGGCATGGAACATGGGCCACGAAGCCCGACGTTTTCGAACACATGAATTTTACATCGACACCTCCAAAGTACTTAGGCGTTCCTTTGCATCATTATAAGAGATCGTACATATACTGGGTCATCAGTAGTGCAGAGAACGCGCGAGGCAGTTGGCAAATGGAATAGGATGAGATATGTCTATTTTTACGCGCGCTACCGTTTGTATACAATAATTTTTTAACCGCTAAATTTGTGCATGTGCTTCAAGCGTTGGCGTGCGCCAGAGAGAATATTGAGAAATGACATCGTGTTTTTGCCGCTTTCTTCTGGAGATCGGGACGGGAAAAAATGCGTCGCGACAATTCGTTTCGCCGCGTCAATAAGGGAGGGCTATCGTTATGTCACGTGTTCATTAGGCATACTGTATCCCTTTTTATGTTCCTTAGAGAACAAACCAACCCTTTTCATCGGACGGTAATTTAAATGAAACTTATGTAGACCCGAGCAAAGGCAACTTAGCAGTTTTCTCCGAAAAGTGGTCGAAGCCTGTCGTTTTTTGTCTGTGCGTTTTTCTCTTCAATACTTGTCGACTGCGACACGCAAGCGCTTAACTCGCGACTTTATTGAAAGTGTTTTTCCTGAACCTTTGTATCGTTCCATGTTCCACGCAGGCCCAGAGCGTAATGTGTTACCTATAGTTAAAAAGATGACCATTGCCCCTTCTATTAATTTTTTTTTCTTACACACCAAACACTCCTTGTCAAAACTTGGCTTGAGGGAAAAGAAATTTACGTACCGTGGGGCGTTGATTGTTTTTTGTGCAAAAAGTTTGAAACTATGTTTCATGAACATGTCTTTGTCGACTGCTAAGACGCTTTCCTTTTCTGGGACGTTTTCCAGCTAACTATTAAAAAAGACTTGCTTTTAACCCCATACGGCATCAGGTTTCTTCCCTCGGAGAAACGAGTTCAAATCCCTGTCGATCCAATCATGTTCCTAAGCCTGCATGCCATATGGAGAAGTAGAACGGCTGTGAGGCATGCCGACGTGGACGCCCGACCCGTACGTAAGTATTCAATAGAATCTGTTTGCAGACTAAAATCTGTATATGTCACTTTGCATTGTGCGCCTGATTGGGTGTAATTCTAGACGTACTTGAGACCTTGAAAGAGTTTTAAATTTTACGGCCCCACATAGGTGATCTTCATGATGTGAATTTAACAGTGTGATAATTTTGTTATATATATGTCCAAACCGGCAATAATAATAAAAGAAAAGGATCGGTAGCCGAGTGAGCTAGCGCACACTAGCTCGGAGCACGAGGAGCGAAAGCTCGCGCTGCAGAACCCAGGATCCTTGGTTCGATCCCCACCCCTGCCCGTTTCGATCTGGATGAGCACCGTACCGGCGTGCGGTCATGTATCACTACTGCGTGGTTTACGTTAAAGACTCCAGGCTAGCGGTTGTATTGCACTGGCTAAATTTCTCATCTACAGCTGGGAGACTCGTCGCCCGTTGTGGCAGACGAAGTTCTAGGCTGTATAAACATACACACAACCCAGCTTGAATAAACACTACAGATCTTTTAGTTGTTCTTTTTGCTTGAATTGATAACTTGAATTGACATATTATGTTGTACAGCATAGACCTAGCTGGGCCCCAATTTTGCTAACTTAAACATCCCTCAGTAATTAAAAAAATCCCATTAACTGATTAAATTACACTTTTATAACGAAAATAAAGCTACATAGTACCCGTTACGAGTAAAGAAACTGCGCTGGTTTCTATTATTTACTGGCGAAGAGAAAAATATCACGTCCGCTTACCCATAGAAATACACAGGAAGACTGGAAATGTAGGCCGGTTGCTGTCTGCTTCAATTTGCATCCGGAAGTCCCGTAGTGTATAGCGCCAGCTGAGCCTCTAGCGTTTATTCAACGAGGTAGAGGGGCTTAGAGCGATAAACCGGGGTTCCGGTCTGCACTTGAAAGTGACCCCCACAAGGCCGCTGCCATTGTAAGCAAATATGACCACTCGTCACGTGACCAAACCAAATATGTGACGTCACAGGAAAGATGGCAGCGCCCAGGCGACGGCTGGTCCCAGCTGGGCTGGAGCTTGTCGGATGTGTTGTGTATAGAGGGCGCTGAATTCATGTATTACCAATTGTATATAAGAGCATCACCATCGGCATAAAGATCAGTCAGAGTGCAGCTCCTGTCTCGTGTCAGTCATTGTTTTGCGGCGCCGCGTTCGCCCGCCCATACCACATTGACGCAGTCAACAAAAAAACAACCTCGGCAGCAGCCAAGATGACAGTCGTTCTGTCAACTAGTGCACAATGGGCGTTACGCATTAACGCAAGGATGAGTATGTTCGGGCTGCCATCGTTAGCCCTGTTTTTAGAGGCACCAAGTCCTAACGAGTCCGTTTTCGCGGTGTCCCCCGGGCAAGGCGGAAGGCCTATGAGTCATGGGTAGACGCAAAGCTAACTGTCTACGTCTGTACTCACTGTTCCATCCCGTTTGAACGGGGACGCCGAACCGCGGACGCCGACGTTCGAACGTGTTCAAAAAGTAAGAAGAGACAAGAGCTTTGCGCCTGCCTACGAATCACTTCACGAGGAGTTCGGTGTTGTGACACTCTCCCTCAAGCTCTATAGCCGTATAAAACAAAAGTGACACTCCCCCTTCCGACTGCGTCTCTTCACTTATAAATTACTATTTTTCTGTGGCTCTTTGCATATGTCCGTCTTGCCACCCTTGGTATGGAAGTTTTCGTCGAATACCAAAGTTTGAATATACACCGCATTCGTAAGTTGAGTTTTTTTTTTTTTCTTAAGACAATTAAATTTAAGAGTTTATCTTCTCACAAATTACACCGTACATCATCACCTTCACTTAAGAAGGAATTGTAGCGGGTGATGGTACATTACAGTAACATTTTATCTTAAAATGATGTCTGAAGCTGAGCCACTGATATGCGCTCGCGAACTGAGAAATATAGTCTTGATTAAAGCTTGAGCTCGAAGTGTGCATTAGGTCATAGAACAATAACGAAACGGCGAACGAACCGTGAGGGAACATGTCAAGCAACACCTTAGCTCAGCTGAAAAAAGGATCCAAAATATTTGGACAAAAAAAAAGAAAAAAAAGGAACCCTTTGCAACTTTCGCTCTGGAAACAAGCAAAAAAAAAAAGTCATGTTTTTTATAGGTAGGCTCAGTTACATGAATTATTCTCATCTTCATACGGGTAAAGGCAAGCCAAGTGCTGTACATCAAAGTCAAGCAAGTTCTTCGGCAACGACGAGCACGAAGCACCGTTAAAAAACATACAATTGCCAAAAGAGTACTTTTTTCTGTGAGTTGGCTTGAGAGAGCGAAAAAGTCAGAGACAGACAGAGAGAAAGAGAGAGAAAGAGACAAAGAGAGAAAGGGGAGAGAGTGTTTTATATATATACCTATATATATATATATGTGAGTAAATGCAAATTCAATGGAATTGCCGACTAGGATTTTTTTTTCTTCTTTTTTTGCACAGACTGTTTCGTCAGATCTGTTCGTATTCACGTGGCATTGCTAGGACGCCACACGCTAAGTATGTTTCGCGTATATTTACCGTTCCCTGTTGATACGGAGCCCTTCGCTGATACATAAGTAACTGCGGCAGCCGCCGCGTTTACGAAGAAACCAGGAATAGTGATCCTGAAGTGCCCACGCAAATATCACTTTAATCGTTTTCATTTTTTATGGGACAACCTCTATAGCGTAAACAGGCAGCGTTGGATGCAGGACGCGGGTGGGGGTGAGGCCTTTTTATTTATTTTTTATTCATGATACAATATCCATGCCAAAGCACGATCGTCAAAATGTGTTTATCGGAAGGCACTTTGCCGGTAGCAATGGGATGTGCAAGATTCGTTCACTCCTAAGCTGACAGTGCGGTGGAAGCAACGTGCTCGTTGCACCAATCATAAGTCTATCTTTCGCCGCCCCCCCCCCCCCCCCCCCCCCCTCCATCGTGCTCCCGTCCATTTCCGCGCACAGAGAGCGGCGTCAGGAGACGAAAAAGAGGCGGTTCATTGGTGCGGCGACTCCCACCGCACTGTCAGTATATGGATAGACGGAATTCGTTCCGCCGCAGATGGCTGCAGCTGAAAGGAATGTTGAAACACTCTTTTTCAGATCAGTTTAAATGAACGTATACCTTATATTTCCAGCCTATAAACAGTGCTATTTTTTTTGTTCAACGGGTAAACACGTGTGCAAACTGGAAGCCAGAACGAACCGAAAGTTCACTTGAGGAAATGATGAAAAGAGCACGCGAGGCTACAGGCTGGAACCTAATCATCTTGGTCTGGTTGGGTGAAACTATAGTAATAAAAAAGAAATACTCCAGCCAAAGCCTCGCAAAAGTGCCTCAACATTTCGAAGCCCACTTGGTTTCGTCTTCAGGGGTGACTGAATCGTACGGCGGCAGCAGCAGCTATCGTCTTCGTTCGCAAAGTCGTCGGGCCTTTGTTATAAGTTATCTTAACTTATCAGGGCGCAGACCCTGGGTGTACACCGATGTCAAAGTACCCAGGGATATGTTTAAATTATATGGAGTGTGTTTGATGTGCCACGACTCAAGGAAAAGTCGTTTTCCCGCTCGTTGTTGATAACGCGTGCATTCGCGAAGTCGATCCGACGCTCGAGGACTTCGCAGTGCTCGGCGACGGCGCTGCACTCGCTCTCAAATTTTCCCACGCCGTTCTCGTGTTGGCGGATACGTTTTGAGAACAGGGAGTTTTAGGAAATCATGTTCAAAGGCCCGTTACCGCTATGGGCGCACGCTTCAGAGCCTGCAACGAAGCGGCACCGCGACCTCTCGCTACTATAATAACGTGCCCTAAAAATACCATCTACAAAAAACTCTCTAGTATCTTCGTTTCGCCAATGGAGGTTGCGGGGCACGTTGCGCACAGATAGGGTGCCTGCATGTCTGTCTGTCTCAGAGTGAAAACTTCCTTTGTTGCACTGAAGGGGCCAGCGCGTAAAGGCCCGTTCACACTTTTGCGACCTCTTAGAAGTGGGTGCCTAGAAACCTCTTACAAGAGGACACACTGGCGCCATCTATTGGGCACAAGTGTAAACTTCGCGGTCCGGCGTATTTTCTATTTCTCTCGCGTATTATGCTTTCTTTCTTGGCTCGAAAAACGTTTGTCAACGTTATAAACGAGCCTTTCTTATAGACCGACACGCTGTTTCCAAACAAGCCCTTGTTTGCCCACACCAGGTGTGAGCACTGCGCGTGCGCAGAAACCGAATCCGCGTGAAGTAAAGCGTCTGCGCATGCGCAGTGCCGTCGGCAGTGCCACCGCAGCGGCGTGACGTCAGGGCCGCGTGTTGGTCTATAGGTATTACGCACATTTGACCTCGGAAATTCCGCAAAACCTCCGTTCTTGTGAAATGCAGTTCCAGGGTCACCGCATAGAGGGCGCCAGAATGCCAGTGTGTTCCATTGTCCTAAAAAAATTGTAAGAGGTTTCAACAGGTCTCGTCTCTCTCGATCGTACTCGGTTGCAAGTGTGTGAACGAGCCTTAAAGCGCTCGCACACTCAGTGCCTGAGTTATGTGGTAAAGTGGCGTCTAAGCATTAGCCAAGGCTAGGCGCTCGAACTGAATTACACCAGATTACACGCACTTCAAACGCACCCACTCGAACAAAAGCGTGTGCGCGTATGAAGGCACTCTACGCACGGATAAAACCCCTTGACGGGTTTGTTTTACACGTACTGTAAATGCGCCAATCCGCCTTTTCAGAACTTCAGTGCCATCTAGTGGCTGGAATATCAGTCTAACTTTTCGTATGCTATTGGCGATTCGTATGTAAACGATAAAAGTAATAAAAGTGACGGAATGTATAGCCATACAGTTCTTTATATACACCTTTCAGTTTCGACAGGGACAAAAATCGCGTTTATATCGAGCAACAACATAGCGGACTAGCGTGTTGACCGTCCAGGTTCTCCATCGAGGCCCGCCCGCAACGTTTTTCTTCATTAGCCACCAAGAGGCCCCCATTAGCGTGAGCATATACCATACACTTGGATGATGATAGTTGTCGAAGTTGCTAGACTGAATTTCGGAAAGGGTCTTCTTGTGAGGTTCGTGCCTCGTGCGGCCCTTGGAAGAAAATGGCGGCAATGCACTGAAATAAGCGGCCCTCAAAAGTGGGGGGGGGCACCCGCTTGTGGCGCGTCTTTTACGCGTTCGCAGAACAATGATTGGCGGCGCTTGTAAGAAAGGCTAAGCATGAATTTCATCACGGGGCTTTACTCAAGGAATCTTGTAGATCACGCCCTGCGCCTTTTGTTTTGGGCCATGGGAAAGCTACAAGCTAAGAGACAAAAGCACGACAAATAATAAATCCCAGAGGGTAAAGGAATCCAGGGGGCATACTGGTGTAGAAAATTGAAAGTTGATAACTTCGCCAGTCCCGCCTTGCCCCCCCCCCCCCCCCCCCCCTCTTTTTATTTTGCACACACACAAAACTAAAAAAAAAAGTGCCCGACGCAGAGATCAAAATTTGTTTTCGCAACTCGATGTTCGAAGGAATTGAACAGACAAAAAGGGGCTATATTGCTTTCTAAATGAACTCGGATGTTCTTTCGACATATGGCAGTGAGGAAGATTAGGTGAGTTCAAAAACATTTTAGCCCCAGCGTTCGCGAGGCTCACAAGAATGAAATGCTGTTGCAAGGGAGAGGGAGGTTATGTGTTTTTTAATAATATCATACGGATTAAAAAAAGAAAAGGAAATACAACGCGGACCAAACAGATCAGGTTGAGAGGACGCGGAAGCTTTCAATTGAATGATTCAATAAAAAAGAACGCCGACATAAAAACAGAGACATGACATACCTGTCCTATCCATGCACTTATTTTAGAGTTTAGTGTCCCTTTAAGTGCCGTGCACGCAGCAGGATACTCTTTAGATGAGGACACACAGCACGGTGAACGCTGCGACGCGATCGACCAGATAAAGTTCTATCGGTGCGTGCCCCAGTATCTATGCCGACAGCGTCTCCTCCGGATAAATGGCGCAAATACAAAACAACAACAGTAAACAAATAAACGAAAACAATTGTCTCGTTGCCATGGCACCTTGATCCACGCGTATGCCGCTCGGAGCGTCAACTCTGACCTCGTCGCACGCTGGCTTGAAGACCTCGCCAGAGGTCTCTCAGTTTCAACACGTTCGCAAAACTGTTCTTGCCGCCGTTGAGGCACGAAACCAGGGTCAACGACCCAGCTTTATCTTAACAACTGGCGCAGAGTGAGGGCAAAGTTCTACACGACGCGGCACACACAGAAAACGACTTAATAACAATCACGTGTCCCATATCGAAAGGCAAGAAAAAACCGGGCCCACGACAGGTTACCACAAGCCCCTTATCGAAGAGTCATCTGGCGGCGCCGCTTGCAAACAAGGGGAAGAGAGTGCTTTATCGGGCAGGCTTGACGTGCGTGGTGTCCACACCTATATTCATCTTAAAACGCAATGCAGTGTGGACGATTGTTGAATTTTTTTTTCGATAATCCGCCCGCAAACGTTTGGGGGCGGAAACGTAAAACTTTTACTCAACAGCCCCTTTGCATGCGCACGTAAAGACCTGCGTATGTGTCGGCGTGTGAGCTGCACTCGTACGTAAGTATGTCAAGAAATACGCCCTATACATAAACAGGAACACGATAGAAATCTAGAAAAAGAACAAAAAAAAAAACCTTCTTGTCTTTGACTCCGTGTAGCAAGCGAAGCAGCAAGTGGCGCAATCGTTGGAGCACATGAAGTGGATGACGAACCCCCCAGAGTACGTCATTGGTAGGACGCGCTCCATAGATCGTGATGATTGCTTCGCGGGAAAATGAACGAGCAGATATTTTTGTTTTTTATTGAGTATAGATGTTATGCACACGGGCCAGATTACAGCCGCCCCTGCTGACCTTCTTCTGTCTTACCGAGATACCGAGCCACTGAAGCATGTGTTGGCGAGCCTTCACGAAGTCCAATGCTGGGGAGAAGGACACTCTATAATTAAAGATGGCAATAACTAGATCTGCTATGGCAATAGTGATGAGAAGTAAACGAAATAAGAGAAAGCAAAAAACAGAAGGTCGGTTCTGGTCGATTATACAGCACCCATGTGCGTTCGAAACTAGAATTTGCTTCTATCGTGTGGAACTCCATCTCTATAATAGCGAGTGAAAGTATGGAACATGTAGAAAGGCGATTCGGGTGCATCATTTTCGGCAGATATTTTAGAAGAAAGTGTTTTTATGAATAAAATTCGATTTTAGCAAAATTAACATTGGGCACCTTATGTAAAAGAAGGTTTGTTCGGGATGTTCAGATTTACATAGACTAATTCATAATACAATAGACAGCCCGGCTCTCCTCACCTCTGTTTATTTTCACCATTCCACTTAAAACAAGCTCTAGAAATCCAAGAGTATTTTACCCAGACCACTTTTGAAACGCATCACCGTTTTCGCGTATTCAACATGTTTTAAACACGCAATTCACTGACGTCAATATTTTTAGTATATACCTGTGTTTTGGAGAACGATAATATTGACGCATGTTTTTAATTGCCATACAGATAGGCTTGTGTGCTTGTATGTTTTTACACAACTCTCTATTTTGTGTGTATTTCAAGTGTGTGTGCTTAACCCAGTAGGCGTTCGAGCTGTTGGTTAGCACAAGGAAAAAATAAACATTGATTGATTGATTGATTGACTTATGGCGGCGCCCATGCACAGCTTCTGCAAAGCGTCTATAGACCAACACGCGGCCCTGATGTCACGCAGCTGTGGCGGCGCTGTCGACGGCACTGCGCATGCGCAGACGATTCAACTCCTACTGAATTCGGTTTCTGCGCACGCGCAGTGCCCACAACTTGTGTGGGCAAACGCGGCCTTGTTTGTAAATAGCGTGTCGGTCTATAGCGATGGTATTGCCGGCTTTTGTAAGGCTGTCGGGCACGCGTATACGGCCTGCAAGTTGGTCTGCCCCATTGCACACCTCGTGCACTGTTTACCCCCAAACGCGTTCACGTGCTTTTATTTTCCCTCGACGTCAACCAATGCCTTTGCTTGCTTGACTGCCTTGTCATCGCGCGTTCCCTACGCGCTCCCTATGTATCCCTTTGATTGGCATGCTCCTCCTTGCGTTCCGGTGCGCGAAAGAAGCATTTTGGAGCACGCGAGGGGCCATATTCGCGGCTCCAGCGACCTATAGGGGGCGCCACCACCAAACAAACATGGCGCCTGGGTCCAGGTCACGTCTGCTCGGCCGGGCCGCCTGAATGGGTGGCGCATTCAATTTAACAAATTTTCTTTTGTTTAATACCCAATTTTATAGGCATGTGAACTGAGACGGTTAAGTGTAGCTGGTGCACATAAACTTGCCGAACATAGTTTTGTTTTGCCGGTGTTTTTTTTGTTCTTTTCATGTCAAACTTTCGTTTCGGAGATTTGGTTCAAAATCGAAACTATGGGCTCCGGAGAAACGGTAATAAACTCTAATTAGTTTTGATCATCTAAGGAAAGCGGCGATGGCTACAGAATTGTTCCACCGAGAGTAATTTTTATAACTAACTCGCATGCCTCGACCACGCGACTTACATGCCCGAGAAATCGAGCTTTTGTGCTTATCCGTGTTTAAGAAACAGCTCCAGTCGTCTGCTCGGTCAACAACACAGGCTGCAGAAAAATTACGAAAATTAAGCACGCGCTTCTTGAACCAAGGACCATGTTAACCCGCCCGTGCCCCACTAAGCAACTGATACTCGTATTTCAATTCATGTTTTAGTAGCAATCGAGAAGTCATTTTGACGAGCGGGTTATGTATTTTATTACGTACTATGATCCCACTAAAGCGATATTAGTATATTCTTCGGGCTGAAATATGAACTTAGTTGACTAACTATCAGGTGACCTGCTGAATATTTGACAGACAGAGAGATACTATGCTTAAACTTAGCCAAATGGTTCTAGCCGGTAGCACGGAGACGAATGCGGACAAACTGAGGAGAGTCTTCATCGGAGATTTGCTCAGAACCTCTCTGCATTGAACTTGACTTCGAATCCTGAACGGATAAAATGAGTATTTTTTTTTTTTTTTGTGGCCGGTCGACCTGAGCAACGTAGACGTATATTGCTGTGGCTTCGACGGAGGTATAATATAAATATTGGAGGCGCGATAGATCCTAATGCCGTGGCAGCTTCTAGCTTTGCGAAACGCGTCCCCCACCTTTTGAAAGCAGATAATTTCCCTCATTAATCATAGGCAGCGAGCAGGTTTTCCTAAATAAAGTAATTGCGAAATTCGCCCTACTCCTTCAGTGTGGTCCAGAGGCTTTTTCGGCGAAAAGCAGTCAAAATGAATAGCCAACGCCCCGGCCGGCGTGGGTGGCTTAAACTTGAAGCTAATCGAGCACAACCAAACTTAAGAAAAGCAGCTATCGAACCTTCCCATTCAATTGACTGCAACATTGGTGTTCCCCTCCAGTGAAACACCTCGCCTGTCGTCCTTAGTCCACTGTTCTACATCCTAATAAAGAAACCACTTATCAATTACCAAGTAGTCGTCACTTTGGATGTGATTCAAGCCAAACAAGAAATCAAAACGTTTTTCTGTGATTCCTTCCCACCCAAGAAATTGAAAGCACGCGACCGTGTGTTGCGGAGTAAACAGGTTTTCAAACACGTGATGGAAGGAAAAAACTACTGAGGCTTCACCACACTAATAAACACACAAGAAACCTTAAAAAAAAATCGGATTTTCGTTAATTTACATTGTTCGCCACCGCTCCGACAACACGTGTCCGCGAAAGCCACCAGAGACGCGGAGAGGCGCGGAGCGACCTGGACCGGCTGGTTCCCGGTTTTCCCCCGGCGTCCGTTTTGCTGGAGTCGCAAATAGTAGTTTCCTAGCGAAGTAAACTCATGGAGCTAATCCAAAACCCTTAATGGGTTTTCATCTTTTTTTTTTTTTTCTTTTTTTTGCACGTTACAAGTGTGCTGAAATGAGAAAAAAGCGCAAAAAGACGCCGGACTAGAGGAGGACACAGACAGACCAGGCGCTGACTGACAGCTGCATATCTTTAGTAGGAAAAAACATAAAAGCGGCGAAACTACCGAATAATCTTTCACGGGTGTAGGAAAAAAATGTCCCCTGAAAAAAAGACCCCGGACAAAATGTCCCCGGAAAAAAAGGCCCCAGGTGGGAAGTAGGAAAAAATGTCCCCAAAGGATTCTGCATCTCTGGGTTTCCCTGATCCTCATGGGCTTTGGGCGGTCCGGTCATATGTACTTCGGAAAGAAGGCACCCTGTGACAAGTAGGAAAAAAAAAACGGCCCGAACAAAAAGAAAATATATGATTCCCCGAGGTACACATCGCGACACTTTTAGCGCGAACACGACATCGGCGCATTTTCACATTTTACTTAGAAACAGTATTAGTGGGAACTAGATTTTACAATCTGCATTATATCCCCAAATGAGCACTTTCAGTACCTATGTGAACTTTAATGACAACGTTTTTTTTTGTAAAAAAAAAAAAAAAAAAAAACAACTAGCAATCGCTTGTTTGTACATGCTAACACTGTCGCGCTATATACCTATTCGGAAATAATACACAAGTACCTCTCCAATTTCCTCAAACACAATAATTTGGTTTTGGCTAGAAGTGCTATAAATATTTATTTCACAATAAAAACAAAACCATTTTTTTTTTGCAAAAACAATTGTTCGGTTTTTAGAATACCCCACAATAGATTACTTCGGTTGCTTTGTGTGACTTCCAGTCTCCCTTTCTACCTCTAGGTGGGTCAGGTCATTTGTGACCGGATAATGGCAGGACCGCCCGAAGGCGATGAAAATCGGGGAAAATCCAGCGATCAAGAACCGTTTGGGGAATTTTTTCCTACTTTCCACCTGGGGCCTTTTTTCCGAGGGCATTTTCAAGGGACTTGTTTTCCGGGGAGATTTTTTCCGGGACGTTTTTTTTCCGGCGATGTTTCTTCCGGAACCCCTCTTTCACACCGATGTCAACATACATTATAATCGGTGACAGGTTTAGAAAAAAGTGGAGGCTTCTCCCATTTCTTTCCCCTTTAGTAGAGCGAACGCTGGAGCGGAGGTCGCCTTTTCTCCAGCGTTCGCTCTGCTAAAGTGGAGATAATTGGAAGGAGCTTCCAGTTCACTCTTAAACTGGCACCGACTATAGGCTCTCATTGGCTAAGATACTTTATCTCTTTCTGATACACTTCTCCGCCATATGAAGTTAAATTTGAAGTCGGTCAGTCCGTCTTCCGTTTGGACATCCACCAGGCAAAGATCACGGCTTTTCTCAGGGCCTCCGCTGCTTTTCTTTGACGTCGCTGTTCGTCAGACTTGACGTTACACGCCACCTGTCAATGGTGCGACTGTTGCCTGTCCGCCTGTTCTACCGCGCCTCGTATCTTCCCCTTTCCCGTTGAGCGATTGATTGACAGCCAACAGAGCGTGTGGATGGCAGACTTGTGCCTATCCCAAATACTCGACTCAAGATAATATATTTAAAATACTTTTTGAAGGAACTTGGTATCTTGCAAATACTTTTGATCGAGAGTATTTAATAATCTTTTTTAATTACATTTCTGAGTATCTTGTACTCATTACAAAAAAACAAACAATTATTTTGCTTTTTGTATATTTGATTCCGCTAGGGCAAAACGTCGAGGTTTTCTTTCGTTTATTTTCTTTTTGTGGTCGCTCCGTCACTTATTGCTCTCGCGAACAGTGTCTATAAGCGAACATTGATACGCACAGAACCGGTAAAAAAACGAAATACGAGCTGGATGACCTCCCAAAATGCCAACAGAGCGTCCCCCAACGTTGAGTGCCTAGGCGCGACCACTGCCGTGGCTAATATGTGGGGTCTCTTTGTTATCCATTCACTCATATCCGTATCCCAAGTTCGTTTATAGTGAACTCCTCATATAGGGAACGTGGATTGTAGTTATTCAGCGATGTCACTATTGGCGAGGCACTCTGACCCGTTTTTTTCCCCACACCTCGTTGTTTACCCAACACAAGGCCTGTGCGCATGCCCACAGGCCCTGTGGGAATGTTATTGTCGGGGCACAGTGTAATGTAAAAATACTAATAACAAACGAAGTGACGTTAAGTGCCGGATCTCTCCCGAAAACAGTAGTAAGAGGATGCGAGCTTGAGGGCTTTTGAGCTGAGCTGGGCACCGTGCATGCCGCATTGTTCATGCAGGCTGGAGTGGTAAAAAAAGAGACCCTCCTCCCCCTCAACGGAGAACACGAACTCCAGCCGAACGCTGACGCCACGTTTGGTCATGTCAGCCGAGTGCTGAGTCATTGTATTCGTTGTCCCCCTCCGTGTAGTCCTAAAGTTAACCGCTTCGGGCACTACGGTCTGATCTCCCTAATAGCTAAAGCCATCTCTTTCTTGTTGTCCCAGAAATGTTTTGTAACCTGTATCAGTGATATTAGCCAATTGTAGTAGACCGTTTTACGCCTCCGCTGAAGGTATCCGTGAAGAAAACACCGCAGCTGCGTCGCGCCGCCAGCCTAGTCTGCATTGTTCAAAATCTTGTGGCAGATTACGCAGTGCTATCAGGGTGCTTAGCGGGCTGCGGAAACGGTCTAGTACAATTCCGCATTGCACCGCGCGTGGCCGAGCGAGCGCATGGCCTAGATAAAGAAAAAAAAAAAAAAAGCGAGCGCATGGCCTAATGGTTACTGCGCTTGGCTCTCGCGCGGCGGCTCCGGGTTCGATTCCAGGAAGTGGTCTCCTCCTCTATTTGTTCTTTCAACTTGACATACCCGTAAGTTCGAGAAACTTGCCGTCTGCTCGAGTTACGAATGTTATACGCGCCGAACGTTCTACGCCGAATCTTCCAGAAGCCCACGCGGGTACGAAATGTGCTCCCAGTGGCGGTCCGGAGTCAGTCTTTCCCCAGCTCTCGATCCTGCTGTTTCGCCGACGTCTACGCCTGCGACACTAGCATTTCTCGATTGTTTAGAGCACAAGTTTGCCCCATTGAACGTTTAGTTTCTTCAGTTATTCGCCGCCTCATCATTTGTCATTCGTGACAATATCCTGCTCCTCATAGTTGGACTGCATAAAATAGCCCTGCGATACTTTTTTTCGTTTTGTGTTGTTGCGTGCTAATAAACAATTCTGGTAAACCAGATTTCCGCAGCTGTATAACTGTGTTTGTCACTCCCGTACATACAAATCACGCAATGCGGAAGTATCTTCAAAAGTAATTGAATTACATTTCTAAGTATTTGTACTCTACTCAAGATACTTTACAGTGAATGTAACTTGAGTAGTATTTTAAATACTTTATGAAGCAGGTATTTAGTAACTTAATTTAAATACTTTTATCGAGTGATTTGTCCAACACTGGTGGGTGGCCGTCCGGAACCACGTGATGATCATGCTGTGCGCCTCCGTGAAAGGCACAAGCGGTCTTTGGTAAAAAAACATTCCTCCCGGCAAAAAAAAAAAAAAAAAGGGACGAAGCGGTTTGCCGTACTTATACGGCGGAGAAGTGTCGCTTCACATGTGATTGACGTTTTCACATTCGTGCTTCGTTTGCAGCTTGCCAAGCTACTCCTTTAATAGGTGGCCTCGCTTCGCACAAAGCTGGGGTGACCCGGTGACTGGCGGACGTTTGTCGACGCAACGCAGGCGAAGGCGTTCAAGTGAAACTCTGTATACGGAGGACCTTATTTTTCGTTGACATCGTGCATTGCCAATTGCATTGTGAGCGGCGCTATCGCATTAGGAAGAAAAATTGCTGCGGGTCGCTGTTACGTACCAAATGAGACAGAACAGCGTGACAGGCTTAAGGCGGATGCCATCAGCTTTAGCACGGCTTAACGCGGATGCCATCAGCACGACACAAGTATGTTCCTGCCGAAAGAGGCTCGGCGTAAAAACGACGGTGTCTCGGGCTCTCTCAGGGGCGTTTACCGATGTCCTCGTTCCCGCATATTGATTCGCGCACAACACTACAGTCCACCGCAGGCGCAGAAAGGTCTAGTTGAATGAAGGACAGGATGGATGTGCACGAAGGATCAGGGCGTGCTGGACTACTGCTTGACGAGGTCTGACAGAAGCTTTTTGACGTAGATCCGGAGAGTACCGGAAACGGAAGCCTAGAACAGTTTCTGCACATCCCTTCACGTGTAGAACCAAGAATCGCGCGACAAAACGTTGTTTGTTTGTTGTTTGTTGTTTAGTGTTGTTACACACGGGAAGAGGGGATGCCTGCACGTAATGTTAGCCTCCTTGGGCAGGGGCAAGACTCGCACAGGCGGGGAAAGAGGGTGAGAAAAGAAGAGAAGAGGGGTTGGGGGGTGATTTGGTCACCAATCTCTGGATGAGTAGGGTCGAATCAGGAGGCTATTTTCTTGAGGGAGATGGGACACTGCAGAACTGTCTTCTGGTATGGAGATCACAAATTAGTCGATGTCAGGTGAGACGAGAAGGCGTGGCTGGTCTAGGTGGCGGGCCGGTGGGCTAGAGGCGCGTTGCAAGTCCAGTGGCTTTGAGGTACTCAAGAAGAGATTTATAAACAAGTTCTCTTCTTCGTCGACCTCCGGTAGGAAAAAGGATTTCGTTCTTTTGAGTCACAGTTGTGCTGGCACTTAGGATGGTGGTAAAAAAGGACCGTCGAGCTTGATCGTAGTGAGAACAATTTAGGAGGACGTGGTCAAGGTCCTCTGGGACATTGCATTTGGCACAGTCGGGTGTACTAGACCTGGAGATCTTGTAAAGTGTCGTTGATGTGTAGGCGCAGTTTGCACGAAGGCGATGGAGTAGCGTGGAATCTGATCTGGTTAGTTTTGACTCGGGGAGCGATGGAGGAGGATTCCCGCTTGCAACTTTTGTATGGGGGTGACGCATTGTGGTAATTAATTTGCACAGTCTGCGTGCTTCGCAATAACGTGGGATGAAAAGACTGGGTTCTTCTTCCTTGTGTGCCTTTGAAGCAAGGGCATCGGCGCGTTCGTTGCCGGGGATACCCATATGTGACGGAATCCATTGAAAAGCCAACTGCCACCCTCGCATGCAAAGTTTTCGGGCCTTGTCGGCCACACAGTGGGCCAGAAAAGGAGCTTGGTCTGAAGCTTCCAAATTGGATAACGCACTTTGAGAGTGGGAGATAATAAGTCTTGCAAGGATTGAGGTTGTGAAGCGCATCTAATGCCGCTGCTAGTGCAGCCAGCTCCGCTGTCGTTGACGTGTTTGCGAAGTTGAGGCGGTGTGATGCTTCGATTCCGGCATCGGGAATGACGAATGCCACTGTAGATGTTGTAGTTGTGGGATTCGTTGACCCGTCAGTAAAAACTTGGAGCCAACCATTGTACGTGCTTGTCAGTTGGTCAGCTGCAAGCGACCTTCCGACAGTGGCCGAGATAGAATTCTTCTTCGGGAAATAAGAAAGCGTTTCTTCTACAATGTACGGCGGTTGGGTTATGAAAGGTGCCGGAGGAAAGTAATGGCTATTAGGACGTCCAATTTGTAAATTAAATTCTTGTACACATCGACCTATCTGCGAATCAAAACGCTCTTCAATGTTGGACAGCAGTGATGTCGCAGATCGTGCTCCATACACACGAGTGATATGATTCATTGCTCTTATTCTTATGTGCATAGCTACTGTTTGATCTTTGGCCTCTAAGAGTGTCGCCGTATTGCCCGCGAAGCGTGGCAGTTCAAGGCACTGACGGAGGGCAACACGGTGAAAACTTTCGAGTGTGGTCATTTGATGAGCCCTGATTGTGATGAGAGGTAGGCTGTATAACATTGTTGAGAGGATAAGGCCGCGATAGAGAATCAGAAGCCCCCGAGGAGGCAGTCCAGATTTCTGGCGATGGAAGTGACGGAGTACAGTTAATAATTTAGTGCACAGCGTTACAAGTCGTTTTATCTCGGGTCTCCATGTAACGTGGTCATCTATTTCCATCCCCAAGTATCGGTACGTTGAGACTCTCTGGATCGGTATTCCTTTGATGGCTGGCGTATTTGCAACTTTGCGGTTTGGATGTCGACCAGGGCGGTAACAGAGGAAGGCTGTTTTGCTTGTAGATAAAGTAAGTCCTAGTTCTTCTAGAGTAGAAGTCGTGCTGTCAAGAACTTTCTGAAGCCTTTTGCCGATTGTCCTTGACAGTCTGGATGGACCGACACACCAAATTGCCACATCATCGGCGTATATCGTCATGTGAACTGTTGTACTGGACGTTTCTGTGGAGTTTATGCATAGCGGAAGTTCTGCCATGGTAAGGTTAAACAGAAACGGGCTCAGTACACTTCCTTGGGGAACACCTTGGGTCACCGACCGACGAGTGCTAAGACATTCGGCAGCTCTTACTGTTAGGCTGCGGCCAGTGAGGAACGCGGCGATATAGTCATATGTTCTTCCACCAATTCCGTACCGTGTAAGTTGACGCAGAATAGTATGGTGTGGCAGAGCATCGAAAGCTTTGCATATGTCCAAAATATGCAGTAGACTGTTTAGTGAGTTGAACGTGCATTTTCAAGGCTCGAAACGAGATCAGCAATGGCGTCAAAGGTGCACCTCCTTCGTCGGAATCCGCAGAGTTGATCTGGCAGTGCTCCTTTGGATTCAAGCAGCCACGTAAGTCTTGAAAGTACTAGTCTTTCCATTAATTTCCCGACACAACTGGTCAGAGAAATTGGCCGGTAGGAGTCAATCCGATCACCGGGTTTTCCTTGCTTTCTGATAGGAACCACTACAGAGGTGAGCCATGCTGCAGGGATTTTTGCCGTTCTCTATATGTTGTTGATAGACTCCAGTAAGGCCTCTCTATGCGGGAAAGAAAGATTTCTCAGTGCTTGAAACGTTACGCCGTCCGGTCCCGGAGCGGTTTGACGGCGCGAGCGTCGGAGGGCAACATCAAGTTCAGTGATGGTGAAGTCAGCGTCCATTTCTGAGCAAGGATTTGTTTTCAATGGAACTGGAGGCTTGTCCCTGTATCCCTGTGGTGGCGGAATTGGGGCAGCGAACGCATCAGCAAGAAGCTCCGCGGTTTCTTGAGTAGTGCGGCCTAGGGCTAGCGCTAATCGTGCAACGGGATGCTCAGGTTGCTTTTTATCTTTCAAGACTCTGACGATCCTCCATGCTCTCGAAATACCCGATGGGGAACCAAACGACTCACATAGTTGGTTCCACTGTAGGCGTTGGAGGCGCTTAGTATATCGGCGAAATTTGGCATCGATCTTGCGATGTTCATTCCAATCATCCAGATCATCTGTTTTTCGAGCTCGTCGCTGCGCGCCGCGTCGAGCAGCCCTTAGGTTTAGGTACATGAGGTCGGAAACAGGCCGGGTGTATGGTACTCTAATGGTCTTTGTTGACAGCTGAATGGCTCGTGCAATCAAGGCTGTTGTGTCTTCTGTCGTGCTGCCAGCTAGAGCAAAGTCCATGTGAGATCGGAATACATCCCAGTTGGTAACTCGAACCTCTCTGTAAGTTTTGTTTGACTTTTTGGCAAACTTGCTGGTAATCATGATCGGTATATGATCACGGCCCCAGGAATCGGCTAGCACATTCCAATCTGCCAATATATCCGGGGACAGGAACGTCAGGTCTAATACACTGCGGCCAACTCCAGGTCTGATGAACGTTTCCGCACCGTCATTAAGGGCCTCTAAATGAAGTGAAGATGTCATACTATCAAGATCAAATCCTCTTCTTGTGTTTTTGCGGTCACCCCATGTCTTGTTTTGGGCGTTGAAATCTCCACAGAGTATAAGATGGCCTCTGCTTCTCTGCTTTACATCGGAAAGCTCTCCGACATCCCATTTGCAATTTGGAGGGACATACACTGAAACGACTGTGAAGTCCACGTTTTTGTATCTAACAGATACAGCAGCATATTCAGCACTACTCTTCGAAACTGAAGATAGGTCTACTGGCGATTGAGGAAGGCCGGCGCGAACAAAGACTACAGATCGTGGCTTGCAGTCCTTCCTTTTTGTAGAACTGTAATAGGCTACGTAGGGCGACAGGCGGCAGTTGGATGGATCGTTGTTAGGTTCCTGAATCGCCAGTATATCAATCCTAGTGGAGAGTAGATATCTCTGAAGATCTGGAAGGCGGGGGTTTAGGCTGCAAGCGTTCCACTGTAGTATTCTTGGAATTTCGGGTTTATCGTTTGTACGTTTCTTGAAGTGGTGATTTTGAGCCGAGGCCATCCGCTCCCAGCGGTGGAAGGGTCCTACTTTCAAAAAGGATTCCATTGCAAGCAGGGCTTGCACTTCCGGTAGGTTGTCTGAATCAGAGATCGCTTTGATGATGGCCCTTAGCGCAGGAAAAAGCATTGGAATAAGGACGCTACCAAGGTCACCAGCCTGCTCTTGTCGTTTGCGCCTTGGAGCTGATGATACCGACATAGATTGTCGGATGGTCGTCTGAGCGGTAGGGGCTGATTTCAGTAATTGCATAGTTGATGGAATTTCTCTGGGTGTCTCAGGTGCGTCTTCATGTGGCCGACGTTCTCTGTGTTTTTCTTTCAGTCCATTCGTCGTCTTCTTCAATGCGTCACTGTAAGTTGGCTTTTGGGCTCGCTTATCCGGTGGAACCGGGACAGGCAAGGGGACGCGCACAACTTCAGGGTTTAAGGTGGCCGCAAACCCACGATTTTCCTTGCCATTTAAGACGTCTTGTCTTCGAATAACCGAGGCAGCCTTTCTGCGTGACACCCAGAGAATGTAGCGGCATGCTGGTTACCGCAGTTTGCGCACTTGGAATCTTGCTGATTGGTGCAAGTCTTGTGATGGTGCGGACCTGCGCACACTTTACAGCGCCGTGGTCCACGGCAGTATTGCGCAATGTGTCCGTACCTTTGGCAATGATAGCACTGCAAGGGAGGACCAAAATACTCGTCAACAGTGTGACTTGTGAAGCCTAAGAGAACGCGTGTAGGCATTGGTTGGTCTGGGCGGAAGTGGAGGAGCACGCTTTCAGTCTTGCGGTGTTCCACGTTGCCGTCCTCTTGTCTTCTATACGAAATTTGCCGTTGAACAGAAATAACTCCAAGATTTTTAAAATAGGCTAGTAGTTCTCCGTCGGTATACTCGATCGGTACTCCTTTGATCTTTCCCAGATTCCGTGAGTAGGAGTGGGGTACACTTGTCGCCACTTCAATAGGGCAAAGGGTCGATATGGCTAGTAATCTGTTGGCTGCTTGCAGAGATGCAACACTCACGAAAAGGCTCCCGTCTTTGTTCATCCTATATGAGAGTAGCTTCTCCTGTGCAACATCAATGATCTCTTTGGCCACTTCGTTAGGATTCACCCTCCACAAGGATGCATTGGAACTGTTGGGTTTGAAAACAACTGGAATGCCCGCAGGGCGGTTTTTCTTGTAGTGGACTGGGGTAAATGGCCGATTATCTTCATCGGCTTCCAGAACTTGCATGGGATCTTCTGGAGACTCGTCTTCATTGGAATGTAAATAGCATCTTGAACGGAATAAGTAGAGGTCTTGTCATCATCCTAGTCGTGATATGAGTCTGGGTCTGTACATCGTCTTTTAATGGGAGCTTTCTTGAGGTCACCGGGGATAAGGGTCGACGGTGGGGGGGGGGGGGGGGGGGGGGCGGTACATTGAGGTGGTGACTTGCCATGTGATGGTCCAGGATCCCCTCTATCGGGTGTTTCAGCTGGTGGCGGTTGGTCCATTGCCCAGGTCGTCGGTCCGGTGTTTACAAGGAAAGGGCGACCATGCGCCGCGTCCGGGACCTCGCCGCTTGACGTCAATAAGAAAATCTGACTGGATAATATCACGAAACTTTGAAAAATCCTATTTTTCCAAAAGAGCTGGAAGAATGGCGTTGATTGCCTGAAAACGTCGTGGACTTCCTCGCGACAAAACGAACAAAATACAGTGATGCGTCACTTTAATGTTTTTCTCATGAAAAAAAAAAACCAAAACAAAACAACTTACGTTGTTGCGACCAGACATTCAGGTAACGCGTTACTAGTACCTAGTTACGTTTACCTGGTTCCCTTTTTTGGTAACGAGTAGCGTATTTAGTTACTTTTTAGAAAAAGACCGAGTAACGTGCTTAGTTGCTCTTAACGCCAAGTAACGAGTAGAGGTATTTCGTCACTTTTGGGGAGCAGCGTGTACAACATCGTTGCAACAGCCTCGTTTTGAAGGGGTGCGGAAACGAAATGACGTGGGCGCCAGCTCTCCCACTCGCTTCAAAGTCGACAAGCGAGAAGGGTGATGCGTATCGCGCTCGTGACGTCAATACTTCCTTCAAGAACGCTCTCGCCTATAGTAGTAATATCCGAGGACTGTACGCCCTATGGCCTCTACATAAATTGCCCATAACGTCATTCTCGGCCGTGCCCGAATGTTTTGTGCTACGATCGTTCGGTTCACCGTATTAGTTTCGCACCACAGGAGTAGTACTAGCTCCAGGGAAAGACTAAGTAGAAATAAACGTCAGTACCCAGCAATGCTTTAGCATATAGAGCGTAGTATAGGCCTTAGCGTTCTCCGCCGAGTGACACTAAGTACCTTCACGAGCGAGCCATGCTGCCGCGAACTGGCGCTGGTTTAAGGAACTCATGACGTGATGACATTCCAACGGAGCTTCACAGACCACTACCAGACGCTGTTTTGAAACCTGTGAATTCGTTTTAAAATTAGTTATCTCGACTTTTCAGCCGGCAGCCCACAAACGATAGTCTAGGCTAGTGTTTTTGGGCTACCGGCAGAGCATAGATCACATCTAATTGAAGAAATAAGTGCAAACATTCAGTTTTCGTAACCCTTTAATTCTAACCTGAGTATGCGTCTATATTAACAAAAAACACAAATGGGAAACCCGAAAAACAACTAAACAGTATGACAGTACTGTAACGACTATCGCTGAACATATCAGTTGAACCATACAGCTCGGAATGTTCTTCAGCCAGAGAACACAATAAGGTTCATGGGTTGAATCTTTTAGAATCGTGTACAGACCGAATGTAAACCCGAAGGTTGCCAACATGGGATGGCACATAACCCCTTGTCAACTTCGAACTTTAGAAGCAGAGAGGGGAATCCCAGATTCACCAGCTCTTGCTGAAACACACACTGCTGTTCCTTCGAGCGCGTCGGCAGAAGGACTCTTCAGCGTCGCCGGAGGTGTATTGTCAAGGAAGCGGGGAAACATAACTGATGAAGACTTCGAGAGGTAGCCACTGCTTAAGTGCAACGACTGCTGAAAAGAAAACAATAAGCCACGAAACAAAAGCAGTCGTGTATTTGGTCCTCAAAGTAACGAGAAAAGTAACTCGCTACTTTGGAAGTAAAGTAGCGCGTCCGTTTTGAGAAACGGTAACGAGCAACGGTCCTTAGGTACTTTCTCGGGGTGACGTCTACATGTCTGTTCGCCACACTAAACGCTTTTCAAGTCAGTCCTTGCGCCAATTATTTGCGAGTGAAAAACGCTCGGATTTTCAGTCTTCAGTTCACGCGCCCGCGGTCTGAAATAGTTTTTAATTTTTCTTTCAATAATCCTAGAAAACATTGTAATGATGCAGGTGAGCTGGTGATTATTAACCACGTTGAAATAACCTGAGACAGGGGTAGAAAAGAAACACCAATACGTAGGAGGGACAGAAAATAGAGAGGACGACGTCTCAAGTCTATTTTCTGTGCCTTCTAGGTTTTGGTGTTTCTTCTCCACCCCAGTCTCAGGTTAATTCATCATCGGCAATAATCCTTGTTAACAAAATTTATATCGTTTTAATAAACAAGACGAAACAAAACAAAACAAAAATATTTTTTTTATTACTTGGCGATCGAAATCGAAGACGAGCGGGCTCAGATCACTTCAACCAATCGCCTGACGAGCGTATATATTGTCACGAATGACAATTGATGAGACGGCGAATACCTGAAGGGACTCAACGTTTAATGGGGCGAACTTGTGCCCAAAACAAAATAGAAAAAGGCTAGCATCGCAGGCGTCGATGGGAGTGTAACAGCTGGATCGAGCGCTGGGGCGAGACTGACCCCGGCTGGCAACGCGGAACACCTTTTGTATCAGCGTGGGTTTCTGGAAAATTCGGCCTAGAACGTTCGGCGCGTAGAACATTCGTAACTCGATTAGACAGGAAAGTTCTCGAATTTGTGAGAACGCGAAGTACAAAGAAGAAATAAGAGAACATTTTGCTCGCTAGAATCGAGCCGAGATCCTCCGCGCGACAGCCAAGCACGGTAACCATTCGACCACGTACGCGCTCGCTCAGCGATGCGTGGGGCAATATTGATGTCACGGTTCATGCGACTCAAAAGCTGATTTTTTTTTTTCCGCACTCTCGGGTGCTGCTGCCATCGGTCCCGGTGTGATTATTGCTGGATCCGTCAAATTACTTTTTGTGCACTTTGCGCTAAAAACTTCTTCAAAGATCACCAGGCATCCGTTTTAATCGTTAAACATGAACTTCCAAATCTTAACGATCCCTTTAATAAGCCGAAACGACGTATACACAATACATCATACAAAATGACAGTCTGCAGTCAGTGTCTAAAGGGTATCCTTCCTTGTGTCCTGTCACAATAATCATGCAAAAAAAAACAAAAAAAAAAAAAACACTCTCCGCAGCCATGTTTTAAGCATACAGATAGGTATAAAGCAAATTCACGCTTAGAACAACTTCGTGTCTTTTGTATGAAGAGCCATCTGACTTCGGCTTTATATATGCTTTGTGCCACGGCGCAGACAGTCTTTTTAGGTATGCGGATTTTCTTTGATCAGCAGCGACAGTCGCTGAGCGCCCCTTTCATAAATTGCGGCTGTTGGGTCTTACAAGTGCTCTGCGGGAAAGTATAGAAAAGCTCCCGATCTCTTCCCATGCCAGCCTAAGGATCGGTGGCGAGCCTCAAAACATCTCCTTATCGGTCCGCGGTCAATCATAATGCTTCATTAGCCGAGGAGAATGGCCGAAGAACCACTCGGGAATAAGAAATGAGCGTCGTAAATGCAATGAGTCACACTCGGCGTCTCTTAGGCCGTCAGTGAGTCTATATAGAGCGTAGCGTTTTGCATTGTCGAGCTTTTGTGAGGCTCTCGATTCAAACTGGTTTCGATGAAATACAGTTGGGGGCTTAGGGTAAAGTATAGTCACCATGACAAAGAATGCCTAATCAGCAGCTTTTAACAGAGAAGCATAATGAAGCCAGCCAAACATAGAACATAGAACATAGCTTTATTGAAAGAACAATGATTTTTCAAAATACAATAGCGAGCCAGAATAAGCCTCAAGGGCTTGTGTACCTGGTTCGGCAGGTGACGAAATCATATAGATTACATAAAGAAGAGCATTAATTGAAAAGTAATTTACAATCTCGTACTCTGAAACCTCAGTGCGCCTTAACACAAACCAAAAAGATACAGACACCCAACAAACACATTGGACACACTGCAACCGCAATGGTAAAAGAAAAAAAAAAAAAAAGAACGGGGAAAAAAAAAACATTGCACTTTAAAATTTGACTTTATTCCTCTAAGTTGCGTAATGCATTCCTAAGTTTTTTTTTGGGACGTTATAAGGAGCTTTGATTCTGGTAGGCGGTTAAATACATGCGGCATATAATACTCTCTCACACGCTCACCATAGCGAGTTCGAATACGCGGTACCTCAAAACGAAGAGATGGCCTCAATGGCCGCTGTTGAACATACGGGGCTTTGAAATTGGAGCTCCAGAAATGACGCAGCACTACGGTTTCCCTAAAAAGCCCTTCAAAAGACGACATGTGAAGTTACTGAAATATCTCTGCACTTGAAACGTCTGGCATGTCAAACGCGACACTTTTCAAAATACTTTTCAATAACGAATTAACTCTTGCGCGCAAGAACAACGAACATCCCATAAAAAGTGTTATGCCGTACCGTAAATAACTATATCCCTAAGCCTGTGCTATCATTTTCCTAATAGAGAAAGGCAGAAACATTTTAATATTGTATAGTAAGCACGAAACACTTAACTTTTTGCACAAATACGTGAGGTGTGTACACCAAGATAAATCACTATCGAAGTATATTCCAAGGTATTTTACAGATTTGACACATTCAATAATTTCACAATCACAAGATATGCAGCTGGAAGTATGCAGCGCTACAGGAAGTGGGAGTTCAACCCGTTTAAGTGGATTTTTAAAACAAACGAGTTTTGTCTTTGACGCATTCACCTTAATCAGGTTCGAAGTAAACCAATCCATTGTGCAAGTAAAATCAATTGAAGATGTTGATTGGCGATAAGGTAATCTGCATGACATGACACTAACACCGTGTCGTCCGCGTACTGAAATACTTTACATTGTGAAACAGCACTAGGGAGATCATTTATATATAAATTAAAAAGTAAAGGAGACAACACTGAACCTTGTGGCACTCCAGCTGTTAAAAAAGTTCTACTACTTTTTTTATTTTTAAAAACCACAACCTGGGAACGTCCTGAAATGTAAACTTCGAGGAGTGAAAAAAACGGACCTCGAAAACCCGGCTTGTATAGCTTGGAACAAAGAGTTTTGTGACTCATGCTGTCGAACGCTTTCGACACGTCCAAGAACACAGCACAAGAAAACATATTATCAAAACTTCTATGTAAGCAATCTCCAAAACTATCTAAAAGCGCTTGGGTTCCTCGTTCCGCAACAAACCCATACTGATGGTCGGACAATAAGCCAAACCTTTTTACGAAACCAGTCATTGCCCTCAAAAGGTGCTTTTCTAGTAAATTCGCCAGGCACGATAAAACTGAAATAGGACGATAGTTGGTAAAATCATCCGCTGCCCCTCCCTTGTAAAGTAGCTTAACAATAGCAGTTTTCATTCCCGTCGGCCAAATCACGGTCTCGATGATATCATTTAATATTCCTAATAGTACATATTTAAGTTTTTCATAATTTCTACGCAGATCCCGTATTTGCAGTTTATCGAAGCCTGGCGACTTAGTTTGTTTAAAAGAAAATAAATAATCTCGGAGCTCACTTTCAGTGAGGGAAGGCAAAAAGCCTGAAGCTAGATTGTAATTTTGCAACGTGTCTGTTCTGACGTTATTATTATCTTGAGTTGCACTGGAAGTACGAGCAAAAAAAGCGCTAAAGTTCTCAATCGTTTTTTGCGTCACAGGCGCGAAAGACTTGTCGATCATCTCATCGATTGAACGTTTTTTTTTGCCGCCACGAAGACGATTAGCTATCTCCCAGGTTTTTGCCGTGTCAAAGCGACTTTTTTCAAACTCTCCTTTGAAGTACCTGCGCTTCGAAGAACGAACCAGTGCGCACGCTTTGTTCCTTGGTATTCTAAACTCTTCCTTCAGCGCTGAATTGCTTGGGGACCGTTTGCATCGTTTCCAAAGAAAATCCTTATAACGTATAGCCACTAAAATGTCTGACGTAATCCATTCCTGATCTGGCTTACGTCTTTTAATTATTACTTTCTTTTTGCACGTAGATGCAAAATTAGAAAGCAAATCAACTAACGTACCGTACAACATTGGTGGCTCAACCGAAGTTAAAAGGTTATTCCAGTCGTAGTTGTTAATTTTGCTATCTAACTGCGCTTGATCAGTTATGGTTATTTCGTTGTTGTTGTTGTGGCCCTCCTTATTGTTTTTTGAGATTACCTGGCACGCTATAAAATAATGGTCTGCCAACTTCTCATTTATAACTTCGTAAGGTTCTCGTTGTTTGTATGCTTCGTAAGCTTCTCGTTGAAGTAGAGTTTTTGGGCCTCAGCCCCTTTATAAATAAAAATAATATAAAAAAAACAAAAATGAGCGAACAATATTTTTGCTAGGTATGCGAAACACAAAAAAAAAGTGACACTATAACATTTCTTTCTGCAACGAGCACAAATCGTGAAAGGATTTCGCAGTAGTGGAAATCACTTTCAATAAGCGGCACTCCTCCATTCTCGCTTAAAAAAAGAGAGAAAAAATTATTATTTTTGCGCCCAGTTCAAACACTCAAAACTCAAGCGGTACCAACATTCAAGCCATAGCCGGTTTAGTTCCGCAGAATAACTTTAAAATATGAATACCAACCGACCTGCGAGGATTGAAACAACCTGCAAAACAAGCAAACAGAAACCCGCGTTAAATGAGGCTTGGCTTCTCGCAAATAAATATTAACCGTTCGTAGTTATGGACAAAAACAAAAAAAGAAGTAAAATGAAAATTTGATGTGCCGTGTAAAAAAAAAAAACGATTCGAATTAAATATCCCTTTACGTTCCAGCGACCTGGAAATAAAAAGAAACTTCAGGAATTCGGTATTTAAATAGGAAGTGGGGTCATGCGTTTCCGCTGACGGTCTCTCCTTCGAGATTAAAAAAAAAAAAAGGCGAAAGTAAGGAACAACAAAATCGAGAGCTCGTCTAGGAGCGGGTAGTGCCAGTGTTGGAAGGGTGAGCACAATTTCCTGAATAGCTTGCATGCTTATAAGCCTTTTTAGGCGGCAGCTCTTAGCCGCCCGTTTCCGGCTTCAGCGGCGTCGCCGTCGGCGTAACTGCGCGTTGCATTATGAGACGTTTTCCATGCAGACGTCAAACGTGACGTCACGAGGGTCACGAGTGACGTCACGAGATTCACGTGTGACGTTGCGAAAGTCACGGACGACGTCACGAGGGTCACGAGTGATGCCCCGAGGGTGACGTCACTCATGACGGAGACGGAGGGGGAGGAGGAGGAGATAGGAGGAGGGGAGGAGCTGCAAGAGTGGAGGGGAGGAGCAGGAGGAGGAAGAAAAAAGGGGAGGAGGATGGAGGAGGAGGAAAGGAGAATGAGAGGAGAGGACGAGGGAGGAGAGGAGGAGGGGAGGAGGACGGGAGAAGGTGCAGGGGAGGAGGAGGAGAATGGGAGATACCGCTACCGGTTGTGCAGGCAAGTGCTATCACCATTCATAAATCACAGGGAGGCACGTACGAAAACGTGGTGTACTGGTTAGCCAAGCGGCCATCTACATGGGTGCGGGTCTTAACCGTACCCATTGAAATCTGTGGCAGCTTGGTTAGACGAAGTTGGTAAATTGAGTGCCGCCGACGTCGACAACGGCTTGCTCGTGGTAGCTCTGTATCTCTCGCTACAGCACTCACCAAACATTTCGTGCAAGACAAAAAAGAACTTCATACCAGTCTTTCAGGAAAACATTCCTTTGGCCCTGAGGGAAGTGCACTCGCTGTTGTGCTGTTCCATCTCGGGGGAGCACGCTCAAGGCTAATGTTGAAGAAATCAAAAAAAAAAAAAAAAACGCCGAACAGGCTTTAACAGAGCCGAGAGCAAGTAGGATAACATCGAGAGAATTACGTGCTTCGTCATATTGTTCACTCTAACGCCGTCTCGGTCTCCCGCCTTGCTCCTGCTGTCCTGTTTCGTGTCACCGGAAGAAATATATATATATATATATATATATATAATATATATATATATATATATATATATATATATATATATATATATATATATATATATGGGTGATTTCATCTCAAATCGGGCAGGCTAAAAGGGTCTAATTTTTAATTTTCACGAAAAAAATATATGTTTTTGGGGTATTTCTCAAATGAAGGAGGGCGCAAACCGCATGTTCTTCCGATTTTTTGTTCTCGAGTTACGAGCCGTAGAAGCCGCAGTGGCAGAAACTAGTGTTTTTGCCTGCCGTCGCAGGTCGCGTGTTTGACACCCTCTGCTGACGTTATTGTATTCTCTACACCCTTCTAACGTTTCCCCATCATTTAATAGGTATTATAAAAATACCTTGATGTATTCAAATATTTTTAGGAATTTGATTGTTTTCTAAAACACAGGTCAAACTCGTCACTCCGGTCGCTTTTCGGTTAAATTTAACAGGTCATTACTTTGTCTGTACTTAAGGTAAATTTTCTTTCTTTGGCTCTACAGAAAGCCCAAAGCAAGCCCATTATAGATATAATAATATCATTATGATCTGTGGACTAGCCGCTCCGCTACCTTCACGTAAACGCTGTAAGAAATAACAAATGTTAAAAGTTTGAGGTCGATTTTCTCTAAAACCCCATTTTTGTAAATTTTTATTTTTTAAATTCTTTTAGACATATTAGTCGACTACAAGAAAAAACAGTCTAGAAATGTAATATTTTGGTTGTATGTACTCTGTTTGAGCCGCAATCGCGTGAAAGGTGTGAACATTTGTTATTTTTCACAACGTTTACGTGAAAGTAGCGGAGCGGCTACTTGGCAGATAATAATGATATTATTATATCTATAATGGGCTTGCTTTGGGCTTTCTGTAGAGCCAAATAAAGAAAATTTACCTTAAGTACGGACAAAGTAATGACCTGTCAAATTTGACCGGAAAGCGACCGGAGTGACGAGTTTGACATGTTTCTTAGAAAACAATCAAATTCCTAAAACTATTTGAATACATCAAGGTATCTTTATAATACCTATTAAATGAGGGGGGAAAGTTAAAAAGGTGTAGAGAAAACAATGGCGCCAGCAGAGGGTGTCAAACACGCGACCTCCGACGGCAGGCAAAAACTCTAGTTTCTGCCACTGCGGCTTCTACGCTTCGTAACTGAAGAACAAGAAATCTGGAGAACATGCGGTTTGCGCCCTCATTTATTTGATAAATGCCCCCAAAACATATATTTTTTTCGTGAAAATTAAAATTCATACTTTTTTATTCTGCCCCGATTTCAGATGAAATATACCATATTGGGCAGGCTGAAAGGGTCCAGCTTTTAATTTTCACGAAAAAAATATACGTTTTAGGGGCATTTCTCAAATGAATGAGAGCGCAAACCGCAAGTTCCCCAAATGTTTTGTTCTCGAGTTACAAAGCGTAGAAGCCGCAGTGGCAGAAACTAGTGTTTTCGCCTGCCGTCGCAGGTCGCGTGTTTGACACCCTCTGCTTGCGCTATTGTTTTCTCTACACCCTTTTAACTTTTCCCCATCATTTAATAGGTATTATAAAGATACCTTGATGTATTCAAATAGTTTTAGGAATTTTATTGTTTTCTAGAAAACATGTCAAACTCGTCACTCCGGTCGCTTTTCGGTCAAATTTGACAGATCATTACTTTGTCTGTACTTAAGATAAATTTTCTTTATTTGGCTCTACAGAAAGCCCAAAGCAAGCCCAGTATAGATATAATAATATCATTATTATCTGCCGAGTAGCCGCTCCGCTACCTTCACGTAAACGTTGTGAAAAATAACAAATGTTCAAACATTTCACGCGATTGCGGCTCAAACAGAGGGCATACAACCAAAATATTACATTTCTAGACTGTTTTTTTTTGTAGTCGACTAATATGTCTAAAAGAATTTAAAAAATAAAAATTTACAAAAATTGGGTTTTAGAGAAAATCGACCTCAAACTTTCAACATTTGTTATTTCTTACAACGTTTACGTGAAGGTAGCGGAGCGGCTAGTCGACAGATCACAATGATATTATTATATCTATAATGGGCTTGCTTTGGGCTTTCTGTAGAGCCAAAGAAAGAAAATTTACCTTAAGTACAGACAAAGTAATGACCTGTCAAATTTGACCAAAAAGCGACCGGAGTGACGAGTTTGACATGTGTTTTAGAAAACAATCAAATTTCTAAAAATATTTGAATACATCAAGGTATCTTTATAATACCTATTAAATTAGGGGGAAAATTAAAATGGTGTAGAGAAAACAATAGCGTCAGCAGAGGGTGTCAAACACGCGACCTGCGACGGCAGGCAAAAACACTAGTTTCTGCCACTGCGGCTTTTACGGCTCGTAACTCGAGAACAAAAAATCGGGAGAACATGCGGTTTGCGCCCTCCTTCATTTGAGAAATACGCCCAAAACATATATTTTGTTTCGTGAAAATTAAAAATTAGACTTTTTAAGCCTGCCCGATTTGAGATGAAAACACACACACACACATATATATATATATATATATATATGGGTGGTTTCATCTCAAATCGTGCAGGCAAAAAGGGTCGAATTTTTAATTTCGATGAAAAAAATATATGTTATGGCGCCGTTTCTAAAACCGCAGTCGACACAAACCGCAAGTTCGTCGAATTTTTCGTTCTCGACTTATGAATTTTTAAAGAGGCCGCGGCGAAAAGCAGTGTTTTTCACACCCGTCGTGGGTCGGATGTTTCGCTTGATCTCCCGCCATGGATTTTCAGTCCACATTATATTATCTTTTTTGAAGCACTCTGTGGACACATTTAAAAGGCTCCAATACCATGAAATAATTTTAGGCCGTTTGCTTTTTTTCTGTAAAAATGTCAAAAACGCCTCCTCGGTCAATTGTTGACGAACTTTGACAATTAATTACTGGCGATCTACTTGGGTTACACCCATATTTTTTATGTCCACGGAGAGCCCATAACACGCTCTTTATATTTATTATAAAATGCCTTGGCTGTGTAAAATATCATTTGCGGTACGTTTACGTTAATATTATGCAAAAACCAAAAAGTACCATTTTTGAAATTGATTTTCTCAAAAAACCCATTTTTTATTTTTTTTTATTTTTTGTTCAAATGTAGATATGATAGTTGTCTACACGAAAATCAAGCCTAGAAAGTGTATATTTTGTTTGTATGTTCTACATTTAAGCCTCAATATCGTACAAAAACGTGTTTTTACGCCTCGAAATGGACTTGCGAATTGCGCGTCTTCACAAGCTTGGAAAGAGTTTTTTCTTTTTTTCAACGTTCCCACATAAAAATGAAATGCAGTATTTCCACCCTGATATATTTATTGATTATCTAAATTTTATTATAGGCGGCAAGCTACATCGGAGGAGTTCCAAAAAGAGAACGCAACACTTCTTAACAGACCAGCAGGTGTCGCAAATGTTTAACGTGTAGGAGTCGGCAGACTTCTTATTGATTCAGGGCCCTCATTGGCCTGCATGAACGCCCCGCCCTTTCGGAGCCAGCAGATGACCACGACCTTTCGCGCTCGTTGTGTTAGATGGGACGGCCCGTGACAGTAAAGCGAGCAGCGCACCCTGTGTCACGAGGAGTGAAATGGTACGATTGTGTCGTTGACGCGGCGAACAGTGAAAGCCACCCAGGAGGAGTCAGTCAGAGTATTGCACAAGGGAAAGCAAAGCAATCGTTGCCTGAAAGGATGAGGACACCACGGCCTTACAATGTCGACGGTCAACAACTGTTCTGCCAGTCAAAACAACGCCGCGTGCGCGCTAAAACCGGCAGCGCGGGACAGAAATCCCGCAGACGCACACACGAAGATGGGCCGGTTTCGCTAGGGATGTGGGGAAATTTGAAACCACCCATCCGTGCATGCGTGAAACGATACCGCCTGTTTGCCCTAGCTTCGAGCGCCCTATCCTTACCTTGAAACGGCCGTGCTCTCTCTCTCTCTCCCCGGGAAGATCCGATAGCACCGAAGGGTTATCTATTAAACTTGAGGAAGAAAACGAGAAGGGAGTGTTTAAATTTAATTATCTCCACCAACCCGCTCGTTCTGTCCTTATAAAGGGTTATCTCTTTTGGAAACAGCAAAGCCCGGAGACTGACATTAAAACGAGCGTGTTGGTAAATATACTTGTGTTTGTATTCTGCCTGGAGACTATAGTTGGGTCGAAGTCAGCCTCCTTGTCAACTATAACCGTTTGTGAAGAATGGGCTTCTCCCGAGATGAAACGTTAGCGCCGGCTGACGTGTTCTTTTGAAAAAGGGAAGGTAAAAGAGAAAGTTTGAGTAACTGCAGAAACTACCTCGAAAGCTCCTCTCTCGATATGAAGCTTGAAGCATAGTCTCGGTTACCTTCTCGCACATCGCCTGCTCGAATCTATTCTTCACTTTCTTTCGTACAGCCACTGTTCCGCACAACCGTCGTGGATGTGCGTAATAGAGGGAGGAACAGATTCGAGCATCATCTGGACGCCGTCATCCTGCCAGACTTCAATGTCGTGGGGCCCACTCGTGTGTGTTTCTTCGCCCCGCTGAACTTTGTTTCTCGGGTGCGGTTTTTTCTGAACGTTTTTTTTTTAAATGTTTTCTTACTAACTGTTTGTTAGCACTGTTCAGTTGTTGGGTTTATTTCGCCATGGCGTAGCGGCCTGGCGGTGATGTAGAGAGCGTATTCGCACGCATTTGGTTGCGTCCCGTTTAGGGAATGCACGGGGGAGTTGGTTTTTGTTCTTGCCATGTGCGGCTGAGTTTTCCCGTCTTTATTAAATTATTGATTTTTTTTTTTTTTACCTTTACGTGTTGTCGACTTCTTTTTCTGACTCTCCACCAGGCGTGGACCTATCGCCTTGCCACCGCTCAAACATAAATACTTTATTTTTTTTTTAACGCAATTTTCGTTAAGAACGGAGTTGGGCAATTTAGTTCCTATTTATTTAATTTTATTTCCTACCCCTCTCCATGACACACTCTCCGTGTGTTTCGGACCGTTTCTGTGTCACCACTTTTGTGTATTACGGAAGTGAAAGGACATTCCCTGGTGACCTGTGCGATGTGCGGTGAACAAGCCCCAGTGTTTGGTTTCGTAAAGAATTGTGTATAATATACCGACGATGTGGTGACTTTCTTTGTCTTAGTAATATGACAGCTAATAGCTAGTCGTGCTAGTTTACTTTGAAAGGTTTATAAATCGAAACAATACAACGTCTGTGCCTTTTGGTTATTAAAAGTCTACTAGGCCTGCTGATTTGGTTAGATATGTATCTCATGGTTCGCGCTCTTATCAAAACATACATAAATATTCAATACCACAAAATCCGTTTATAATTGATTACAAAATGCAGAAGAAAATTCAAGAAAACTTTTTCACAATTCATAGAGTCGCATGGGTCGCTATGTCTGACAATTAGGTCTTGCAAAACAAAGACGTCTTTTTCCGATATTGAGGCCTAAATATAAAACATGCAAACAAAATATACACTTTCTAGGCTTGATTTTCGTGTAGACAACTATCATATCTACATTTGAACAAAAAATGAAAAAAATAAAAAATGGGTTTTTTGAGAAAATCAATTTCAAAAATGGTACTTTTTGGTTTTTGCATAATATTAACGTAAATGTACCTCAAAGGATATTTTATACAGCCAAGGAATTTTACAATAAATATAAAGAGCGTGTTTTGGGCTCTCCGTGGACATAAAAAATATCAGTGTAACCCAAGTAGATTGCCAGTAATTAATTGTCAAAGTTCGTCAACAATTGACTGAGGAGGTGTTTTTAACATTTTTACAGAAAAAAAGCAAAAGGCCTAAAATTATTTCATGGTATTGGAGCCTTTTAAATGTGTCCACAGAGTGCTTCAAAAAATATAATATAATGTGGACTGAAAATCCATGGCGGGAGATCAAGCGAAACATCCGACCCACGACGGGTGTGGAAAACACTGCTTTTCGCCGCGGCCTCTTTAAAAATTCATAAGTCGAGAACGAAAAATCCGAAGTTGCGGTTTGTGTCGACTGCGGTTTTAGAAACGGCGCCATAACATATATTTTTTTCATCAAAATTAAAAATTCGACCCTTTTTGCCTGCACGATTTGAGATGAAACCACCCATATATATATTTCTTAGATTGTTTAACACGGTATATCAAAAAATCGAAATACCTAAGGAGAGGAGGGTTTGACCCTCCTCCTCCTCAAGAGCTGCACTCTAATTCCGCATTACAGGGAATTGTAAACATCTCTTTTTTTATGTGGACCGCATTGATATGGGCTGCCCTCCCATCTTATGTACACCCACGATTGACTGTGGCGTCATACCAGTGAATCTGGTTGCTGCTCTCGTGCAGTGCCAATACCTCTACGTGTTTCCACCTCAAGAAGAAAAAAAACAAATTTTGCGCATTGCTTATACGCCGCGCGAAGTAGTTGTTACAAGATTTGGTTGTCGGAGGAAGAAGCGATGCATTTGACCTTTGAAGTGTCTAAGTCTTGGTAAGATAACATATATATTGTATATATCATCTAAAATGCACCTACATATATCTTATTTGTCTACATAAAGGTGGGAATTAGTAATGCTGCTCGAGGAGCCGGACTTTTTAGAGCGCGCGCAGCTCTTAGGCGCCCGTTTCCGGCTTGAGCGGCGTCACCGTCGCCGTCGGCTTAACCGCGCGTTGCATTATGAAACTTTTCCCATAATGACGTCACACGTTAAATCACGCGTGACGTCATTCGTAGCCACGCGTTGCATGATGGGACGTTTCTCATAATGACGTCGCGTCTGACATTACGGGGGTCACGAGGGAGGAGGGAGGAAGAGCATAGTTTAATATTTTACAAAGAAGACTTGACTTGGACGCTGGGTACGAATACTGACTACAGCCTCCTGCGTGCTCGGGGGCCCAGTCCCGAGACAGCGCAGAAGGTGGAACGCTGGGTGGAACGAGTGCCGAGTATTAGCTGCCCGCGCTATAACTAAACTACAAAGAAAGACGTGATGGCCGACGCGCCGGCGAGCGGCTTACGGTTCGGAGGACCCGGCTGTCCCCATCGTCGCTGGACTCCGGGCCGGTGTGGCCATCAGAGACAGGAGGTTCCAGAAGAGCCAGTCGAAAGAAAGACACGTCTGATCCCGGGCGTGGGCTGGTAACGACTGCTCACGAAAACTTGTGAGCCCCAGTTTATTGACAGGAAAACCCAGGTGGCGCCAGTAATAAGAAATAAAAGGAAACATGGCGCCATCTTTTAAACAAACAAAAGAACACAAGAAGATGGCGACTGGCGCCATCTATCGCTAATCAAGATTACTACACATAGTGATATGACTAATACGGGGACGAAAAGGGGAAGCAAATCGGAGGACACTGGTGGAAAGGGGAGAAGAGAAAGAAGAGGCGGAGAGCGGACAAATTCGGGAAAGCTTGGCTTCGGAATACACCGGCGAAGCTGTCGTCCACAGAAGTCTGCCGACCTGTCCCGACCGTCAACACTGAACGGCAAGCCTGGCTCAAAATCGCACCGGCGAAGCCATCGCAACAACTGCTTGGCAGGTCACCATCGGTACGCTGGTAGACTTAGCCAAACGAGACCGGCTTCTGCAGCCGGAGAAGCGCCTAAAACCAGAGTAAACCAGTGCCAACCTCGGCAAGCCGAACTTTGGATGTACGCTCTTTACTTTTATTTCTTGGTTAACAATCTTCCTTTTTATTTTTTGTTTACGTGGATTCGGAAAGAAGAATAATTAGTCGCAAATATATTTCTTTGATACAAAAAAATCAGACGGACCTTTTAATTTTTTTTCTTTGTTACTATAAAGAACCTGACAAAGAAAGAGGGAGGGAGAGGGTAGGGGGAGAGGGAGAAGGAGGAGGAGCGGCATACCCTCCTCTCCTCCTCCCCAAGAGCTGAGCTCTAATTCGGAATTACAGGAAGTTGTAAACGTCTTTCATTTTTTTTTTTTTGAGCTGAAGACGAGTGTAGTGTGGAAAAACGCGGAGTAGTTGGTAAACAACCTATCAGTCTGTTTAGACCATATTTTCGGGGAATAACTGGGTAAATACACGCATTTTCGTCACGTGGTCAGACAAAAGACAGCCTGCGTACAGATTCGAAAGCGAGTCACCGCGAGATCTGTGCTTCAAATGCCTCACGGCAGTGAGTTCGAGGAGAAAACCAATTGGCACGCTGCATTCGAACCACGTATATCGCGGTGATTCGTGTTGGCAGACTGTCTTTTGTATGATGTATGATCAGTGTGACCCCGGATTTACACCAAGGTCTCGGTAGTATGAAAAAAAAAAAAAAGATCATCTATAATGTGAGTAGAGTAGATTGTTGGGCTAGTTGGTTTTGGAATTTGTGAGTCGTTTATAATTGGCGACGTGCGCGACCGAAAGCGTCGCTGTGGTCGGCCTTCCACGATTGCCCCAAAAGCTGACTATGACGTCGGAAAGGGTATACCATCGACAGAAATAAGAGGAATGAAAGAACTTTAGTTTCGACGGTGTTGGCAGTGTTACTTCGAGAGCGCGATGATTTCAGGCTTCCACGCATGCTATTTACAAACACCATCGAACTTGTTGTTCGCAAGGTAATGACGTCACAAGGGGGAACCGTAGGAGGGCGCCACCTAAACATCTCGCCGCTAATAGCGAGACCAAATATCAACGTATTTACCCAGTACGTCCACAAAACCTTTTGTCTACGTAGAGGCGTGTCTATATTAATAAGGTCCACAGTAGTAAGACACGACTGTTATTTCGAAAGACTCACATTGTAGACGACTGTTTTGGGAAAACGGAGTTGTCCATAATAACGAGACACGACCACTGATCGCTATTATACGGGGCTGGATGGCCCCTCGGCGATCATCGAGTAGGGCGCAAATGAAGCCACCGGAAGTTCGATGCTTCTCCCGGAAGTCGGGCGTCTTCTGGGCTTCCTGGTGCATTCAGTCGATGTGATTGTTCGTGCTTTGCTGTGCCAAAGAGTTGGCTTTAATAAACATGTTCCGAACTAAATCCCGGGAAGGAGGCATTTAAACTTGGGACATATGCACCCCTGATCAACTAGAACCTAAAAACGTTTGCATTGAATGGCTTCCCAGGATAGTTCTCGGGTCTGCACGCGCTCTTACTGCAAAACAAGCGGGCTCTCTTGATGGGACAATAAAAAATCCAGCACCCTCAACGCTTTTCGAACTGATGCCTCTACAGTGTGTGCTATCCTCTACTCGGAAGGGTTACAAAGCCTGTCAAGCGCTTTGTAGCCCTAAGTGAAGATCAGTGAAAAGAACTGCATAAGTGCCGGACCAAAAAGAAGAAGAAACATTAAGAGAGGCACGAACGCAAGACCTACGAGCGAAATTAGCGCGAATTCCAAATACGGACGCAGCCACCGAAAATAAAGACGGCGAATTACTGAACTTGCGGCGCGAGTGTTCACTTTGCGTGCTCGAGAGTGCACCTTAGCCTTAGCAGTGCCTGGAATGCGTTTTGGACTGGCGTCTTTGCCATTCTATCCTGCACATGCATCGAAAGGGGTTCTGAAGCGGCCACAAATTGCGACACGGGAGCCGGTGTCTCGTGCTGTCTGTCGGACGTTGCGATCCTAGCGGTTGCTCGTAGGAACGCTGGTGAAAATGGGGTTGTGTGTATGTTTATGCAGCAGAACTTGGTCTGTCTCAACGGGCGACGAGTCTTCCAGCTCTAGATGAAAAATTTAGCCAGTGCAGTACAACCGCTAGCCTGGGGTCTTTAACGTACATCACGCAGTAGTGATACACGACTGCACGCCGGTACGATACACATCCAGATTGAAACGGGCAGGGATAGTGATTGAACCCAGCATCCCTGGGTTTTGCAGCGCGAGCTTCCGCTCCACGTTCTCCGAGCTGGTGTGCGCTAACCGACTCGGCCAACAACCACCCCTAAACGCACACAAACACACACACACACACACAAAAAAAAAACGCGGTTGCAATGTTGGTTGTTGTCGCGATTAAAGTAATAAAATAAAAAAATAACACTTTAATAAACCCAATAATATATATTGGACTTTTTATATTACAGATTAAAGGGGTAGTGAAACGAAATTTTAGCGCCGATCTTGTTGCATAAATATGGGCTAGGGACAGGCACCACCTCGGAAATATAAATATTGCGCTGTAAAACACAGAACTAATTTTAAACATAATTAAACGATTTCAAATTCTCATCTGGTGGATGGGGGGAAGTTCTCGTGACATCACTTGTGCCAAAATAGCAGCGCCGTTCTGCGGCAATACGGCGTGCCGGTAGAATTCGCCTAGGCCTGAACGCGTTTGCAAAGCCTTGGCGGAGAAAGCCAAAGCGTAGTTGGCCACAGTGAGCTCGTTCTCGTTGCGGCTCTTTGAACGACACGGCCCGAGCATGCTTCTGGCACGGCCGGTATTAGCTGCTACGAGTCGCGAGCTGCAAGCCGACGTTAAAAAGGATATGTTTGAACTACGAGGGTGTCAGCAAGAGCCACGCAAATGCCAAATACCTGTTCACACTCGGAGCGGACACGCGCGTTTGATCGAAGTGCTGGATTCGCTCTGTTAGACCGCGTTTCGGTAAGCGCTTCTGGACCGATCTTTTACGATTGCAACTCGATACTGACATGACACTCGGCAAAGAAAGGTTAGACCGACATCGCGTAGCTCCCACGAACTGCTATAGCTCGACACTGACGTAGCGTCGAGTCAGAATAAAAATGGCATACTAATAACAGAGTGTACATACCGAGTTGCCAAGGTAATCCGTATGGCGTTTATTTGAGTTCTATATCACACAAAACAAGGAGATAGAATCAATGAGAGTCCCTTTTCGACGACAGCGTTCGTCACCGCTGTCTCGGAAAACAAGGAGATCGAGATGACAAGGGGAAAATATTGACCTCTGAAATTTAGTTCAGGGATCAAACTACTCATCCGGTAAGGGTCCACAAGGGTCGCGCGGGCATATTCCATTCAGCAGGCCAGCCGGTCATGGACAGACGGTCTTGGCCAAGGACCGCCGGAGCAACGGTGGGCCGAGTCGATGTTGCTGCTAGGCCTACTATATTCTGCCGAGCTCGCTCGGTCGGCAGAATCGTGGCTGTTGTAGCTCTTCTCGTGTGTTTGTGGATCCTGCATTCTTGATCGTCGTGGTCTGTTTTAAGTACTCCTTCCTTTTTTCTTGCTGGTTGAAGTCGGGACGCACGAGAAGAGCACGAACAAAAAATAAATGTCCGTTGGTGGCCGATACCAAGTAACTGAGCGACGCAGTCGGCCTTGTTGATTTGATCGTAAAAAGTGCGTAAGACAGCTTCGGAGCTGTCGTAGGATTCTGTCGTAACCTGCGCAAAGGTTACGACAATTTCGTTTTGAGGGCACGGGTTTTCTCTGAAATTTGTCGTACGCACTTTTTTCGTCGTGAATTCGCTTTGAGAATCCGGCCTCAGAGCTGGTTTTGTCAGTGCTGCCGTGGTTGCCGACTTGCCGTGGTCCCGTGGTGCAGCGTGCGTGCAGCCCTTGCACATCTCAAACGGCCACGTTGTCACAGGTCGTAAATCGTCGACGCGCCACCAAGTGGCAACGCTCGTAACCACAACATTCACGCCGTAGCCTTTCCCGACCGGCACAAGTGACGTCACGAATGCGCCCAATATCCCAAGACGCATCGCGCTCTCCGATGGCCGATTTTTGAGCGCGCGCCCAATCGGGCCCATCAGGGTGAAAAATATAGCCATCCGTTCAAAATACAAACGCGCGATTATGATTTATGAATATCATTGATCATATTGAACCTATTTCTGACCATAATAGGTGTATTTCAAGTTTCGCTTCAGTATCCCTTTAAAGAAATAATAATAACACAAGCAAAGAAAATCAACAGAGAAACCTCGTCGTCGTCTCAACCAAGACACAAGACCAAGAGGCACACAACTCAGTGGACACTATTTTAAACTACGCCATTATTGCCCGGATTTTATACTCGAAAAAAGCGCGCTGATATAAAACAAGCCTGTAACTGAACTAGTAGTTTTGCTGCTTCCCTGTTTTTCTTTGTTGATTGGCTTTTAAATCAAAATTTTTTTTTGTCCTGTTAGAACCTATTCATTTTTAATTGGTTTAAACCTGTTGTACCGTTTGGTGGTGCAGGTAGAGAGACACAAATTATATTTTTATTCATTTTAGCCCTCGCTTACAAAGTGTGAAATGTCCGGTTGCAGAGTGACCTACGGTAGAGCAGCCGTCTGCCACGTACACTTTCGCCCCACCACCAGGATCGCGGCAAGCGCCGGCAGAACATTTTCATGACGTCATGAGGCGGAATTCGAGAGAACGCTCTTGAGGACTCGGTACGCAAGCACCAGTAGGAGAAGCGTTCCGGGCATCGAACCTTACTGCCTCTGCTACAGTGTTCTACAGAGTTGTAGTGGCAAGAGCGGCGGCTGTCGCGTGAAGATTTTGCGCGTAGACGACACCGTAGCGCTGCTGTTCTGAGCCCTAGGAACGTGCCCCCGTCAGCCTCGTCGTCGGCGCTGCTCGGCGTGTACTACTGTGGTTCGACTGGAGCTTTTTGCGACGCAGAACAATTGCTAATGTGAAAAATTGTCGGTTTTCCTTTGCACTAATGCCTCTACAGTGTGTGCTATCCTCTACTTTTATTATTAGCGTGTTTTAGATGGATATCATTTGATTAATATCGACCGCCCCCCCCCCCCCCCCCCCTTTTTCCCAGTACTGACAGGTCGTTCAGCAACGCTATCACTTGGGCTGCACGCTTAATAGCTGCGAATGAAACCACGCGATACTGATATAACAAGAAAAAAATAGACAAATAAATCTCAATAAATTTCTCACTTTTTAATGGTGAGAGGGACAATAAACTGGTGTATTGTTTTTTCTCATGGTGTTGCTGATGCGGGGACCAGCGTTGTGTAAGGTGCAAGGCCGAGCGCGTTTGGGAACGGCGCGAAGCAGTGTGTGTGTCCGTCTTTTTCCTTGCATTTATGACCGAGACGGCAACTGAACGGGGAAGACTCCCCACCACTACACCACAAAGATAAGTGCTACGTTCGGGAGAAGCCAACGTTACTAGATTACCTCAGTTGTGGAACTCCCGTGGAGGAAGGTACCCCCCCCCCCCCCCCCCCCCCCTCACTCACTTTAATCCGCCAGCCGTCGTTCGAAGAGCCATCTATATTTTCGTTTCATAACTGTGCGTTCCAAAGAGCCCAGCTGAAGCACCAAATGGCGATCACAACGCCACCATTTATCCTGCAGCGGTCACTCGAGGAACTGCACGTAACATCTATTTTGGCTTCAATCGGCCATTTCGGAGCCGAAACAGATACAGTGGAAAGGATTACAGGGGTGCCGCCCCCGTCTCTTCAGCGGACGCGCCGCGAGATATCACCGAAGTTAAGATGAGCCTAGGTCGGGACACGCTACCTGAAAGCACCGCTGAGGCATGGTTGTATAAAAACAATATAAATTGTGCCGCAAGCCCTAGCAAACTAAAGATTTCAGAAAACATCACGTGCCCCTCATATTGTACTAAACTCCAATAAAAGTTACTACAAAAAAAAAAGTTTTTTTTTCTGTTGGTTTTTATGTTTCTAGTAAGTAACGTTGAAACTTACGTATCCTGATTCAGTTACCAAAGCAGCCGTCGGGCGGCGCGTCGAGCGACACCTGGCGAGTCGTGGTGAGTGGGGGGGGGGGGGGGGGGGGGGGTGGGGGGTACTGTTCGTGCATGCAGCGTCTATGAGCAGTTCCGTAACTGAGCTAATCTAATAACGATGGGAGAAGCGTACCGCTTCAACTTCGTCGTATTCTTCGCTCATCGCACATCTGCCATCTGCCACAAATTCCCTAGGTCTCAGAACTCCAGCACCACTCGCGGCCATCTACGTTGGCCGTCTTCACGCGGCCCATTGTAAGCGGGCACCGCTCTTGCCACTACATCCTCTATACTCCGTTTCACCTTATGTTGTACCGCAGCGAAGGCTAGAAGCGCGAGCTCATAGCGTTGGCAGCTGCCCTGGGTGCACGAGAGCTTGTGCCGCCGAGGTGTGCCATAGAGCAAGGAGCTCGCGCTTGTAGTCTTTCCTGCGGCACAACACAAGGTGAAACAGAGTATAGAACACTGGGCACATTGATACTTTAGACCCATGTTGTTGTAAAAAAAACTATCTCCAAACTCCGATCTAAAAACATGCTTTTCGTGCAAGGCTCGTCAAATTATGAGGCGCTGGAGAAATGCAGCCTTCTGCGTTAAGTCCTTATTTCGAACTCTTTTTGTTCGCCTTCCGCCCATTGAAAAGCATGCGGCAAGGGCCTTAGAACGCGCCTCGTATCGCTGCGCCGCAGCGTTCTTCCGCATCAAAAAGTTCGTCTGCTTTCCTCGCCGTCACCATGGCAACGAACGCCGAATGTATAGAAGCACGCACGGTACCGCCGCGTGAAGCCAGCAACAGCTGACGCCATTTTACGAACGCCGTCTGCTAGCCAAAGCCGAACGCGGTGGTGGTCAGATCAACCGCCTCCGCCGGTGCGCCGCTAGCAAAGACGACGAAGCTGAGACACGCCGACGGCGATCGAGCAAGCAACAACACCGCTTGACGACTGCAGCGGCGGCATTTATTCGGATCAATGGCCGCCTTCGCCGGTGCGGTGCTAGCAAAGACGACGAAGCTGAGGCACGCCGACGGCAAATGGGCGAGCAACAGCACCGCGGGACGACTGCAACTGCGGCATTTATTCGTATCAAAGGCGCGAAATAAGCAAGAACAATTTTTATTTGAATCATAACACCCGATATCCAAGTTGGGGACCACATACCTTTGCTGGGTCTTTCCTGTGAACTTTTTACAGAGACACGGGGCGCCGCATTCAAAACACAGCTCCGTTTGCAAAATATGGGGGCCCTGAAAAGGACCGTTTAGACCGCTACCAGAACCTATAACTAACGTAACGAGCACTTGACGAGCGGTTGGCGCATAAGTCGTCTTTATGCATTTTTTTTTTAATTTTTTTTATGCGTGGTGCAAAGTAATCCCGCCCCATATTTTTATGGCGTCAGGAACGAAGCAGCATAGAAAGAGTACCCTTCAAACGACAATAATAATAATAATTAAAAACTGCCGGATCTCCGCTGGAGACTCCGAGGCACAGTGAGTAGTAGTCACGATAAAAAATCTAAAGAAACAAAATAAATAGCCTAACGGTCGTCGGCTGCGTCATAGGGCCTCGCCAAG